>NC_080194.1:31890000-32196250 GCF_030028045.1 Hippopotamus amphibius kiboko | reverse complement strand
GACAGATATCTTTTTCTCCTTGCTTCATCCTTGGTAAGATCAGGTACTACAGGGAGCTAGGATAGTGGTTTCCAAATGCCTTATTTTCCTTTTAATAGTTCAGCCGAGCTTAACCCGTGTCCTCACCTACCTCTTTGCTCCCCTTCTACCCCAACCTCCGCCCAGTGTTTAAGCTGGAGAAGCATTTGTTTGTTCTACCTGGAGGATTACAGCCATGATGCAATACACCCAGATCCTGGAAATCCCACCTTCCATATGTGGACTTCCTCAGCCAGCCCCAGGGGTGATGCCACCGTCATCCCACTGGTCCAGGCCTGCCTCCAGAGAGCAGGTGCCCTAGATGCCCAGGCATGCCTTCCTTTTGGTGGCAGAAAATATTCTCAAGCAGCTCCCAGCTGGCTGTGAGGAGAGGCTTTCCAGAAACGTGCCCTTAAAGATGCTCGGATGAAGAGAACATAATGTGTTCTTTGGCAGGTTGTAGATGTGGGTGGGCAGGATGGTGTAAGATTGGAGCCTCCCAATGTCTAGACCTTGTGATCTATTCACAGTTTTGAAAACATTTTAATTACAAACCACTTTATACTGTAAAGTGACCCACTTGGAAGCTATCAAGAGCTTCTGAGTAAGTTTGCTCACTTCTTTTGTGGCAGCTGCAAGCAGAGTCAAAATTGTATTATACTGGCGAGAGGGGGTTCCCTGGCCTGGAAGGCGTGTGAGATGCTACAGCTTCTAAATGTAAATACGCTGGGGTTTGTCTTCTGGAACTGGTGATCCATGTCTGGATATGCGACTTTCCTATTCAGCCATCTTCTGTGGGTTGGGTACCAGATGTATATCCCACCCCCAGGAGATGGATCAAGGTGCAATCGACCAAATGGATTTTCCCTTGGGAAATATTAAGATTTGCTGTCACCTCTAGCTTTGTCACATCTGAAGGTTGTTTCCTCTATCTGAGCCTAGCTATTTCATTGGTAAATAGGAGAAAAACCCCATATATTACATATATTAGATAATAACATCTTCCCTCCACTTTTGACAAGTCCAAAGGCACTTCATTGCCCATTAGCGTTTCTAATCAGCCACGATCTGTGTACATACTAACTTGATATAATCCCAGGTAAAATAAGCAAGAGCAGTAGTTAATAGTTTGGGCCCCAGATTTGGTTTGAAATTTAGCTTTGCCTCTTACCAGATACATGCCTTTGAGCAGTGGGACCTTAACGTCATCAGAAATGGGGAGATAAAATAGTTCCTATCTCATAAGTCAGTTTCTGACTCATTTAATAAGATAATATATGTAAAGCCCCTAAGACAGTGTCTCAGTAAATATTGGCTGTGACACTTCAATTAGCCTCTGTGTGCATCCTGATCTGGAGTAAAGGCATGATTTAATTTTATGCATTTATTCATTTGGCAAATATTTCATGACACCTCCTGTGGGTCAGGGACTATTCTGGCCCTTGGGGATACATCATGAGTAAGGGAGAAAAGGCCCCTTCTTTGATGGAGCTTATATTCCAGAGTGAGAGACACACAGTGAACTAGTTAATAAATAGAAAAGCTTTAAGGTTGTGATAAGCACTTTGCAGAAAATAAACAGGGAGATGTGATGGAGTAAATGGGGGAGCGCTGGGGAGGTATCTCCGAGGAACATGAAGTTTGAGCTGAGACCTGAACACAGAGATCTGCAGCAGGGTGTCCCAGGCAGCAGGAGAGGCAAGGAAAACCCATCTGAAAATGGTCTCTGGGCTCCCATGAATATCTTCTTGGACCCTCTAAGGGACAGGCAAGGTGGGAAAGAAAGTGTCAGACAGGATGATCTAAGCCAGCGGTTGACAGAAACATCTAAAATATTTACTATCTGGCCCTTTACAGAAAAAGTGCGCTGACTCGTAATCTAAAGTCCCTTCCAGGTCAGATGGTGCACGTACCTGTGAGCTCAGGGGGCGCAGGGCACAGCAGCCCAGCTGCCTCCTGGGTGCCCAGACTACAGGTGGGGTTCATCCATCTGTTGAAGATGCCTTGATAAAGGCAGTATGCCTGCCCCAAGGGATGCAAACCACTCCCAGCCTTTGAACTGGTGAGATCACAGCATCCATATCCCCGGGTGGACTGGACCACATCTCTTAGGGGTCTAAATGCTGATTTCACTTCTAGGACTGCTCATCAGGAAGAAGGAAGGGAGGAGAGGAGCTGTCAGTCATTGCTGTTGTTTATTGACTCCTCATCCTTTGCTAGGCTAGGCTCTTTTGTGAGCTATTCTACAGTTTATTAATTCCATCCCTGTAACAACCGTAGTTGGTAGGAACTACCCTTATTCCTCTTTTAGGGTTGAGGAAACTGAGGTCAAGAGAAATGAGTGTAATAAGCTGCTGTGCTCAAAGGCACACAGCTGGCAAACGGCCTGCCAGCTTCAGAACCTGTCCCTTACTTTGCCACCATATGTGCTGTTTCTCGGCGGTGTTTCATCAAAGGGCTGCTAAGTCTTTACCTGTTTCTATGCTTACCTGTGGGGTTAGAGACCCTACAAAAGGAGAATATGAAGGAGGCCAGCACATCCTTACAGTATATTGAGAAGTGTCTTCTTACCTGCTGCCTCCTTCTTGGGGAATACGCCAGGGCTCTTGGAGGGGTGATTGCCTGGTCCAGATATGGCTGTGGAGTGGCAGCAGTGGCCTTGTGCTCCTTGGGCTCTCGGCCCAGCTCTGAGCTGGCTGCAGAAACAGCTGCTGGGTTCAGGTAAATAGTCTCTCCTTTGCTGACCTCAGAGCAACAGGAGTCGGTGAACGCGGGACACCTGGCCTCTTCTCATGCAGATCTATTACCAGGCCCACAGTGGCCTTTCTGTAGACGCCAGCCCGGGACAAGGCTGCTGCCCACTGATAGGGTCAGCCTTGCCTGTGGCCACGAGTGGTCATAGGATGAGGTGGTACCAGTGGAGGAGTCTCACGAGGGAGAGGAAAGGGGCCAGAAAGAGACAGTGGGCCTTATTGGGAGAAAGGTGGCAGCGAGGGCTATGTAAAAGAAAGAGCCGGATGCCGGAGTCACAAGGATCTGGTGGTGACTCTTGGCTCTGCCTTTTATTAGCCGTGTGATCTCAGGCAAGTGTAACATGGCAGATCTGAGTTTGTGCTCTGGAGCCGGAAGCCTGGGTCTGAACACCAGTTCCTCCTTCCTGTGCCATGACCTTGGGCACTCCACTTAACCATTCTGTGCCTCGGTTTCCTAATCTTGGGTTGTTGTGAGGTTTGCATAAGTTAGTACATCTGATGCACTTAGATCAGTGCTTGATACAGAGTTGGACTTCAATAAATGCCGGCGTTATTAAGTGACGACACCTCTGAGTCTCAGTTTCTCAACTGTATACTAGCAAAAGCACTTTCACAGTGGAAATGAGCTGGTTTACTTAAAGCATCTGCTGCAGGTCTGGCATATGTGAGAGACTCGAGAGATGCTTCGCCTGACCTTACGTGGCGCCCAGTCTCGGCACCTGTTGAGTGGAAATGTTTGACCTTGGGTGGATTGACAGCTGCTGGTTGTAGCTCTGGCTGCGTTCTCTGGGCTGGGAAAGTTGAGTGGGTGCTCAGCCTGTGTTCTCACTGGATTGAGTTACCCATGATGTTGGCCCCTTTGAGAAGTCACTGAGTCCTGGATGGGAGGGGGCCTCTTGCCATTGCTGTACTTTTCCTACTGGATCCTGCTCTCACTGCCACCGCCCCACACTGGTCCACCCAGGGCCTGCCAAGTCCTCTCACCTCTCTTTTTTTTCTAATCATCACGGAACACTTAGCCTGGGTCAGGCTAGCTGCTTGGGATGCAAAAGTGAGCCAGACATACCTCTACTTTTGAAGAGGTCACAGGAGGTCAGATAGACAGACTCGAAAAAGACTTAAAAATCATTGAGAAATGGAGCCGTGGAGGGCATGGGGATTCCCCATCTGCCACCTGCCTCTCCCTGACTCCCTGCGATGGTCTCTGTGGCACAGCAGTTAAAGGCGTGGTCCCTGGAGCCAGACACCTGGGTTTGAATCCTGGCTCCAGCTCTTAAAAGTTACAGCTGTGAAACTGTCAGGAGGGGTGTGAGCTGTGAATAAAGGACTCTGAGGGCTGGCTATTATCATTGTAATGTTTAAAAGCAAACGCTCACTAAGCAACTAAAAAGAAAGAGAGAAAGTGGTAAGTATGAGCTTGTGTATCTATTTCTGGAGGCCAGATTGCTTGTGTATCTTAGCTCTACTTTTTCCCCACATATGGGTTATAACTGGCCCTAGAGTTTTTAGCTTTGAATATATCTAGACTCAGCCCGTCTCAGTCTCAGAAGTCTCTTTCCCTTATTCCTCCTAAAGAATCTGAGATTCCTCCACACCCTTTTTTTTGGTCTTAGAAGGGCATATGGCTTCTGCTCTCCCAAAGGGAGGAAAGGGAGTCAAGGTAGCTGGCTGGTCAAGCCCTCCCCAGTGACTAGAAGCTCCTCGCTGATACCAGTGTACACCAAGATGTCATCACCAGAGCCCAGGGACAAGAACTCTCCAGGTTCACTGAAGAAAGACCAGTGATGGGGAGAAAAATGATGCTATAAGAAGCAACACGTATCGTAAATTGTCACATCAAATTGTATGTTTAGATGTGTACATTTTTTGTATATAAATTTTACCTGAGGAAAAAAAGAACTTGAATAATTATTCTTTTTTAAATTTATTTTTTATTGAAGTATAGTTGATTTACAATGTTGTGTTAATACAGCAAAGTGTGCACTGTACAGCAAAGTGACTCAGATATACATATATATACATTCTTTTTCATATTCTTTTCCATTATGGTTTATCAGAGGATATTGAATATACTTCCCTGTGCTCTACAGTAGGACCTTGTTTATCCATTCTATATATACCAGTTTGCATCTGCTAATCCCAAACTCCCAATCCATCCCTCTCCCGTCCCCCTCCCCTTGGCAACCACCAGTCTATTCTCTATGTCCTTGATTCTGTTTCTGTTTCATAGATAGATTCATTTGTGTCATATTTTAGATTCCACATATAAGTGATATCATACGGTACTTGTCTTTCTCATTCTGACTTACTTAACTTAGTATGATAATCTCTATTTGCGTCATATGTTGCTGCAAATGGCATTATTTCAGTCTTTCTTATGGCTGAGTAGTATTCCATTGTATGTATATACCACAACTTCTTCTCCTCCCCTTTTCTTTTTTTTATAAATTTACTTATTTATTTATTGGCTACATTGTGTCTTTGTTGCTGTGTGCGGGCTCTCTCTAGCTGCAGCGAGCGGGGACTATTCATTGCAGTGTGTGGGCTTCTCATGCCTGTGGCTTCTCCTGTTGTGGAGCTCGGGCTCTAGGTGCATGGGCTTCCGTAGTTGCAGCACGTGGGCTCAGTAGTTGTGGCTCACAAGCTTAGTTGCTCCGTGGCATGTTAGATCCTCTTGGACCAGGGCTCGAACCAGTGTCTCCTGCATTGGCAGGCGGATTTCCAACCACTGTGCCACCAGGGAAGTCCATACCACATCATCTTTATCCATTCATCTGTTGACGAACATTTAGGTTGTTTGCATGTCTTGGCTATTGTAAATAGTGCTGCTTTGAACGTAAGGGTGCATGTAACTTTTTGAATTAGAGTTTTGTCTGTATATATGCCCAGGAGTGGGATTGCTGGATTGTATGGTAATTCTATTTTTAGTTTTCTGAGGAACCTCCATACTGTTTTCCACAGTGGCTGCACCAACTTACATACCCACCAGTAGTGTAAGAAAGTTCCCTTTTCTGCACAACCTCTCCAGCATTTGTTATTTGTAGACTTTTAAAAAAAATTTTTAATGTATTTATTTATTTATTTATTTATTGGCTGTGTTGGGTCCTCATTGCTGCACACGGGCTTTCTCTAGCTGCGGAGAGCAGGGGGCTACTCCTCATTGTCGTGCGCGGGCTCCTCATTGCACTGTCTTCTCTTGTTGGGGAGCACGGGCTCTAGGCGCGTGGGCTTCAGTAGTTGTGGCACACAGGCTCAATAGTTGTGGCTCTTGGGCTCGAGAGCACAGGCTCAGTAGCTGTGGCGCACGGGCTTAGTTTCTCCGAGGCACGTGGGATCTTTCTGGAGCAGGGATCGAACCCACGTTCCCTGCATTGGCAGGCAAACTCCCAACCACTGCACCACCTAGGAAGTCCCTGTAGACGTTTTAATGATGGCTGTTCTGACTAGCGTGAGGTGGTACCTCATTATAGTTTTGATTTGCATTTCTCTAATAATTAGCGATGTTGAACATCTTTTCATGTGCCTATTGGCCATCTATATATCTTCTTTGGAGAAATGTCTCTTTAGGTCTTTTGTCCGTTTCTCAGTTGAGTTGTTTGCTTTTTTGTTGTTAAGTTGTATGAGCTATTTGTATATCTTGGAAATTAAGCCCTTGTCAGTCCATCATTTGCAAATATTTTCTCCTATCCTGTAGGTTGTCATTTTGTTTTGTTTATGGTTTCCTTTGCTATACGAAAGCTTGTAGGTCCCATTTGCTTATTTTCATTTTTATTTATATTGCCTTGGGAGACTGACCTATGAAAACATTGGTATGATTTCTGTCAGAGAATGTTTTGCCTATGTTCTCTTCTAGGAGTTTTATGGTGCTGTGTCTTATGTTTGTCTTTAAGCCATTTCGAGTTTATTTTTGTGTATAGTGAGAGGGTGTGAAGAACTTGAATAATTATTGAACTTTAGTTAATTAGATTTTCATTCTGAAGTATTTGGGAAAAAATGTACTGATTCAGCAATTTCATTGAAATGCACATAAAAATAAGCTAAATTGATGAGTGGGTAGAGAGGTGGATGGATGAATAGATATATGATAAATGAAGGAGACTAAAATGTAGGCGGTGGTTACTTGGGTAATCACTAAAATTCTTTCAACTTTTCTATTTTTTTGAAAACTTTTATAATAAAATATTGCAAAAAAATATTGTAAAGCTACTGAAAACAGGAAAAAAAAAACCCATAATGGAAAAATATACAAGTAGATGCTGGGAATATTTACAAATGTTTAAAATGCTGGAAAGCTGGATGTTAATACAAAGAAAAATAAAACTAGTCCTATATATTTTCTGTAATTTATATTTTCTTTTTTGTATTATAAAATATATATTTAGAAGAATGTTGCAGGCAGAGTGCAAAGCAAGTGAAAAGACCCTGTATTTGCTCAGGGAGACCATAGAGGGAGGGGGGTGGGTAGGAGCTGAAGACAGAAGGGAAATTGGAGGGCAAGGTCATGAAGGGTCTTGAGGCCGTGATAAGTTCTGATTTTGAATTCTGTGTGCCATGGAAAGACATTAGAGGTTGTGAGCTGGGCATGGCATGATCTGACTTTGGAAGGAGCACTCTGGTTGCTGTTGGGGCGATGGACTGTAAGGGGGCAAGGCTGGAAGCAGGAGACCAGGTAGGAGCCCTGCCGTCAGGGCAGGGGAGGAGGACGGTGTCTCGGTAAGGGTGGCAGCGTGGAGAAGGTGAAACTGACTGGGGACAGAATCATTTCTGAAGGTAAAGTCAACAGGATTTATTGGTGGTTTGGTTGTGAGATAAGAGGAAAGGAATCCAAGATGACTTCAGATTTTTGGCCCGAGGAGCTGGAAAAGTGGGAAGTGGATAAATATGAACCGACTTGGCAACGACTGGGAGAGGAGCAGGGGTGTGGGTGGTGGGGGACAATGCGTGATTAGAAGTTTGGTTGTAGGTCTGGTTCGACATCTGAGATGCTTGTTAGAGCAGCTGGGAATGTCAGCAGGCAGTTTATCTGAGTCTGGGAGTTTTGGGACTGGGGATGATTTTGAGCATCATCAGCATGTAGATGGTATTTAAAGCCATGGAGGGAGGATGTAAAATAAAGGTCGAGAAGGAAAGAGGATCAAGTTTGAGCCCCAGGCACTGCCAAGTGTAGAGGTCAGGCAGACGAGGGGAACCAGCAAGGTGGCTGAGCATCTATTGTCAAGGTGGAGGGAGGAGATGCCATAGAGTGAGTCTGTTTCAAATGCTGCAGTACTGGTTTCTCCGCCTCTAGTTTCTTTCTCTCTCTTTACCATCTTTTTTATTGCTCTGGAACCAGTTGTGCTACACTAGTACTTTCTTTTTTTTTAACTGCTAGGTATCTTTAAAATTTTTTTTTAATTTTTAGTTTTTAAAATTGTGGTATAGTTGATGTACAATATTATATAAGATACAGGTGTACAATATAGTGATTCAAAATTTTTAAAGATTTCTAGTCATTATAAAATATTGGCTATATTCCCAGTATTGTACAATATATCCTTATAGCTTATTTTATAAATAACAGTTCGTACCTTCTAATTCCCTATCCCTACCTTGCTCCTCCCCACTTCCCTCTCCCCATTGGTAACCACTAGTTTATTCTCTATATCTGCGAGTCTGCTCTTTTGTTATATTCACTAGTTTGTTATATTTTTTAGATTCTACACATAAGTGATATCATAAAGTATATGTCTGTCTCTGTCTGACTTATTTCTCTAAACTAGTACTTTCATTCTGCTCCAAACCTATAATAGCCCAAGGAGGGAAACCATCCAAACCCTTTGGTCTGACACCCCAGCCCTCCATGATCTGGCTCCCTCTCTTTCCTCTGCCTGGTTTCCCTTCCCCTTTGCACAACACCACACTCACTTGAGCTCAGCCTGGCCTCCCCGCTTCCTCCCAACCACCTCCCTCTTTTTCTCAGCCTGACATGTCTTCTCTCTGAATCCTCAGCCACTCATGGGTTATCTCCTGGAGGGACCCTAGATCTGTCCCTTCCACACATGTCTCCGGTCGTCACAGGTGGTCCGAAACCATCTAGCACTCTTGGTCTCTGTTTCCCTCTCTAGTCCCGACCAGACAGCCTCCTGAGGTCTGGGGACAGGAGCCTTGTCTTGCGTCCTCTGCCACCCCACAGAGTGGACTCAGTGATCTTACATATCTTAGTGGAGGGGACATGCTAACACTACCACATGAGGCCCAAGGAAACCTGGAAGAATTAATCTAGGATCATGATTTCAAGTCCAAACTCTGGGATCCAAGGTTAGCTCTCAGCCTAGGCCGGTGACCACGGTTAAGTCATTTAACCTTCCCACACTCCTGTGTTCTCATCTGCCAAATGGCGACGACTGTGGCCAGTTTAAGATTATTGTAGGAAAGAAATGAGGCGCCTCTCTTACAAAGTGCTTAGCACAGTTGTTGCACAATAGAAGCAGGCAGGAGGTGGGAGCCCTGGTTTTTATTATTGCTGTTATGAATACTGTCATTACTGCTGCTCTTCCCAATATGGGATGGACAGGCACGTGCAGAGTGGGACAGAGCTGGCACTGTCGATGACACACTTTGGCATCTCAGATGAAAGGAGTCATGGGTCGCCGATCTCTTCCGTTCGTGGGGGCCTGGGGGCAGCACATATGCCTGCCGCCTTAGATTGGGGGGGGGGAGGGCGGGGATGCGGGAGGTATGAGCAGCACCCAGAGGCAGGAAGCACAGCCTGGGTGACTGCACTTCTGACTCCCAACAAGGGGTCCAGTATGAGTGTATGTACCAGGCCCAGGGGCAGGATGTTTGCAAATGCGACTGTCCCCCAGGGACGGAACCCCACGGTCACTGGTTACAGTTGTTGGTACAAGGGTTAGAGCACCGGCTCAGGCTGAAAGGGAGGGACAGAGAGGAATGGAATGTTTCTCAGAGGAATTCGTATTATTTTTTTGAGAGCAGGCAGGGAGAACAGGATATCTTTCTTCATTTCCTCTCTGTAAATTTCTGAGGTTAGTAAGTGGTGGTAATTGTTACTCAGGAAAAACTGGGTGCGATGTAGATACAGGAGAGTCAGACCAGGGCAGGGGCAGTGCGGAGGCCAGCTCGGCGACTCGAGGTGAGTGACGGGTGCCGCAAGCTTGAAGAAGACACAGACACAGACTGAAGAGAAAAGTGGGACCGGGGGGCTCAAGACCTCTCGGATCAAGAGCCCTGCTGACTCATCCCACGTGGCTTTTATTGAGTTCTCCGCTAACACTCCCAGGTTACTCCCATAAACAATCAAAGGCCTCACATGACTGGGGCAATTATCTTTGTTTGCTTCCTGGGTCGGAGTTGAGCAGGTGTGGATTTGAGCTGGGCCTGGAGAGCAAAACAGCCCTGGGGGCAGGAGACCTCTCTCAGATATTGGGGGTCTGTGCCCCACCCATGTTGGCCCCTCTGCGACTGTGCCTGTCTTAGGTTGTTCCTCCCTTGAGGAATCTTACTGGTCTCTGGCTAACCAGTCATCCTCCAGGGCCAAACAGGGTGATATAAGGAAGGCTCTATGCACCACCCCTGTTGGCCCCTCTGCGGCTGTGCCTGTCTTAGGTTGTTCCTCCCTTGAGGAATCTTACCCGTCTCTGGCTAACCAGTCATCCTCCGGGGCCAACCAGGGTGATATGAGGTGTGCAGTGAGAAAGGGGCTGCGCCCCTAGAGACGGCCAACCCTCTGCCTATGCCCCCATCGTCTCCACGCCCCGCACCCTCAGCTCCTCCACTGCTCAAGCAGGACATTCTGAATCCCATCGCTCGGCCCACATACATTAACATGTTCAAGGTTTTAGAAAGGCTCCTGAATGTCTTCCCACAGGGCAGGGCCCTGTCAAGTCGGATGAGGGTTTGCTCCTCACCAGAGTGTCCCTTGAAGTTGCCGTGAAGAGCCTGGTCTGGCCACCCGCCTCACAGAGATTTCTCCATCCTCGACTAGAACCAAAGGCGGCTGCATCTCTCGCGAGCCCTCCTTACTTAGCACTGTGGGGCTGTGAGGCCAGGCCCCCGGGGCAGGCCCCCAGGCTAGCATGTGGGAGGCACCTCGGATTTGATAACTCTCTGTCCTGCAATTCCGAACAAGCTGTGTTTACTTGTGGTAACTCAGTAACAGTCAGGGCCTTCCCGCCTGGGTTTAGCTAAGCGGCTCGTCCTAAGAGCTGGTGAGGCGGGGAAGCCACGCCAGGAAGCGTGACGGCACGTCTCTGGAACCAGAGCACTGCCCGGGGAGCCGGCCTGTGGGTCGGCATGCCCGGAGGGTTGCCGCTACCAGGGAGACGGCACCACGCGTGACCTCGTGTCACTCAGCTCGCGGCCACCTCTCCAGAGGCACTGGAGAGGCTGCCACTGTCTGTGCCCAAACCCCCACTGCCGTGGTACCTGCTCGAGTGGCTTCCTGCGACTTGCAGGGGCTCTAGCTCCACCCGGCCTGTAAATTCCCACCCCAGGGAAGCACAGGCAGCTCAGCTCAGATGCGGGCTTAGGCCTTCTGGGCAGAGGCGCTGTGCACTCAGCCTGAACCCAGCTCCGTTCAGGAGGCCCAGGTGTGCTGGGTGCAGGGAAGGAGCGGAAACTGGCCTCCCTTCATCCTGACCACACCACCGGCGGTCCAGCCTCACGGTCAGACAAGCAGTTCAGAGCACAGGCTTTGGACCCACACTGCCTGGATTCGTGTGCAAACTTGACCTCATTAGGCGATCCACCTTGGAGCAATTTCTGATCCTCTTTTGCCTCCATGTCTTAGCTCAAATATGGGCATAATAACAGTACCTGGAGCAAGTTACTTCACTTTTTGATGCCTCAGTTTCTTCATTTACAAAGTGGAGGTGGGGATGACAGTTACCTCATAGGGCAGTTGGAAGGATGAAATACATGAAATGATTAGGACAGTGCCTCGAAAGTGGAAAGTGCCGGGTGTGATACAGTTTAGAACCTATAATCACCCTTTTCAGTGAGGTGCAGAGCCCGGGTGGGTGAGCTTGTGAGCGGCAGACCCTGGGCTGCCTGCTGCCTGCAAGTGCTGGCTTTCTGTGCCCCCGCCTCACTAGGCTGTCTGCATCCAGAGCCCCCAAGGAAACTGGAGGCAGGATTCGGAAGCGGAAATTGAGCCTCCAGACTGCTAACCCCTGGCTTAGCCCCTGGTCCCCTCGGCGGCTCCCTCTGGGGACCGATCCTTTTAGCAGTCTTGGCACAGTCCCAGCACACCCACCCACATATGGGTTGGATTTGCACCCGTCACCAAGAAGTCAGCAGTGCTTGCAGGGCTCCCCTAGGAGGGCACAGGGGTCCTGTGTGAGCTGGGCCTGCCTCAGCCCTGTGCCTTGACAGTGGACGAGGCCCCTCATCCCCTCTTCCCACCCTTTGACAAATAAAGAGCTGATTTTTCCATGTGGTGTTTGTCTCTCTCCACGAATGTGGAGGCCTAAGCACTGCCAAGCTTATCTATACAATGGACTTCCTGCTCGTGTTGGATCTGCCCTGCTCCCCACTGCATAATAAATTTATATCGCCTGAGCACACAGATCTGCTGACGTCCGAGATCCTGGTGGCCTTGGCAGACCCCAGCTCCCCCAGCCTGGGTGGGAAATGCAGGCATAAACCCTGGCTGACATGAACTGAACATCCCGGTTACAGGCAGGCAGCCAGAACTGGGTGGGCTGTGAGGGTGTGGGAAGGTCCTTCATCCATCAACTGTTTGTTGAGGCTTCCTGTGTGCCAGGCCCTGTACTGGACACGAGGACAGGTTTAGGGAGCTTTTACGCTGGCCTGAGAATCGGATGCACATAATTATAACACGTGGAACTTATTTCTGGGGGTAGCACTAAGGACGGAGCCTGTGGAAGGAATGTACAACCTAATTTGGGGCTCGGCCCCAGGGCTGAGTTTTAATGAGAAATTTTCATTCCTTGGCACCAAGTTCTCAGCAGTGAAGCCCAGATGAGTCTGGGAAAGACGGAGAGTTCCTTTGGGTTGCGTTATCACAACGCTTTGCGTTCGTGGTCTGTTTGCACTATGCCCACCATCCAGAGCATCACCTGTGGGCAGGCCTGGGGAGCCCTCTTCTCGCCTGCTCCTCTGCCCAGGCGTGTAGCAGCCGTGGCTTTCAGCTTCTTGTCAGAACTCCGAGTTCCCATGTGAATCATAACAAGCATGTTCCTAGAGGAACTGGCCTGCCCCTGGCCAGCAAGCCTTCTCTCCTGTCTTGATAACATCTGTACCAAATTTTCTCCCTTTATGTAATTAGGCCTGTTGGTATTTGCTTTGGGTATGACTGGAGTCTCTGAAATTTCAGGCCCGAAGTATGAGCTGGGGCCCAGGATGGTGGGAAAACTGAGCTTTCATCAGTGGGATTTCAGGTTTAGCTGGGAGGGTCAGAAATGGTACACCCGCTACTGTTTGCATGAGAAATGCACAGCAGCCCCCCAACTGGTGGGAACGGGATCTCCTGCCTTGCCCTGGGAGTGGTGCTCGGTCAGGCCTGGTGGATGGAAGGATGTAGGAGGGCTCCCCTCCTGCCCTCTTTCACCCCACATCCTCCCACCCCACTCCATCCCTGGCCTGGGAGTGACAGAACTCAGCAAACAGGAAAAGATGTGCTAACTGCAAAGAAATGCAGTGAATCCAGACTTAACCCTGAAGCCAACCTCAGAGTGTCGGGGTTTGGAGTCTTGCTTTGAAATGCCCGTCATGGTCTGGCTATGTCAGAGCCAGAGGAGCTGTTTGGGGTGTGAGATAAAGATGGGAGCTGGGCTTGGGGGATTTGGTTCTCTGCCGTCTGCTCCAACCAGAAAGGAAGCAAAAGGATTTTCATACCCGCTCCATCTCTGGAGGGAACTGTATCTCAGCGGTGACTTCATTTCCCCTAGCAGAGTTTCCACAAACACTCTGGACGGTTCCAACGAGTAAGCCACACTGATTGCGGTGTGGGAGCTTCTGATATGCTTATTTGCAGTTCCCCTTTGGGAGTCTGGAGGCCCCAGATGAGTGATAACTGGGTGATGGAATATTTGCTGGGGGAAGGGGAATGCATTTTTTTAAGATAAGGTTTGATCCCAAGCAGAAGGGATGTTTCCAGATGGCTGTGCAGCGTCAAGCGGTGAGGTATAGATGCAGATCTCCTTCCCTGTGACTTTGCTGGGGTTCACCCAGTTAGTTAGACCCCCCAGGTGAACTCTTGCCTCTTGAAGGTGCTTTAGGAATTGCCTGGAAGTGGGGAAGGCTGCTGCGCGGGGGTGTCTCTCAGCCTGGTTGATTTGTGTGGATGGGGGTTTGCTCCCCAGTTACGTGCTGACGAGGGGATTGTGTCTACCAGGCTAGGGGGTCACTGAGTGTCTCTCTCCTCTCTCCCCTCTGCAGTGTCTCATCGTTGGGGGAGGACCATGTGGTCTGCGCACTGCCATTGAACTTGCCTACCTGGGGGCCAAAGTGGTCGTGGTGGAGAAGAGGGACACCTTCTCCCGGAACAACGTGCTGCACCTCTGGCCTTTCACCATCCACGACCTGCGTGGCCTGGGAGCCAAGAAGTTCTACGGGAAGTTCTGTGCTGGCTCCATCGACCACATCAGTGAGTGGGGCCAGTGGTGGCACCCCACGTGGGGAGGGGGCTGACCGTGGGTGGGGTGCACTTCCCCCCATTGTGGAATCCCCAGGATATTTCATCTTGCAAGTCTCTGGGGGCCCCAAACATCCACCTGGCAGACATTTGATGCCAGGCCCCGTGCTGTGCCCCCCTAGGCCGGAAGCACCATGCGGCCAGGGGCCATGGTATGTCTTATTCACCAGAGTATCTCCAGGGCATAAAAGAGTGCTTGACACATAGCAGATGCTCAGTAGACTTCTGTTGAATGAACGACTGAATGAAATATGGGAACCAGAGTTTGCACTCTCAGAACTTGCTGAGGTGTTGTCGGTAATAAATTGTGCTTTCATAGAGCAGTCAGACTTGCCAGAGGAGCTCAGAAGAGGGAGCCACATGAAACCATTCAATGGTCCAGGTTGTCTAGGGACCTCTTGGGCAAAGGAGTTGGGACACCGTGTTGCCTGTTTGGGGACCGGGGCAGATTTTAGAGCAGAGGAATGACACAATTGACAGATCCTGTGCCAGGTTTCCTTGAGCTTTAAAAAGAGCAAGGCCATCGTGATGGGGATTCATCCAGAAAAGAAAGAGAATTGGGATCGTGGATGTCAGGTCCTGGGCCATCACCATGAAGCAGGGCAAGGTGAGCACTGGGCCTCTTGCTCTGATGTTACTTAGGCCTTGGATCTCTCGAGGCAAGATCTGTGCAGATGGGCTTTGGGAGAGCAGCCTCCCTCCTCATGCTTTGCAGGGAGGAGGTCTTTAGCTGTTTTATATACAGCACTCGTGACCTGTAAAAGTCAGGGAAGTTACTACTGTAGGGAGAGTTCAGGGGTTTGAACAGATTTGGGTCCAAAATCTGTCTTGTCCACTTTGTGTGTGACCTGGCTCAGACTCCTTCCCTTCCTCCAGCCCCAGTTTTGTCTCCCCTAAATGTGATTGATGCCTGCCCATCAAGAGGGCTGAAAGGATTAAATGAGGTCTCATGTGAAATTTGCATATCACTGTGCCTGGCGTGTCATAAGTGCTCGGAAAGTGCTTTGCATACTGTGGGGTACAGTGAGCAAGAAGCAGTCGGGATCCCCAAACCAGAATTAATTCAGAGCTGCCGTCTCTCAGCCAGTGAGGAGAAGGCGGGCCCTGAGAGTCATGGTCTCGTGAGGACAGGCACTGATGGGAAAGGGTGTGGGGCTGGGGTGAGAACGACTGGAGAGAACTGTCAGCCACACAGGGTGTAATTTAGTCACAGGAGAACTTACCAGCAGTGGCCCAGGGTTTATTCCCGCTCTGGGATGAGAAAATTCCAGGAGTTCACTGGAAAGAAATTTAGATGTGCCCAGAAAGCTGCAGTGTCAGCTTTCCGGATATTCCTTACCACCCATGGAAGAATGTATGTTGGTACCAATTTAGAACAACATTAAGCACCACTTTCCCATCGAGCCTTCCTGCAAGGCAGAGCTGGGCACCAGGAGGCCCTGGGAGGCCCCAGGACCGTCGGGCTGCCTTGCCAGCCAGGAGCCCCTCTCTGTGCCATTGATGGGGCCCCCATTTAACCCCTAGTCCTTGGAAATATCCCAGTGTGCGGAAACACCGGCAGGAGCCTGAAATGAGATTCAAACGATCAGAGTGATCATTGCCAAGGGCAGCTCTAATACCTGTGAGGAGGGAGGCAGGGAGAATTTATTGAGTACCTACTGGCTGCCGAAACCAGATAGACGAGGAACCTTGAAACTTCGCGGAGAGGCCAGGCCTCCCCCGTAGCCTGTTTCCAGGCAGGAGGTGGGTTGGATTCTTTAAGCCCCAGCTGACTGGCTTGCTCTCAGACTGACCATGGCCTCCAGCCCCAGCTGTGACCTGGTCCTCAGCATCGCTCAGCAACTCTCCCTCATCCCTGTCAGCACCCTCCTCCAGTTCCCACTGCGGCTGTCCCAAGCCTCCACCACAGCCTCCTCATCCGGAGCAGATGGCCTCCCCTCCATACCCTGGGGAAGAGAAACCACTGGCGGGCAATCCCCATCCCACCCCCTCTCCTTCCTCCTACACTCGCCTCTCCCCAAGTACCCACTCCTTCCTCTCACCCCGAGGTCAGAGGCCAAGCTGGCCGCTTTCCTCTCCAGCTCTAGGCCCTCTGCTTTCCTTTCCTCCTTTTCACCTGCCCTTACCTCATACTGCCCTCCAGTCCTCTGATGTTGCTTGCTACTTTTCTTTGCCTCCAAGTATTTATTCTAGAAAGAGGCGACATAGACTTTGCCTATACTTTGCATTCATGTCGCCTTCTGTCGTGGTCTGATTTCTCCCCACCAACGTGCTAAAGAAAGTTTCTCCAGAAGCTTCCCAACCTCCAGTGCCCTGGCCTCCTGTAGTCTTCATTTTCTTAATCTCTGCATGGGATCTGGTACCTTGGTCCCTCCTCCCTTGGCTTTCAGGACTGCAGCTCAGGCCCTGTTCTGCCACCCCCGCCCCCAACCACCGGGCGCTGCCCCATCCTGTTTACCTGTGTTGCTTCCATGAGACGGTGTTCCATATCTCCTGGGCCTAACATGGCACCTGGCACGTGGTAGATGTTCAGTAAATGTTAAATGAGTGAAGCCCACAAAATACAGAGGGACCTACAGATAATTTGAAACTTTGTGCTCTCAGAAATGTTTTTGGAGGCATGTTCATTTGTGCTCGATGGCAGGAACAAAATACAGAAACAAAGAGCCACTCTTTGGGGGAGTTTATGAGAGTGGGTAGGTGGTGGAAAACCATGAGCCCAGCTTTGTGTGAAGGATTCCCCACCCCACCCCTTACCCTGGATGGCTGAGAGCTTAGGCAGAGTCCCCACGGGATGAGCTGTTTGCTCTCTGACTTTATATATTGGCCTTTTGCTCTCTCTCTGTTTACTCCTCTTTCCATCTTCATCTTATCAAAGCCACAGCCCAGCTCAGGAAGGAGCCAGGAAAAAGAGAGTCACCATCATTATAGGATTACCTAACAGAGCACAATCTTGGAATCAGACAAATCTGGCTCCACATCCCAGCTTTGCCCCTGTGTGAGCTTGAGCAAGTCGCTTAGCCTCATTGAGCCTTAACTTCTCATCTCTATAATGAGAATAAATACCCCAAAGGGCCCCTGGAAGGGGTAAGCGAGAAAGCACTGTAAGGGTTAAATGAGAGAATACAGAGTGCTTAGCGTATAATTAGTGCTCAGTAATGAGTGTTATTGGTACAGGCATACCTTGGAGAAACTGCAGTTCAGTTCTAGACCATCGCAATAAAGTGAATATTGGAATAAAGTGAGTTACATGAATTATAGTGCATATTAAAGTGATGTTTACACTATACTATAGTCTATTTAGTGTATATGCATAATAGAATCATGTCTAAAAAACAATGTAAGTGCCTTAATTTAAAAATACTTTATTGCTAAAAAATGCTAACTATCATCTGAACCTTCAGTGAGTTGTAATCTTTTTGTAATAGTAACATAAAAGATTATAGACCACCATAACAAATGTAATAATAATGATAAAGTTTGAAATATTGCTATAATTGCCAAAATGTGACACAGACACAAAATGAGCAAATGCTGTTGGAAAAATGACACTGGAAGACTTGCTTTGACCCAGGGTTACCACAAATCTTCAATTTGTAAAAAACGTAATATCTAGGAAGTGCAGTAAAGCAGAGTGCAGTACAATGAGGCATGCCTCTATATTGCTATGCTCAGAAATCATTGAGCAGTGATTATATAGTGTTCTGTATACAGGAGGTGCTCAGACATTGCTACTGACAGTTCATCTCTTCCCCCTTCCTTTCTAACAGGTATTCGTCAGTTGCAGCTCATCCTGTTCAAGGTGGCCTTGATATTGGGGGTAGAAATCCATGTGAATGTGGAGTTTGTGAAGGTTCTAGAGCCTCCTGAAGATCAAGAAAATCAAAGTACAGTATAATTTTGCTTTCGGTCTAGAAATCAGATATTGCAAAATGGAAATCACATTTGCAGCTCCTAGAGGATGTTTCTGTAAGAGTTATTCCTATTGAGAGCTGTTTGACATTTTTCCATCAAAGGATATTTTACCTTTTTGGACCATTGCTGTCACTTGAGATTTGCTCTTCAGCTCTTAGGGGATTTATTATTAAACATTTAACCTATAATTTGGTTACCCTGTCACTAGGAGGCAGTACTTTAACAGATGCAGTCTAAGTAGTAAGTAGGAAAAAAAAGACATAGATTTGATTGTCCGATAAAGTTTGTTCACATGCTCTTCAAGCTGTGTGTATACACACATAGGTACACTTATCGTACCCATATGATATTTTAAAATCCAGTAAATAAAGTGAAGATTCTAGAGCAAATATGAAATAAATGTTCAAAATATTATTTGGTATATAATATTTTTAAGCTATGTTGAAGAATTTACAAACCACAAAATTCACCCATTGTAGGTATACCTTATTTAGTAATTTTTCTCTTGTTCTTTTAGTGCATCTATATAAATTCTGATCTTTTATGTACATCGTGGTCAGAAAGTTTGTTCATGATGCCTCTGCATCTTACTTACAATCAAACTTTTCTGCTGCCGGGCCAGGCATTCAGTTTTTGGTCCAGCTTCGTGACAGAGACCTCATAGTTTCACACGCAGGTTACAACTCTGATTTCTCCCGTCCTCTGCCCAGAATATTGAGAATTTAGGGGCAATGTTAGTTGGCTTTTGTGGCAAGACAGCATCTGTAATTTAACTTCAAGACCTATGTGCTCTTAACCTTTCCCAGACCCCTAGTGGGTGTTAAATCCTAATTATGGGTAACCAGCAAGATTGCACCTGAGGTGGTTTCATCAAAGACCATGTATTGCCCAATAAGAATGTTTTAAGCATAATAAAGTAGCAATTCAAGCTGGTTTCATTACCCCCTGCACATGCTTTTGGGTCTGTTTGGCAATGGGAGGGCACCAAGGAATGTAGCGCATAGAGAGAGAACATGAGATAAATAAGGTGCAAGTGAGACTGGTTTGAGAATCATTAGGATAGACTCCCAGCCTTTATAGAAATCAACAAAACCAGGCATGGAGTTGGTACTGCTGGTTTACCTTGTCCTGGATTGATCAGAAACTAAACTCAGAAGAACTCCCAAGTTCAAGTGTGCATCTGGACAACTTGGGTCTTTCCTCTGGAGCCTCTCTATGTCTGGGGTGCCCATACCTGGTGGCATTATCCATTTCTCACAACCAACACAGAGGGCATGTAATCACTCTATTCTCCCATCTCTCGCTGCCAACTCATCTCATTTTTCTGTCCTGGTAGAAATTGGCTGGCGGGCAGAATTTCTCCCTGCAGACCACTCTCTGTCGGAGTTTGAGTTTGATGTCATCATTGGTGCCGATGGCCGCAGGAACACGCTGGAAGGTGAAGACTCTTCTTCTTGGGGATGAGGATGGAGGGATGGGAGTGGGAAAGGGTATATCAGGAAGAGGGTGGATAAGGGGGGCAAGATGGCAGGTGCCACAGCTGGATAGGGATCTTGATAGAAGGGCAGACCACCCTGCTGTGCCTGAGCTGAACATTTAAAAAATAGCCATTTACTTCTTTCTGGACCTCTGTTTTCCCAACTGTAAAATGTGGATAATAGAACCTCTCAGAACATTGGTATAAGTGGGGGAGACTCGCATGTAAAAATGTTTTGTCAAGGTAACGTGCCGTTAAATTAAAAGAAAGAAATCAACATACATTTATTGAGCACCTGCCAGTGTGCAAGTTGTGGTGCTAAGCACTTTCATGCTTACTTCTTCCAACTAGGAGAGCTTACTGTATAAGTAAGTGTAATATATAATATTTACTGTACAAGTAAGTATAATCAATAATACTATATATGTCTAATACTCCAGAGGGAGGACCCCATCTTTCCTCTTAACTTTAAAGCATACTCACTGCTGGGCAGTAGGATAAGTTTTTCCCAAACTGTCAGAGAACAAAACCATGCCTCTGTACCTCTAAATCTGGAAGCATAATATGTTTTTAAGGGAAGAATCTAGTCGGGTTGAGAGAGGAAGAAATGCCTTCAATCACCTCCACCCCAGCCCCAAGGTTAATTGGTGCACAGGTTGTACTAATTTGCACCAACTGGACTAATTTAAGACTGGGTTGAGGACAAAGTAGTCCCACATGGCATCTCTTGGGTTGGGAACACATCTGCTTTTCAAGCTTGCCCTGCTCAAGGGCTGCAGGCTGCAGATGTCTGCCAGGGAGGGCACCTTCTCTGAGGACAGAACACCCTCCCTGAACTAGCGCTGATCTTACAGAACTCAGAATGTGTGGTCCACCTAGCCAAGGCCCTACCCACCTGCTATATACCCGCTGCTCCTTTCCTCTCGCTTCACTTCCACACCCATTCCCCCGCCCCAAGCAATTAATAATGGATATCGAACAAACAAATTTTAAGCTGCCAGCCTGAGTGCTATACTGTTAGTTTATGAGGCCATTCTGATGGTTTGAGAAAAGTGTAAGTCTGAATATAAAAATTCAGGATCCACACTCAGCTTGAGGATGGTTTGACATCTTGTGAACATGAAAAGAAGGGCAGGAAGGGGGAGAACCATTTTAGCAACTTAGGACCAGGTAAGTGAAGCCGAAAGCTCAGCTTCTCTGTACACCAGTGCCGAATCAAATCTTGGAGACAGAGTTTTTGGTGAAGTAGAAAAGGAGAGCTTTATTACTTTGCCAGGCAAGGGGGAAACACAGTAGGCTAGCACCTCAAGAACTGTGCCCCCCTCCATGGGGAATAGGGAGAGGTCTTATAGTCGGGGCTCATACTCAGGAGTATGTGATAAGGACCAAGGCCCGAAGAGTCTTGCATTCTTCTGATGGGTTGGTGGTGAGGTAAGGAGTCAGCAGCATCAGCCTTCAGGTCCAGCTGGTCTGGGGTCTACATGCTTGTGGGCAGCACACCATTGTTAATCATTAACTTCTCCCACCTGGAGGGGGTTTCAGCAAAATAGCTCAAAGATGTTGTGTGTATTGTTGATGGGGAAACAGGACCTTGTCCCAAGGCTACTTTTGACAGCTTGTTTCTCCCTGGTCTGGCATCCCCTCCCTTCCCTAATGAACAACTGCTTGAATGTGCCCATTGGAATTCAGGGAAGGTCATGGAGGCTGAATGAAGTTGTTTCCTATAATCAAAGAAATGGGGGCACAGAAAGGCTTTGTGCCCATAAGCTCCACAGGGCCCTGCGTGGTATCAGAAGCAGACTAGAGCAGGGTTCTCAATTGTGGTGGGGACTGTCCTATGCATTATAGGATGCTCAGTGATATCCCTGGCCTCCACCCACTAGACACCAGCACACCCTCAGTTGTGGCAACCAGAACCATCTCCACACTTGGCCAAATGCCCTCTGGGGGGCAAATCACCCCCAGTTAAGACATACTAGAGACTACTGGCGATTTTTGACCATTTCCACAAAGATCTGATGAAGAACCAAAATGAGAGAGTATTGACTAGAAACCCAAGGTGTTTGGCCAAGGGATTTTTGACAAAGAAGTTTGGGAATTGCCATGAGGCTTGAGTATATGGTAAGCAAATGTGAGTGGAATTCCCACAGGTGCTGAAGACAATGGTTAGTCTGCTAGCAAGACAAATGCCTTGAGTTAAGCAAAGTAAACCGCAGTACCTGGGGTGTCAGGGAAATTCAGGGCTACAGGAAAAGACAGATGCTGAAAAGAAGGATTAAGAGGAAGTGGCCCATTGAAATGGGACCCTCTGCTTCTGATCGTCTGTGTAACTGCCTGTGATACTGGGATTTATAATAAGGCAAATATATTTGGTCTTTGTCTCCTTTCTGGCACAGCTACCCAAACCCACGGAATTTCCTGAGTGATAAGGGCAAACAGAAGCCTTTTTTATGATATTTGGCCTCTTGTCCGTGGTTCCTGAGATCAGTTCAGAGCCCTAAAGGTGAAATGGGTGTCTCGTTATTCATAACAAGCTCCTTTTCACCACACCGAGCTTATGTTAATGAAGTGAGTTTTAGAAACCGCCTAAGAAAGGGAGGGGACTGGTTGCCAGGGGAGCTGAACATGTGATTAGAGGGTTGGATCTTTCAGTCCCACCCCCTGGCCTCCTGGAAGGGGAAGAGGGCTGGAGATTGAGCTCAATCGCCAATGGCCAGTGATGTAATCAATCACACGTCTGTAATGAAGCCTCCGCAGAAACCAGAGGAGAGGATGTGGAGAGCTTCCAGGTTGGTGAATAAATGGAGAATTGCCGAAAGTAGTGTATTTGGAGACAGCGTGAAAGCTGCAGGCCCTTTCCCTGTAACTGGCCCTAAGCATGTCTTCCATCTGGCTGTTCCCGAGTTATTTAGTAAGTAAGATGTTCCCTGAGTTCTGAGAGCCACTCTAGAAAATTAATCAAACCCAAGGAGGGAGGCCTTGAACCTACAATCTATAGCTGGTTAGCCAGAAGCACAAGTGACAACAGGGCTCGCGATTGGCATTTGAAGTGGAGGGCGGTCTGGTGGGACTGAGCCCTGCACCTGTGGGATCTGATGCCATCTCTGAGTAGATAGTGTCAGAATTGAGCTGACGTGTAGGACACCCAGCTGCTCTCCTGGAATTGCTTGTCGGCATGGGAGGAAGGGAAAAAAAACCTATATCGTAATTGGGTGGAGAATTCTTATGGCCATTAAAAAGCAATTTCACCGTATGCCATTGAAGACTATAACAACCTCAACTAATCACTGAACTGAAATAATAGCAAGTTAGAATTCCATCTGTTCGTTATCTATTTATTGAGTGGTACTAAGTCCAGTCACTGTGGACTGGAGATAGAAAATTTGTTAAAATCTCTGTCCCACAGGAATTCAGTTTCATAATTCTACTTTTTGAAGGGAAAAAAAAAAACATGAAAAATGCTAACAAAATAGTTTTAATTGTGTAAGTTTAAAGTGCATGTGGGTCTTTCATGAGACTACCTTGCAGCAATGCCCAACACATCTTCTAAAGGATGAGCCCTGTGATGGCCCATTGGAGAGGCACACTTTAGCGTTTCATTTGTGGAAGCCTAACCAGGATAATGGGTCCTATAGGTTTTAGAAAAGGAAACAGTCCCACTAAGTTAGAAAGACCTCCAATGAGTTTCTTTCTCAGACACAAACCTCAGCATTTCTGCCTGCCCCTGTTTTCTAGATCCAAAATTCTAGTTTCACTGGCCTGTGGGCTGAGAATAGCTTTCTCAGTCATCTTTTCCAGTTTTCACACCAAATCCAGAAGAAAGATCCACTTTTCCCCCTCTCCTCCTGCAGGGTTCAGAAGAAAAGAATTCCGTGGGAAGCTGGCTATTGCCATCACCGCCAACTTCATAAACAGAAACAGCACAGCTGAGGCCAAGGTGGAAGAGATTAGTGGCGTGGCTTTCATCTTCAATCAGAAATTTTTTCAGGATCTTAAAGAAGAAACAGGTGGGACCTTCACCTTTCTCCAAACCAGGCCATTGTCCATGCTTCTTTATAATGTACAGGGGTTGGGCTGGGGGGTGGCGGCACTCGGCTTTCCCAGCTCTTGGGACTGGGAAACTCACGCTGATAAAGTAGAAGCAGGGATTTCTCTTTAGGATTAATAATGGGCAGGATTTCTTCAGGGACAAGAGGGATTCTTGAGGGAAAGGTCTAGGTGTTGTACATGAACATAGATAAACATTTATTTACTCTGGAGACATTTACTGAATGCCCATTGAATGCTCGCACTCAGTGTCGGGATACAAAGTCCAGGTTCATCTGATCCCCTCCCAATAGTGGCTCCTTGTCCGGGGAGGGACGGCTACGTAAACCATCCTAGTGCAGGCTGGTGACTCTCTGCCCGATGTCAACGTGGGGTTCCGGGAGCGCTCTGAGGAGGAGCCAGTAACCTGTGGGTGGTCCGTGAAGAGGCATAAGTGCCTTTATCAATGTGCCAGCTGTCCTTGCCCCCAGGGATGGTAAGGGATGTTGGGGGGTGGGCGGAGGGTACAGCACTCACCCAGGGGCATTGGTTGTCCCTCAACTGTGGGACTTGAGTAAATGAATGAATCCTTTCCTCCACAAATATTTATTGAACACCTACTGAGTGCCAAATTCAAGGGTGTGAGAGCAGTGGGCAAAACAAGCAACACGGCTCTCTTGGAGCTTCTATTCTATGGTGGCGGAGGGGCTTCAATAATCACATACATGACTAGCATGTCAGGTGGTCTGCAAGGGTAGTGGAGAAAAAATAAAGCAGGCTGAGGGGGGTGAGAGGTGAAACTCCTGCTCTTAAGTAAATTAAGTAAGTAAATGTATTTAAGTAAATTTCAGGTTTTTTCCTTTCTAACCTGATTTTGAATGTATATTTCTCCTTGAAAAGGCAGTGTAACAATGTTAAATAAAAGTTTTGTCCTAAAAAGAAGTCATCAACCCCCAGCACCACCTAGCACAGGAGTGGGCCTCGTGCTCGTGGAGTCCTTTTCGGTAGTTTTCCACCCGCATCTTGGCTTTTCACATGGCTAGGGCTTTCACCACAGGGTCAATACTGTTATTCCGCTTTTCTCATTCAGCTTCACATTTGAAATATTATCCGTTGTGCCCAGTCCTGATGGTCAGGTTTGTCGGAATGGCTCAGGAGGTAGATATGGTGTCCCTTACTGCTGAGGCATCTAAACCAGGGGTTGGCAAACCATGGCCTGCCACGTGTTTTTGTGTTGCCTTCAAGCTAACAATGTTTTTTAATGTTTTTTGAATGGCTGCAGAAAAAAAAGTTTGGGGGGCAAATTGAACATTTATGAAATTCAATTTTCATTGTCCATAAACAGAGGCTTATTAGAACGTAGCCAGGCCGGTGTGTTTACCTTGGTGCCATGAGGGCTTGCGACACAGACCGGATGGCCCACAGAGCCCAAGATATTTACTCTCTGGCCCTTTACGGAAAAAGTTTGCAGACTTCTGATTTAAACCTTTCGGTTATTTACTGTCACTGATAAAACTGCTTCTGTTGGATTATTTCCGTAAGATAGTTTTCTAGGAATGGGATTAGTTATTGAGCCAGACTCTGCCTCTCACTGGCCACAGCAATGTGTGTCCACTGCAGGACCCTCTGAGTGTCACCACGGTGGCATTACTTTATTAAAAAAAAAAAAAAAGTATTTCCTTCCAGCATATTATGTCCTTTTGAATGATTTAAGAGTTCTTCAGCACTTCCTTCCCCTCAAAAACCAAGAAAATAAACGCTTAAATAAATTACCAAATATAAATTATGACAGGAGATTGAGTGTGTTTTTCCAAATGTTTCAATGAGCTTCCTTTACACTTTGCTGTGGTCGTCACCTTTGGCCATTGTTCGACAACAATGTCCCTCAAAGAGTGACAGCAATGAATTTCCTCTGATCCTCTGGGGGGCCCTCTGCATTCATGGCTGTTTCCTATTTCACAGCAATAAAGGGGTTTCCATGGTTACCCAGCACTCCTCTGTGATAACTGCTGATAAGTTGCCTTGCGTCTGTTCCTTTCTCTCCAGAGAAACTAAACTAGTGGTTCTCAAACTTGAAGATGAATCAGAATCACCTGTAAGGCCTGTTCAAGCACAGATTGCTGGCACATATTCTGTAGGTCTATGGTCGGCCCCGATTATTTGCATTTCTAATAGGTTCTCAGGTGATGCTGCTACTGCTGGCTGGGGAATCCTGCTTTGAGAAACACTAAGCTAAACTGTGATCTTATGGCTTTGTTTTAAATGCAGAAACCCAGTCTATAAAGTGTTTTGCAATTGGTGGAACGTATAAAAAGATACAACCCAGTCCCCTGATCGAGTTGTTCTACCAGGGCACCTGGCTTTTCACACATGGCAGAGGGACGGTAGAAATGTCCCTTGGCAGTCTTTGGAGGATTCACACAGCTCTTTGCATCTCTGGTCACTTGGAGGAAATGGTGGATGGGACTTGGAATCAGACAGGCTAGGGTTCTGTTGCCACTTAGCTGCCAAGCCACGGACAGCACTGTGCCGACCTGCAGCACGGACTCACCTGCGACTTAGAAATACTGGTCCACGGCCCCCAAGGGCTTTATGAGTTGTAAAAACAATAGTGGCTTAATCATATTGCAGTATATAAATGTATCAAATCAGCATGTTGTACACCTTAAACTTACACAAAGTTATGTCTCAATTTGAAACGAAAAGAAATAGCATCTTTGTGGGACTCTGAAAGCTAGCTTTGTTGATTTGGGTAAGTTCTGGCCCTTGATCTTATCTTTGCCAGGCTTGTATGTCTTAAAAACTTGTCTAATATGAATATTCTGCAGGTAAATAATGAGACGTAAAATGAGGCAAAGCAGGGCTCCTGACACACAGTAGATGCTGAGGAAGTAATACTGAGTCCACGAACCTTCTCTTTTCAGGGATTGATCTTGAGAACATTGTTTACTACAAGGACTGCACCCACTATTTTGTCATGACCGCCAAGAAGCAGAGCTTGCTTGACAAAGGTGTCATCATTAACGTACGTATCTCTTGGCTGTGATGGTCTTCTTTCCCTTTGTGACCTGGGCTGGGAGCTTCAGTGAGTGTGGAAGCAGATGTCATCCTGCCAAAAACTGAGTAAGGAGGGGGAGAGGAAGGGACCACCACCCATCGTGTGCTTCTCCTTGGTGGTGCCTGAGTGTTGGATGAAGGAGCCCACACGAACAATAGGGGTGGAGGTGTTTCTGCAGAGAGCTGTGCTGGGGGCGGGGTGCAGATTTACCCAAGTGTTCGTGTGGGGTCTTAACCACTGAGAGATCAGCTGAGTCTTTTCCTTTCAAGTATCTCATTTATCCCTGCATCCTTTTCTGGGAGGTCCTTTGGAGGCAGATGGGGGCTCTTTGTCCTAGTGAGATGCAGGCATTTTCACTTGCGAATTTCACACTGTAGCCCCCTTGACACGGTAGAGGGGAAAGCCCTTTGGCAGTCAGGAAGACTCACGTTGAATCTTGTCTCTGCCACATATTAACTCAGGACTGTGACTAAGCTATTTGCCTTCTTTGAACCTCAGTCTTCTCGTCTGCAGGAGAGGAATAATAGTTTCTATCTAAAAGGATTGTTCAGAGGAATAAATTTTAAAACGTATACAGAGTGCTTGGCATGTAGCAGGTTTGTAGATTCCCTCCATAACTTCTCTGCCTGGTTTGGACACTTGCTTTCTTGTCCTCTTGGCTTTCTGGCCTCATCTTCCTGCCTTTGCACCTTCATGCTTATATAGAGAGCAGAGCTGCAAGGAAACAGCACGTGGAGTGGCCGGCCCTGTGCTGGCAGCTTTCTGGTTGGGTTTCAGCCCTTCCAGAGGCCCTGTGCCGCCGCCGCTGCTGCTGTAGCCTTAAGAGAAGGATCATGCAGTCCGAGGCCAGCCTGCTCTCTGGGTGTCGGCTTGTAGCCCAGGCAGCATGGTGCCCATTCACTGCTGCCTGTCAGAGACGAATGTGCCCATCCTCTCGCCAGCTTGTGCTGGCGGTCGGCTGGGCAGCATTAGCAACCCAGCCCTCCCCTGGGCCTCCTCTACCTCACCTCAGGGCTTTGCTGAGAGCCTGAGTTGCTGGACAGGAGGCTGGGAATTAGGGGGGGGCGGAGGCGGGGGCTGAATGGAGCTGGCTTTGCACAATCAGCAGATGTACGAGCAGTGGGTTTCAACATCTGGTGCCCTGCTGCTGACCTGGTCTGGGGGAGGTGAGGCCATGTCCCCATTTTCCCTCTGCTCCCCAGGTGTCCCTCCCAAAGTTACCTCCCCTGTTGGGAGGCCTGTGTCAGATAGTGAAAGAATATTCGGGGTCCAGGGTGCAGCCACGGAGGGTAACTTTGCAGAGGAGAGGCTAGGGAGGCTCTTGTTATCCCACCCCTGGAAAGTCAGGCCAGGTTTGACTCGGGGTTCCTACTTCACTGCCTGAGTACTCTGGCCTTCGGGGATGCTAAGGTTCCCCCCGGGGCATCCCAGGGTATTTGTCCTGGCCGCGTGTTGCTCATGGCGACTTGATGTTTTGGCAATTGTCAAAGCTCCTCCACGCTCCCTCTCAGGTTCTGTGTCACAGCACAAGTGGCTGGGAACTCCTCACTCTGGTCCCATAATTACTGCAGGAGCTGGAAACAGCTCCCAGGCCCTCAGTTGTCCTCATCAAGGCCTTCCTTCTCCCTCAGAGCATCTGAGAGCACCACCTGAGCTGGTGCAGAGGGGCCTCTAGGTATAAGACATGAACTCTAGAAATTAGAGGCCATGGCTGGACATGGGACAACTGGACACCATTTGGTTCAGGAGCCCTGGCTTGAGTCTCCAAGTGTCCAGCCAAGCTCTGTAGCATCTGCACAAGCTGGGAGCTGGCCCATCTACCCCGAGCTACTTAAATTTCCATTCTTCCCTTGCTCCCAGAAGAATGGCAAGTCCTAGGTTTTCCTGTCCCCGTATAGGTCAGCATCTTCCTCGAGACACACAAGATGTTGAGTGAATGACTGATTGACCTGCTTCTCCATCTATTCCTGCTGATCTCTGGGCCTGTTTCTATGACTGCTGAAGGGAAAGTAAAGTTTCTCCTCAGGAAAACCTGCCTCTAGGCTCCCAACTGTGTCCGTCCCTCTCGGCCCCTGCCTCTGCTGGTCCGTGCACGCACAGGCTTGGTCTTACCTCAGTAGGAGGGAGCTTGGTTGCCAGGTGTGTGAGGTGGATGGATACACGTCACAGCTGATCTCCCGGTGCCGAGTCCACCCTCGCTTGAAGCAGTGAACGGGCATTGTCTGACCTTCTCTTCTGGTCTGCAGCCTCTTTCCAGATTTACACTTGGGGTGACCGTTCTTCCTGTTGGATTCCCCACCCTTCTCTGATGTTTGCCGCTTCCCTCTCTCCTTCCCCACCTCCATCTAGGACCCAGCCTCCCGTCAGTTCCCCAGGCCTGTGCTGAATGAGGTCCACAATCACCCCCTGCCTTTATCTTCCTTCCTCAGCTCTGCCCACTTTATTACAGCCCCGTTCCCACTTTTTCTCTCTCATCCTTGTTCTCACCTGTTCCCTACAAGTCTGTTCTGCCATCCAGCCACTCACCTGGGACCTCCTGCCCTGTAAGGCCCCTTGGCTCCTCCCAACAGCCCTGGGCTGGTGGCTGTCATCCCAGCACAGCTAGGGTGTCTGCCCCTGGGCCAGGTCCCCACAGTCCTGTGTGTGGCCTCAGCATCAGGTGCCACCTTCATCATACAAGGCCCACATTCATACATCACCCGGTCCTCCGCAGGGGTGCCTTTGGCATGCTTTGAAGAGGGTATTTTTGAGGTCTCTCCATTCACTCTTCCATACCTTCGGGGAGGTGAATGATCATGTGATATTAGAATAGATATGAGAAAGGAAAGCGAATAACAGGAGCGCCAGCCTGGATGCCATGACCTGATAAAGGGCTCTTGGGCCAGCCCTGGGTTCTATTTAGTTGACGTGGTTTAGATGTGGAGATGTTAGGATTTGGGGGAAGTTGTGGCTGTTGGGAAAACTGCCACAGCAAGTCACTGTTTGTAGTTGAGGCCTTTGTAAATGCCTTCCAAGACCTTTGTACATGCTCTTGCTGGTGCCCTCGATGGGTCCAGGATGCACTTCACCACATGGTGCCGTTTGTGCCGTCGTGATTTACGGGGACAGGAATTCCCAATCATTGGGAACATCCCAATTCCTAGGCATTGGGCTAGGGAGTCACGTACATGGTCTCATTTGGTCCTCACATGGTTCTAGGGAGTAGAGCAGTAGATTTTGTTAGTCTCATTTTACAAATTCAGATTTTACAAGTGAGAATACAGACACCCAGAAAAGTTCAATAACTCACTCAAGTTTATGCAATCAATAAACAGAGATGGAATTTGACCTGTTGATATCACGGACCCAAGGCCCGTGTTTGTCTTACACACTAGTCCCTGCCCCCTGCCCCAAGGGATGTGCATCTTCTCTGTCCACTTTTGGGAAAGATAGTCTTTTAGATTCTGTATTCACACAGTGAGCAGATCTGACTCTGGGAAACATCCTGTAGTTCATTGCCAGGGTCCCTCCAAGGTGGCTATCCTGGTCCTTTGTGCTCAGAGTTCTCCATCTCCCGGCAGGCAAGGTGAACAACTAACACTGTAAGAGCAAAGCAGGGCCCTGAGGAGCCCTCAGCCCGTTGGGAAAAAGAGTATCTGATCATGGAGAGAAAGTGTGAGAGTTATGCCAGTTACCCGTTTCTTTTATGGACTTGTTTGACCACTAGCCGCAGCATTTCTGGGACACATTAGCTTAGCTTCGTCCATTATGAAATCACCCTTACTCACTTACTCTTTTGTCTTTTAATTTCAATTTAATTGAAAGTTATCACAAGCACCAGCCATGTGAAACATGTTTCTATATTTGCTGCAGGACCATTATTGAGTACCCTGTTCATTACAACACAATGTTCTCTGTCGAAATTCCTATGTCAGAGAGTTCTTTTAGAATTCAGTGCCAGGAAAAAATTGCCTCCCCTAGGAATTTCTATGCTTCCTTCTTTCTGATAAGGAAAGCCCTGTAATATATCACATTTCCCTTTTGCCTTGGATGCCAGGAAGCTCAAAGCCAAATTCGATGCTTAATCATAACTCTGTTAACGTTCACAGATGGCTGATTCGGTTCCTCTTTATTCCCTTGGCCCCGATTTCTATTTCTGTTTTGATTAACCTCTCTGCGAATCCATTCCAAGTCCTTGTGCAAAGAAGTAGGTATGACTCCTTGCCCTTTTGAGGGGCAGATTGCTACACTGTGCTCTTGTTCTTTCCCCCAGGACTATATTGACACAGAGATGCTGTTGTGTGCAGAAAACGTGAACCAGGACAACCTGCTTTCCTACGCACGTGAAGCTGCAGACTTCGCCACCAATTACCAGCTGCCATCTTTAGACTTTGCCATGAACCATTACGGACAACCCGACGTGGCCATGTTTGACTTCACCTCCATGTACGCCTCCGAGAATGCAGCCCTGGTGCGCGAGCGACAGTCACACCAGCTGCTCGTGGCCCTGGTGGGCGACAGCTTGCTTGAGGTACCGCCTGCATTTAGAACCCCCTCATTCCTGCTGGAAGACAGATCCCCACATTGCTATTCTAACTTGCAGCATCTGCTCTCCTGCAGCCCAAGGGAAGGACAGGCTCCCAGCCAATTGGCAGGACCTTTCTAAGCCTGTCCTGGCCTCAGAGCCTGCCCTTTGACAATGTTCAGAGGAGTCAATTCTGCCTGTGTACAGGCAGGAACACTTTCTCTTGCCCCTCTGGGCTTTTCTGGGCTGACTTCTCGGTTGACATACAAAATTAAGCTGCCCTGGTCTGGACTTCACGGGCCATCCTTCCCAGAGCGTGTAGATCCACAGCGGGGCTGAGGCTTCTTCCTCCTGTGGGTGGATCTCTGTGACCTCTCAGCACAGAGTTCATATAGGAGCAAGAAAGGAGTGTGGGCCCCAAAGTTCATGGCCTCCCTGCTCAAAATTCTTCCCGTAAAAATCTGCAGAGGCTAGGATTCTTAGATTAAATGAATGCTTTCAGAAGGGATAAATTTTTATCTTAATGTAAGCACTGACCAAAAAATGTTGATGTATTTATCCCAAGTTAGCGTCAAATTTCAAACCATGCTTTGGGTGTACATGGAACAGTTTAGTTCAAACTTAGCTTGGTGAATCAATGCTTGCTCACCACTGTGTGTGGACTCTAACCTCAGCTCCTTGCTTAAGCACTCAGCACCCCCTCTGCTTAGTCCCAGTCCTCCCTCCCAGCTTTCTCTCGGTCCTCTTCTCCCGTGCTCCCTGCTGCAGCCAAGCCAGGAGGGCTGTCCTTCCATCGGGCTCCGTCATCTTCCCACCACCAAGCCGTTGCCCACACTGTTGAGTGGATCAAGATTGGAATCCTATCCATTCTTCAAAATCAGCGCAAGTGCAGCTCTTTCTGGAAGCATTCCTTGATTTCCATCTCCCTCCCTCGGGGCGGGAATTTTGCCTCTGCCCTTTTGAGCCCTCAAAGCAGTTTTGCTGTTCCCATGTCATAGCACCCTTGCCTATGACTTTGTGCTACAGCTATTTGTGTTTGTGGTGAATCCCAGTGGACCGCCTTTCACCTCTCTGTCCCCCCAGGGCCTCGAACAGGCCTGGCAAACATCGAGTGCTGGGTAGAATGGGATGGCCGGCTGGGAATCACTGGAATCACCTAGAAATTTGTGTGTGTCCTTTGCAGCCATTCTGGCCCATGGGCACAGGGTGTGCCCGTGGCTTCCTGGCAGCCTTCGACACGGCGTGGATGGTGAAGAGCTGGGACCAAGGGATTCCTCCCCTGGAGCTGCTGGCTGAAAGGTGAATATTGACAGCAGGACCCTCAGCTGGAGGCAGGACCAGGTCAAAACTCAAGCGGGAGAGGGAGTGGGGATGGATGAATCTGGAGCCTCTGCCCTGTCCCATGTGCCTTCCCACCTGTGGCCTGATTTGCTCATTGGGGTCCCCGAGGAAATGTTCTCTGTCATGATCTACCTCCCTCAGTGACTTTCCCTGGGGGCCAGGCCTTCAAGCCCTGGAGGCCAAAAAGAAATCTTCATCCAGAGCAGCCCTGAAGTTGGGATTCTCAGCACTACTAAGGCACTGAGGAGCCAGAAGAGGTTTAGGGGAAGCTTCCATTGCAGCGCTGAGTCCCACTCTGTTGGGGCCTGGGTGCTCTGACCTCCCAGGCCTCTTCCGCTGTTGAGATCTGAGATCCTGGGCTTCCTCCCGGACCCCTGCTGCTGGCCACGTGGCTGTGACAGCTGGTGGATTGGGAGAAGTCAGGGCTGGCGGGTGGGAACAGGCCCCTGCTGGTCTTGGGTGTGGAGACCTGTGGTCATGGGAGACCAGCCACAGGAGGCAGCGTGGCTGAGTGGTTTTTATCGCAAAGCCACAGGTTGCTGGGCTGCCAGCTAAGTCCCTGCCCTCTGCCCAGGGGAAGAGGCCAGCATCACCGCCTCCCAGGCTCCCTCCTGCTTCCTCTTGGCCTTGTCGACCCTCCCCCACTTTGCAGATCTCCAGAATCAGGAGGGCCAGGCATAGCTAGGAAGGGTTATGCAAACACAGATCTAAGAGCTCTTGAGAGCAGGGGAAGCAGGGTGGAGAGGAGGGGTGGAGACAAAAGCCCAAGGCTACAAGAGCAATCCTTGACCCCCCTGCTCTGCCTCCCTCCAGAGAAAGTCTTTACCGGCTGTTACCTCAAACAACCCCAGAGAACATCAACAAGAACTTTGAGCAGTACACGTTGGACCCGGGGACGCGGTACCCAAACCTCAACTCAAACTGTGTCAGGCCCCACCAGGTAAGGCCTCCCCTGGAGTCCTGCCTGGGTCACCATGCACTAAGGGGGGGCGGGGGGTCACCTAAAATCTTGGCATATCCCTGGGACCCAGGCCACCAATGCCTCTTGACCCTAAGGTAGGGCCAATTCCTCTCTCTAGAAAAGCCACAGAGTAAAGTAGAGTCAGCATCTCTCTAGCCTCCAGGAAGGAACTAGAACACACGTAAGTGTATGTCCACCTATGTGCATGTATTTACGTATGTTTATCTGTCACTGAGCGTATGCATTGCTGAGCATACCTCTCTCAAATAATCTCCGTGATCAAATATCAAGTTCTTTCCGTCTGAGGTCCTAGAGTCTGTTTTTTCTCCCACCGACTTCGAGTCACACAAGCTCCGGCCTCTTCAGTCAATAGCACAAAGAGTGGTGTGAATTTAAAAAATCAGCCAGTTACATATATTCATACTTGAGTTTCCCTACACTTGGGTGGATGACAGATCCACAGCTCTGTCTCAAGTTGCTGGTTCCCTTGCCCAGGGTCATGCCTTCCAGCGAGAGAAGGAAAGGGCGGCCAATGTTGACAAGAGGGTGGGGTGGGTTCAGAGGCCTTGCATCGACTAGGATTTGGGCAGAAACTGGCAGACAGTTGTGTGTCCTCTCTCGCTCCTAGGTGAAGCATTTGTACATCACTAAGGAGCTGCACCAGTGCCCTCTCGAGAGGCTGGGCTCAGTGAGGAGATCTGTTGGCCTCTCCAGGCGGGGTAAGTGGCCCTGCTGGGACCCCAGCTTTGCAGGGAGGAGGTCTGCTGGGTGGCCAGTGGGGCACAGGCCCTGCAAGCCAGCCTCGCTCTGATCCAGTGACCTGCAAGACCTTGGCCAGGTGCCTCTCCTCTCTGCACTTCAGTTTCCTCATCTGTAAAACTGGGACAAGGATGATACCCACCATGGGATCACTGTGTGGATTAGAGGCAAGCACTTGGCACGTGAAAGTGACCTGGAATGACTCCCCTGGGACTCGCTTTTCTTTTCCTGTTGTTTCCAGTACGAGGAGTCTTTGTCTCCCCAGCTAGATGACAAGCTCCATGTGCTTCCCTCTTCTCCTGGTCTTCCAGGGCCTGGTGCAGCACGGGACACAAGGCTGGTGCTCAGTGTGGAGGGAAGGGATGATTAAATGACTAAATTCCCAGCGTCCACCCAGCTGTGCTCAGGTCACCATCCTGCTTAAAGACACACCAGGCTTCCGCTGCCTGCCCAGAGCTTGTGTCCTGCCCTCCGCTGGGCAAACCAGCCACTCCTCCCTGCCCTTCACACTCACACGCCCGCTGCTGCTGGCCTTAATAAACCATTTCACAGAACAGCAGGTTTTTCTAGATTCTCTGCCACAGCATAGTCCTTTTTGTTTTCCCGGAGATCTCTTTCTGTCCTAGACACTCTTCTAAATTTTTTTTTATTCATTTTATTTATTTATTTGCTGCATTGGGTCTTTGTTGCTGCGTGGGCTTTCTCTAGTTGTGGCGAGTGGGACCTACTCATTGAGGTATGAAGGCTTCTCATTGTGGTGGCTTCTCAATGCGGAGCACAGGCTCTAGGTGTGCAGGCTTCAGTAGTTGTGGCACACGGGCTCAATAGTTGTGGCTCATGGGCTCTAGAGCACAGGCTCAGTAGTTGTGGTGCACGGGCTTAATTGCTCCACCGCATGTGGGATCTTCCCGGCCTAGGGATTGAACCCGTGTCCCCTGCATTGGCAGGCAGATTCTTAACCATTGCACCACCTGGGAAGCCCTCCTAGACACTCTTCCAGAAGCAGCTCAGGGACTTCCCTGGTGGGCCAGTGCTTAAGAATCTGCTTTCCAATGCAGGGGACACAGTTTCAATCTCTGGTCAAGGAACTAAAATCCCACGTACCACGGGGCAACTAAGCCCGTGTGCCACAACTAGAGACCCTGTGAACTGCAACTATTGAGCCCACGCGTTGTGGAGCCTGAGCACCACAACTAAAGCAGCCCACGCACCGCAACAAAGAGCCTGCACACCGCAATGAAAGATCCTGCGTGCCGCAACGAAGACCCGACGTAGCCAAATAAATAAATATTTAGGGGGAAAAAAAGCAGTAGCTCAAATGCACCTCCTCCGTGACTCTTTAGCGAGTTCCCCTGCCCTGGCAGACTCTGGCAAACCCACTCACGTGCTCCCCGGCATCGGGTTTCTCCGTCATTGTCACTTACTTCCGTGTCTGGTCTTCCCACAGGGTAAGCATATTGTTAGCAGAGTCCATTTCAAACTCACCTCTATGTTCCTAGCCTCCAACCGGGACCTGGCCAGAGGGGGTCTTAGGGACTCTTTACTGCAGGAGAGCATGCTTCCTGTCCCAGCATCCTGCCCTCCTGCATGCTCTCGACAGGGCCCTCTCGGGGGGCTGCACCCGTGCCCACAGCCCCTTGCCTCAGTGCTGTTCCTCCCGGTCCCCCCTCCATGGTGGCAGACAGAGGGGCTCCCCAGGGGAACTGCTGAGATTTCCACAGAGAGCTTCACCGCTGTCTGTCCCCTCTTGCTGCAGAGTCAGACATCCGGCCCAGCAAGCTCTTAACCTGGTGCCAGCAGCAGACCGAGGGCTACCAGCGTGTCCGTGTCACCGACCTGACCACATCCTGGCAGAGTGGCCTGGCCTTGTGTGCCATCATCCACCGCTTCCGGCCTGAGCTGATGTGAGTCTGGGGCCCAGCGGGACCTGGCGAGCCCCTCCCAGCTCAAGGGGACTCTGGAGACAAGGGAGACCAGGGCTGTTCTAAATGCAGACTCTTCGGGACTTAGTTCTGTATTTCTCTTTGCATACTTTCAGTTTGAATTTTTTCCTTCAGTCTGTTCTTTTCCCTTTGCACTGATTATTCTGCCAGCAGCTTGTCTGGGCTGTGTTCCTCCTGTGTGAGGAGCAGAAGAGCTTGGCTCAGCGGTGGATTGCGCCCATACCCCAAACCCCCTTCATCTGGGAAATTTGAGTGTCCACACCTTGGAGCTCTACCCTCAGGAGAGGACGTATGGGCAAGACTTACTTCTGGGAACCAGTTTGAAGGTTTTGCAGCCAAAAGAATCAGAAATAGACCCAGATCTGTTAGCTGTATGCTGTTGGGCAAGCCTCTTGTCTTCTCTGAGTTTGCATCTTCATCTGTAAATTGGGGATAATGGCGGGGTCATTAGGAAGCTTGGATTATGTTTGTGGAAATGCTCTGTGATGTGGAAAGCACAATACACCTGTTGTGTTGTGTTCGCATCAGCTGCAGGGTAACTTCACACCCATGAACAAATTCGTCAGAAGGCTGGATGGAAACCTAGTAAAGGTTATCAATTGGTACCTTTAGGAAGTGAGGTTGCCTTGAGGAGGGGATGAGGCTCTCACTTGTTACTTTATATATTATATATAACTTGATTCTTTTATTTACAAGAAGCCCATATTACTTCTGTAATTAAAAGGAAAAGAACGCGTGGGAACTGTTTAAAAGTAAAGTAGTTCATAAATTTTCTAATCATTTTCTGATTTTTTTCACCCCAGGCAGCAAATGACATCCTCATAGCCCAGATCTGATTCGGTCCCACCCTGAGTGGGGAGAGGGTTAGCGTCTTCCAGCTGAGGCCCCCGAGGGTTGGGTGGTGAGGTGGAGGGATTGGAGTAGGGGCAGTGTCACCTGCAGTGCTCCTTGTAGCTAAGTTTGCTCAGCTTTTCATCCCTGTGCATCCTCTCCCTAAACTTCACCTTGTTCTGATTCTCCAGCAACTTTGACTCTTTGAACGAAGATGATGCCGTGGAGAACAACCAGCTGGCCTTTGACGTGGCCGAGCGTGAGTTTGGCATCCCCCCGGTGACCACGGGCAAAGAGATGGCGTCAGCCCAGGGGCCCGACAAGCTCAACATGGTCATGTACCTCTCCAAGTTCTACGAGCTCTTCCGAGGCACCCCGCTGAGGCCTGTGGGTAAGGAACTGCTTTCGGATGAGGCTTTGCCAGCCCCTGAGCCTAAACACGGGTGGACCCCGTGTGTGTACGTAGGTCCTGTGTGGCAGGTGCCACATGGGGCTGGTCTGTGACTGCCCTTGTCACCGGGAGGTCACTGACAGAGTGGCACCAGCCCCCTCTGCAGGCCACCAACAGCTTCAGTTGGGGGTGAGGGAACTATTTTGGAGAGACCTTGTCTCAGTGACACCGCCTGAGCTATGGGGGAGCAGTGGCAGGATCCAGATCTCAGCCTTACTTTTATTTCCTAACAGATTCCTGGCGCAAAAACTACGGAGAGAATGCTGACCTCGGCTTGGCCAAATCGTCCATTTCTCATAACTATCTCAACCTCACCTTTCCAAGGAAAAGGACTCCACGAGTAAGTTCCAGCCTGGGTTTGTTTAATTTCTTCTTACACGTGCATGGGATGAGGGGAAGAGAAATGCCCTGTGCTGGGTCTGTTTATGCTGATACATTACACAGATCGAGCCCTCAGGGAAGACAGGAGTAGAATTCAGTCAAGGTCCGCCTGCACCATGTAGCCATCTTCAGTGCCTTGAGCATGGTTTTAGGAAGGGCAGGATAGAGAACAAAGAGGACATGCTGGTGAGTATTTTTAAAAGTAAATCAGGACTTCCTAGGTGGCGCAGTGGGTGAGAATCTGCCTGCCAATGCAGGGGACACGGGTTCAATCCCTGCCCCAGGAAGATACCACATGCCACAGGGCAACTAAGCCTGTGCGCCACAACTGTTGAGCCTGTGCTCTAGAGCCCATGAGCCACAACTATTGAGCCCATGTGCCACAACTACTGAAGCCCACGCACCTGGAGCCTGTGCTCTGCAACAAGAGAGGCCACCGCAATGAGAAGCCCGCGCACCACAAGGAAGAGTAGCCCCCACTCGCCACAACTAGAGAAAGCCCGTGTGCAGCAACGAAGACCCAACACAGCCAATAAAATAAATAAATAAATAAATAAATAAATTTTTAAAAAGTAAATCAGATTAGCTCTGCCTCCTAAGCAGGGAGGAGGAGACAATATATCACTTTGTTGAGCAATTTAGATCAGGAACAGGATGGCCATTTAGTAGCAGAGGTGAAGGATGAGGCTACATTTACACATTCTGTTCCATTCATTTTTTTACAATCATTCATTCAACAAATGTTTATTGGGCCCTATTCATGCCAACTTTAAGCCTGAATGTCTTGTTTGTTTTTGGGGTTTTTTTGGTTTTTTTTTTTTAATTTTTTTTAGTAAATTTACTTATTTATTTTATTTATTTATTGGCTGCATTGGGTCTTCGTTGCTGCACACGGACTTTCTCTAGGTGCTGTGAGTGGGGGCTACTCTTCCTTGTGGTGCGCAGGCTCCTCATTGTAGTGGCTTCTCTTGTTGTGGAGCACGGGCCCTAGGCACATAGGCTGCAACAGTTGTGGCACATGGGCTCAACAGTTGTGGCTCACGGGCTCTAGAGCACATGCTCAATAGTTGTGGCGCATGGGCTTAGTTGCTCCGTGGCATGTGGAATCTTCCCAGAGCAGGGCTCGAACCCGTGTCCCCTGCATTGGCAGGCAGATTCTTCACCACTGCGCCACTTATGAAGTCCGTCTTGTTTGTTTTTGATGAGGGGAGCAGAGATACAGAGATGAGTCATATATGGACCTTGCCTTTGAGGGGCTCCAAACCTAATGAAGAGGTTCCCAAATTTTTCCAACTTATAGCACCTTTAGTGTGTTAGTAATTTTTTTCACACTGCTCCCAGATCAAAAGAAATACCTAAAAGTTTCATTTGTTAAGTATTATAGTTACATCCAAACAACTTGGTAGGGGTATTCTGCAAGGTGTGTGACAGGCATCACCATGCTTCCTTAGAAAAGCTAAACTATCCTGCGGCTCCTCTCTGAGTTCACTAGGGTGCCATGGGGTGCCTTGGCACACAGTTTGGAAACCACAGGCCTAATGAGAAATTACCATGTTATATGAATGATGGCATCTCCATGGAAGGTATACTACAAGTTGTCTTGCTTGATGTGCTCATTTTACAGATAAAAAGTGGAGGCCCAGAGATGTCAGGCTGCAGGGGCTCGCACGGAGCTTGCCTTCCTTCCCCTCACTCGGCAGAGCGCTGCAGGCCTCTGTGTGCATCTCAGTGTCTCTGGGTTGCCGACAGGCTCTTAACCACTGGCCACTCATGCCTTGTCCTGCCGGTCCCTCCGCCCAGGGTGGGGCTGGGGCCCCATGGCCTCCTTTCTTTCCCTGGGCTGTGTGATCAGTGGTCACTTTTTCCACCGAGGGCTGTGCTCTCTGGAATGTAGCCGTGGCAGTGCTGACGCCAGGAGCCGGGATACTTCGTGCTCTGCACGCCCTGTCTTATAGGAAGGGACAGGCTGGGGAACGAGGGCGTGCAGCTCAGCTTGGGTGTAAGCAGAGCAGCTGAAAGGCTGAGCTGCACCCCACTGCCCTGTGCCCCGCTGTTCCCCGAGCTGCCCCACTTAGAGGTTCTGTGGGAGGTGCTGTAAGCCACTGTAGGTCACGCGGAGCAAAAGCCATTTTCTGGAGCCCAGGTGTCAACTTGCCCCATGCCAGCCGCCATTCCTCTGATGACCGAGGAGCCCTGCTTTGGGCTCCTCCGTCCCAGGCAAGCCAGGGTGGCCTTTCTGGAAGCTCTCTGAGCCAAACATTTACTGCTGCTCTCCGTTCACCCACCTTCTCCCACCACTTAGCCCGCAGCTGGGAACTGGAGAGGCATGTTTAAACCTCTCGCTCACCACACCTCTGTTTACAGAGTGACCGCATTGAAACAGCCTGGCCAGCTCTGGCTCAGGAGGTGGGACTGGTGAGAAGTCAGCCGGCAGCCAGGCCCTCCAGGCCCTTGGCCCTGGCTCCGCTAGCAAGTGCGGTGGGGGTGCGTGGGTTCTGCCCAGCCCAGGCTCCTCCAGGGTGTGCTCCGTGGCTGCCCATCTTGAGAGCGGTTAAGATCCACAGATCTGGTTCCCTCCCATGGCCCCATTGAATGCCGAAAGTTTGCCTCACTTCTTGGGTAGGTAGAGAGGTTAGGTCATCGAAGTAAGTGCCTGGTGTGGGTATTAGTTGTCCCACCCTTTCTCCTCTAACTGATTGAATGCTTCCTCTGGCGGGGTTGGTAGGTTTGCAAGGCCACTGGGTCACATTCTGCCCTGGTGCTAAAACACCCCAGCATATACTGTCAGCCACTCAATGCCAGCGCAATGGCCAGACCACGTGCAAAGCACCTTCTCCCCTTTCTACCATGTGTCTTCTTCCTATATCTGGATCCTTTTATGGTTTGGAGAAATCTATTTGCAGTGCTCTTCGGTCTCAACGTGTCTCACAAGCCGTGAGTACTGAGTCCACTCCAGGTTGCCCCTGGATATGCACGGTGGAGGTCTGCACAGGAGACTAAAAACTGCACACACACATGGGGCTTCCCTGCAGTTACACCCAGAAGATGTCAGGGCAATTAGACATGCAGTTTTCACTGCCCTGGTTCACGTGCCCCTACGGACTGGAGATGCAGGCTAGACCGTGCTTGGGTGATTTTCTACACCAGAGTGCGTGCACGCGTGCACTCACACACACGCACACGATCTGTGCATGTAGGTGCATCTATATTCAACCTCTCCCCCTTCCCCCTTCCTTCCCTGCCCGTCCCTGCCCCTCACTGACGTCAGAGGAGCATCTCGATACAGGGGAGTGAGTGGCCCATGTTTGTTCACCTGTGGTGTCTTAATCTGAAGAGGGCTTGTTGTTTCTCTCCTGAGCCAGTCTTAACACTCTCTCTCCCTCCTGGTTTTCGATGTTGGTGTTAAATTCTTATTTGCTCCCTAATCTTATTTTCCTGATCATGTCCAAATTTCAGCAAAAGATAACAACTTTGGGCAAAATGGAAGGCTTTTCCTCCATCCAGGAACTTGTTTATTTTAGAGAGAATGATTTTCCCATCCCATGCCAAGAGCGTTGTGTCTCTGGTGAATGGTAACTTACTTGGGTTGGTTATCTCTGAAGACTGGATGACCTGTGTCTGGGGAGAAGGAGAAGAGCTTGGGGATTCTGTTTTTGTCTTAAAAAGCCCTTGGTCTGCTTCTGCAGATCTGCCTCTGTCCTGGTCAGCATCTAGAAGCCTCGTGGCCTGGGACAGTTCCTGCAGACTCCAGCGCTCTTATCACCATGCTCGCAGGTGACATCTGAACACACATATGTGGTTTCTGTCCTCCTGTGGGTGTGTACACACACACACACACACACACACACACACACACACACACACACACACTACCTGTCTGTGCTCTCCTTGTCTTACCACACGTGGGTAATGCCTGGATTTATGGCCACATCAGTCGTGACATATATTATATTACATACATAGTTGATAGTCTCATCTTTGGTTTCCCCATTCTGAACCCATTCCTTGAGGGACAACACAACACGGAAGTTGTCATTTGTCTCTGGAAAGCCCATCCTAGGGGCCAGGTCGGTGGCCCCAGGTTTTATCCTGCTCGGCTGGCTGGTTCTGACCCTGGTCCTCCTCTAGCGCTGGTCTCTGGTGGAGTGCTGTTCACAAAGCATGACTTGGATCAGTGTCCAGCCTGAGCTGGGGGTCCCCCTCCCAGCTCTTTCCTTGAGCTTCCTGCGCAGACACTTTCTAAAGATCCAGGGGCCATTATGTAAGAAAGTGCCTCCTCCATTTACCCAATCATTCAATGCAGGTTTACTGAGTCCCCGTATTATGCCGAGTTCTCAGTGCTGGGGGCAGAGCAGTGAACCAGACGGCCAAGGTCCCTGCCGGAGGGAGCTGACCTTCCAGTGCAACTTCCTAAGTTCCTCTCACTCCCCTTCTCCAGCTGTTTTCCCAGAACCACCCACCTAGCAGCCAAAACTCCCACTAGGTTTCTTGTACTTCTCAGTACGAGTCTTCAGAGACTTGAAGACAGCTTAGGGAGGCAAGAGCCCTGGGTCCTGATGCTACCCGGCTTGGCCAGTGCAGGGCTTACGCAACGTGCCCACGCACTCCCCGCCCCAGGCACCTGTGGTCTGCCGGTCGCATCTGAGGGTGATCGCTCTCCTGTCCTCTGTGTAACCGCAGCCTGGGATTCTGCGCTGATTTATAGAATGGGGATGCACCCTGAAGCCAGGCCGACAAATACGTATTTGGGTCTGCTGGGGATTCAGCACATGTTCAAACCTCTCAAAGTCCCTTTCCTTGTCTGCACAATGATTGTAATAACACAAACATTGCATTGCTGCGAAGACAGCATGGAACAAATGTGAGCTGCAGGTCTGAGCTCCTTCTCTGGTACGTGGAAGGGGCTCTGTAAATGATGGTCCCCCTCCCGCAGTGACTAAACGAAGATGCTTGTTTTCTGAAAAGGGTAAAACTAGTTGGGTCGACCCCTGGCTTCTGTACCATTGCCGTGATGGAATTTTGCGGTCTGCACAGCAGTGTCATAGCGTATTTGCTCCTCTTGTTACCTTTTGAGGAAGGCAGGAGACATATTTTCATCCTAGTTTTAGAGATCGGGAAACTTGGTCTTAGGGAGATTATAATGGGATGGCATACAGGTGGTGGATGTCAATGCCAGAACTAGAATTCAGATTTTCTAATTCTGTGAATAGCACTAACCGCACTTAAAATGGCTGACATTTACATAGCACTTCCTAGCAGAAGAGGTGTCTTACACACATGATTTCATTCATCCTGGCAATAACTCACTTAGGACCTAGATAGTATAGGCTCTTAGAGGTGGGGAGACTAAAGTCAGAAAAGTTCAGTGATTTTCCTAAGGTCACTTAGCTGGGAAGCAATTCATGTCAGAACTCGAACCCATGGCTCCGTGCTGCTCCGTCTGCCGCTGAAGGGAAGAGCTCTCTTGCCAGTGTCACTGGCCGTCTTTCTAAATATTGCGGTGGGTGCCCTACTCTGATCTGAGTTTCTCCAGGGTTGGGCTGTACCAGCTAACTAAATAGAAAGCTGATTTGTTTGGGGCTGAAATCACCTTAAATCAGGCAGTGCAGGAACATGATTATCTTGTGCTGACCAAATAAATGATGAGACTGGTAGGTATATGTCTGGTTTTTTTTTTTAACACCCAGTAGTTTAATAAATGCCTCTTAGGATGTAGAATCTTTCAAATCATTGGGAAACCGTGATAAAAAAGCATCTTAGGGTGAAAGGGCAGGAAGAGTTAATAGGAAAAGGAAGTGAGTTATTTGTTTATTCTCATGCTCTCTCTGGGCACAATGAGTATTTTCTTCCTCCCTGTACCCCAGTTCTCTATAGCGCAAAATAGAGTTCAAGGAGATGGGGATACAGAGGCATTCTTGGCTTCCAGATAGAGATATACAGATGAGAAAAAATCAGATAAATCTCTAGGTGTGTGTTTTCTCAAGCTTTTTGTTTTAACCGAGCTCTGAGTTGAAAGTCAGTGCTTCCGTGATAAATGCGTAAGGAAGACCAGAGCCCCTCTGGGTGTGCGTGTCGCTAGCCTTTCCGTGTAGAATGTGTTTTATTGTCCTGTGGGTCAGGCTGAAGCAGAGGAGCTGAGGTTGCCCCACCCGCTTCCTTTCTTCCCCCTGAAGAACTTAGGGGTCTTCTTAGGTGCTGCTCCTGGGTACCATCCCCCCAGGAGTGTTTTCTGTGAGCCTGTGGCTAACATACTGGGTTTGGATCCATGCAGGCTCTGATTGTTGGACCAGGTACAGCCAGGGCTGCTGAAGGCAAGAGAGTAAGATGTGTTGCTCTCTGAGGGAAAAGCCGAGTCCTCATTTAAGGTGGAAACAAGAAGAACAACGGGAAACCTTAAGATGATGCATGAAGTGTTCTTGTCAGGAGAACATCCTGTACTTTCACAGGCTCGCCTACAGGCCAGCGCAGCACGCACGGGCCTTGGAGCCGGCGCGCAGACAGCCTGCGCCTGCAGGGCCCGATGTTGTAAATAAGGTCATCTGTTTCTCTTGGTGTCTGCCCAGACATTTGGGTTGAAATCATTTCCATTCACAGAATGATGATTTATTAGAACCTGAGGAAAATACTGACGGGAAGGCGAGGCCCTTGGATCTGTTGTTCTGTACTACCTGCGTAAGGGAAGGGTCACATTTCTGAACAAATATCAGTGCCTAAACTGTGCTTAATTTTGTCTTAAAAATAATTTTTTAAGGAGCCGGTGAATAGGAGGAGGGGCAGGGGTGATGGGGAGTTAAGAGCAGGGGAGCAGGTGCTTGCCTGTGGAAGGAAGTTGAGTACACACTAGGCCGTGTGCTGGGGACTCTGACCATTGCTGTTGATTTAGAACAACCAGGAGGAAGAGCATCCTCTGTGATGAGGCAAGGGGAGGAAGTACGGGGCAGACTGGGCTGCATGCCTGGGTTTGAGAGAAGAGGGTGGCCTGCAGCCCTTTCAGCTGCATCCAGTGTGGAACGAAGGCTGGGATTTAACCTGGCCCTGCTCTGGAGGGCCCCACTGAGGGTGTCGGAGGCTCCCACAGGGAGGGATGCGTAGTCGGTGGGGACGGCTCCTTACTCCTCAGTGGGCTGGCCATTTGGGGAAGGTCCCAGCTGGAGGTCTAACCCCAGGGTCAAGGAGAGGCTAAGCCAGCGGGGTGCGGGGGGAGGCACTAAACCCAGCCTCCAGCCCCATCCCGGTCCATAGCATCAGCTCAACCTGTGCAGTCCCACGCCTTCCCTTGAGGAGACAAGCCAGACCCACAGGTGTGCCCTTGGGTGGCCTTTGCAGGGGTCATGGCATGGGCTGAGGTAGAGCAGGGTTCTTTGCATTTAAATGTCCAGATTTGGGAAGCAGAAAGTAGACGATCAGGGGTTATCAACAGAACAACCGTCCAATTTATTGTCTCAACCAGGATACTTTTGAGAATGAAAGGGGCATAATCCATAATTATGCCGGAGAAAAAGCAGTAAATCAAACTGTCCTGGGCAAACTGGGCTGTATGGTCACCATAGCTTTCAGGCCATATCTGATGCTACTTTGAAGTTAACGCAATGTCATTTACCGGTAGCAGCAACAGTGGATGAGTGGCAGATGTCATTTGACATCAAATTCCTGGACAGCTGATCTAAGCCCTGAGAATCCCTGCTAGCGAGGGGACAGTGGCACCTCTTCACAGGAGGTGATCTCTGCAGGGCCGCATCAGCAGGCCAGGCGTGACCACTCTGAGTCCAAGGATATCGACAAGGAGACAATCCCTGCCCGTGTCACGGGGCTTCTTTGTGCTTTGGAATGCTTCGGCATGATTTGGGGGGCTGTATTCCCACCCCTTTCTGGCAGAAGGCCTGGCTCCCAAGGTGGGGGAAGGCTCCCTCCGCTGTGCCTGAACAGAGCTGAGAGCATTTGTCGCGGTGCAGGGTCATTTCTGCCCACCTGTTTCCCGGGCTGGCAGCTGTTGCAGGCAGGGCTGGGTCCCCAGTGCCGGCAGCACTGCCCTTGACAGCCCTGAGCTCACCATGCTTTCTTGGCCGTCGCAGGTGGACAGCCGAACCGAAGAGAATGATATGAACAAGCGGAGGCGGAAAGGCTTCAACAACCTGGATGAGGTTTGTGTGCTCAGTACCACTTTACACAAAGGCCCGTTTCCTGACAGCCAGTGGCCGCAGCCCGCCTGCCCGACCGTGGCAGTCGCCCTGCCCTTCTTTCTTTCCTCTCTCATGAACCACTGGGTTCCAAGCTTGATGGGAAAATAGTCAGGTCTGGTCACTAGCTATGTCACCCTACGAGGGTGTGGCTCGTGTCTGTAAAACACAGATGATGCATTTGAAATGGATGACATTTTGCAGAGTTTTTAAAGATTAAATAAGAGGATGTGTATAACATGCCAAGCATGGACTCTGGCACCTAGGTTAATCAAGACATAATCACTGCTAATAGCAAGTAGTAAAGAGGCACCAGCAGTCCCACTTTTCTCCTGGTCCTAGTTTCTACCTTTTGTCTTTTCTGTACCTTTAGTCTTTAAGGCAAATGTCCCAGCACCCATAAATACCACCTTCTGGTGAAAGAAGGAAGTTACAGGCTACTTTGTCAAAAGCCAAGCATGAGTGTCTCTCCTGCTACTAAAAAATTGGTCAGAAAAAGAGTATCAGTTCTTGCTTCCCTCGTAGCTCTTTAAAGAGACCTGAGATATATACCTTCTTCCAAAAAGCCATTCTAATCCCACGAAAGCAAGCTTAGATACTGTGAACTGTAGGATACCAGCTTTAGCTAGCTTACTGGCTGATATCAAAATGATGACATAGACACATGAGGGATAATTTGAAGGATACATTCACACTTGATTTATAGGACTTAGAAAAAAACTTCTTTTATCTTTTATGGTTGAAGAGCTGTTGCTCTTGGCTCTGATGTAAGCAAGAAGCCAGTGAACAGGGAGACCGTTGAGAGGATGAAGCCGTGGTTGATGAACTGGGTTCCAGAAACATTCCATTCTCCAGTTATGGGTGTGGGTTCTGCCTTAAGTGCCTGTGATTTGCTCCCGCCTCCTCCCAAGAAGCTTCCCTTGGATACATTTTGTCCCAGGGGGAAGTATTCTCCTGCCTTTCATCTGTGCCTTATTTGAGGGGGTGTTTTTGCTGTTTCTGTTGCTGGCAGCACAAGAGTTACAGTGTGGGAAGAAATCTGGTTGCACCTGCCCCTTCTGAAATGGCTCTGTTTTCTGGGCCAGCTTTTTTGCTTAAGTCAGATTTAACCAAGCGATAATTCTTTCTAAATTCTTGCTGCTCAAAGTGTGGGCCCAAACCAGGGCACCAGTATCACCTGGTAACCGGTTAGAAATGCAAACTCTCGAGGCCCACCCCAGACCCATTGAATCCAAATCTGGTTTTGAAGGAGACCCCCAGTGATCCATGTACACATGGGTATCTGTAAAGGGCTGGTCTGCACGACCTACTGTCCTGGCCTACTTTGGCTGTACGAGCAGTCACCAGCCTAGTAAACTTGCCCTGTACACACTCAAGCCTGGATTGCTATGCAAAGTTACAGTTCCCACCGTGAAGTGGGGAGTGACTCTTTGGCTTGTGCTTGTCCAGCTCTTCAGCGTGGCTGTGCATACAAGATTTCCCACGAGGCTGCTACGCTTGGGAATCTTGAAAACAAAAAACAAACAAAAAAACAATTGACTATAGCGTACCTCTTCCCATGAATTTCTTCTAACTGAACATATCTTTGTTTTGAGAACATTTGTTCCTGTGCAGAAAATTCATTGTCTCCTTGGGAAAATTGACTACCCTGTTGACATGACAATGCCATTTGTATTTCCGAGGCTGATGGGAGATCTGTGGTACTGGGGAACAGACATTCACTGGACACCGATCATTTTCAAAGTTTTATTTTTAGCAGATGAGCTAAGAAAACCTTACATGGAATCCCATTGTATAAAATAGCATAACCAAATGGTCACGGTCAACATCTAAACAGTCACAAGTCGTGTCGATATCATGTATCCCGAAACAAAGCAATGAGAAGGGCCCTTCACGTCCATGACATCCTTCTCCAAAATCCCTAACTCTGGTCTAATCGTGAGCAAACATCAGCCCAACCCAGAGGGAGGGACTTTGTACAAAACAGCTGAGCTTCAGAATCGTCAAGGACATTAAAGCAGAGAAAGATGGAGAAACCGTTACAGATGGGAGGAGGCTGAGGAGGCGTGATGACCAAATGCCACGTGGGATCCTGGATGCTGTCCTGGAACCTAAGAGGACATTAGTGGGAAACTGGTGCGATCGGAATCAAGTCTGTGGTTCTGTTAATGGCATCATGCCCGTGTTAATTTCTTAGTTTTGATAACAGTGCCATGATTATTCCAGATGTTAACATTACGTGCAGCTGGGTCTAGGGTGTGCAGTAACTGTGCTATTTTCGTAACTTTGCTGTCAATCTAAAATTATTTCAAAATCAAACCTTTTTAAAAAAAAAAAAGATAGCAACAACAGAGCAGGACTGGCTGCCATTGGGAGTGGGGTGCAGAGGAGAGAGGGGAAGCCCAGAGCCTGTGCCTTGCCTCATTTACATCCCCCTTACTTCCTTCACCCACTCCCTTCCCTTCACCTCTTGTCAGCCACATGATATATTTTGAAAACTATTCTGCCATCATTTTATTGTTTGATTTTTGCAACAGTCACATGAAGGGGGGTTACTGCTCGCATTTTACAGATGAGGAAACTTCAGAGAAGTTAAGTAAGTTGCCGAGATCACTGGGCTGGAAGGTGAAAGAGTCAGAATTCAAACACTAACTGGCTGGCTCCCAAGCCTAGCTGTTCCCGTCTTTGAGAAGACACGTCCCACCTGTGAGCACTGTCTCCAGTGGGCATCGCCTGCTGGTTCTGCCTCACTTCCTCAGGCCACAGAGTGTGTCCTTCTTCAACTGTCCCTGTTGTGAGCCCCCAGGCCCCCTCCCTGATATCTGGAATTTGGAACCAGCAATCAATGCATCGATTTGGCCTTTGCAGCCTTCATCCTTTCCCAGCCAGAGCTTGGACTCCAATCAAGAGGGCAGTAAAGAAGGTGGAAATCAGAACAGAGTCAAGTCCATGGCAAGTCAGCTGCTGGCCAAGTTCGAGGAGAACTCTCGGAACCCCTCACTCCTGAGGCAGGTGAGTCCTGTCAAATGTTCACTGACCCTGCCTTCCGGGTGACCAGAACCCACTGAGAAGCCAGCAGAAATGTCAGGCTAGTACTGGGTTTCTGGTGTGCCAGCCAGGCCTGGCACAAAAGGAGACTCGAGCTTCTTCTAGATCTGGAATCAGACTTTTGTAAAAGGGGCTGAATAGGAAATATTTTAAACTTTGGGGACCATCTGATCTCTCTTGCAATGACTCAGCTCTGCCATTATAGTGTGAAAGCAGCCATGGACAATCTGTAAACAAATGCACATGGCCATGTGCCAATAAAACTTTATTTACAGAAACAGTCAGCCAGCCAGATTTGGCCTGAGGACCATGGTTTGCTGATGCCTGTTCTGCACTGGAGAAGAAATCCTTTCCCTGATTTTGTTTTGCTTTGCAACCATGACTTGGTTTGCAGGCATCTTTGAGATGGTGCAGCTGGAGGGAACTTTAGAGTTGCAGGGTGCCCGGTCCATGGTGAGAACACCCGTCCAAACCAGGGGAAACTGAGACACAGGTCTTAGCTCCACGTGGGCCTACAGGAATGGGGACCAACCTCCAGAGTGTCCCCTGGTGCCCCCCACTCCTTGTTCCCTTGGGTCAGGCTGGCAGGGCTGTTGTGTCTGACCAGGTTCCATGTGAGGCTGAAGGAGGTGAGATGCTGTGGGTCAGACTGCAACCCTGGCTGACTTCTCTTGGACTCAGAGTCTGCACTTGCATAATTCCATTTGCTCCCCTGAATTCCTTTGGGACTCCATTGTCACATTACAGTAACTTAGGGCAGGGGTTCAGTTTTTCTTTGAAGAACATCTGTCACATGACAGAATCAGGCTCCTCTCAGGAGAAAGACAAACTCTTGGTTAATTCGGTTTAGAGGCAATCACAGACGTCTTCCTAGTCTTGACGTAGACCATGCCCTTCCTGGACAAACCAACCTTCCTCAGGAAGCCAGGTTTTATTATACGGGGGCCATGTTCCTAAGACTTGTAGCTGAATTGTTTTCTCCGCTGCCCCTTCTGGAGGCTTGGCCCCTTGCAGTCCCCAGGGGTTGATAAGGGCTCCCTTCCTTCAGAAGGACTGTAGCATCCCTTTCATCTACTGGGTAGGAAGGACATTGGGTCTAGTCACCCTGGCCTGGCATGGGCCCTGGCAGTGGCTGCCCAGTCTGAGCCAAAAGCATAGCCTCCTGGGGATTCACACGTTGTCCCAGAGGAGGGGACCACGGGACTTGCTGTTCTACGGACAGAGGGTCAGGGTTCGAGTTTCCTGGCTGGGCCCACCTTGTCGGAGCTCAGCCCAGGGCCCACTCACCATCTGCAAACTCTCTCTCCCTGCCTCTCCTCCTCTCCTCCTCTCCTCCTCTCCTCCCTCCAAGCGTCTCAGTCTCACTCATCTTTTCCTTCCTATTTCCTGCGGCTGCTTTTTCGGACTCACCTTCCTCCTCCCAGGAGCACCGTGTCTCAGGGATAGGTAAGCCCGTGCTGCGCTCTTCCTCTGACCCTCCTGTTAACTCTTGCTGTCCCAAGCCAGAGGAGCCCACACCCAGCCCATCACCAACTCTGAAAAGGCAGGTAGGGCTCCTTCCAGTGGATGCTGCCTTGGTGAAGCCACAGGGGACTTTGATCCAGAGGGGTGGGGTCTGTGGCTCTCTCTGCACCCCATGTAGGACTGATTATAGATTCTCTGGGAAGGCAGACACAGCTTGAGGTCACCACCCTTATAGGTAAGAACCAAGTATTCAGCATCTGAAAATACTTGGCAGTTAGGGGTGTCGACTGACCAACTACCATGCTCTCAGTGCTTTATTTACTTGGGGAAAAACAGACCACACCACACAGGGTATTTTGTATGATGCCCCTGGGATACGTAGCTTATTTGCAGACCTCTTGAGTAGGCTGATTTCTAAATCAATGGAAAAGTGGCAGTGATGGTGGAATGGACTCAGGTGGCCAGTTGGCCACATGCCATTGAAGGGGTAAGACTGGGATGTGGTGAGACCTCCCCTGGTGCCTGAGCAGACGAGGACCTGCCCAGTGGGCAGGGAGGCAGCCAGGAGCCATGGGCTGAGGCTTTTTCCAGATAGCATCTCTGGGTTTGGAATTTGAGCAGAATCAACAGAATCACTATTGTTGACCACAGCACTCAAAAGTGCCGGGTCGGCATTAGGAATCTTCTGTTGCTTCTGGGGGGTGGAGGTCAAAGGAGGTCAGTGTGGATATATTGCAGTGATTTTATGTCCCCGTGTGTACGAATCACCCAGAGATCTTTATTAAAAATGTCAATCTCTGGCACCCACCCCCAGAGCAACTAAACCCGAATATCTGGGGGTTGGGCCCAGACTTTGAGAGCCAGGGTGGTACAGGCTCTGACTTGGTGGGTCCGGGGTGCTGTTAATAACAAGATGGTATAGTTAAGGAGGATGTCAGGAGATTCTGAGGCAGGTGGTGGGAAGTCAACGCCCAAGGTTAGTTTGGAATCTGACTCAAGGTGGCACCTGGAGTGCCCTTGTCCCTGGTCCTCGAGGGGATTCCTCACGGTGCTGGGGGGTGCTGGCCCATGGGAGGGCCGCAGTCGGGAAGGAAGCTTGATTTTCCTTCTCCCCCAGTTCCCCTCCGTGGTTGTGACGGGGCACGTGCTCCGAGAGCTAAAGCAAGTGTCTGCTGGCGGCGAGTGCCCGAGCAGGCCCTGGAGAGCCAGAGCCAAGTCGGACCTGCAGCTGGGTGGGCCAGAAAACCCCGCCGGCCTGCCTCCCACCTGCCAGGGAGCGCTGGCCCTCTCCGGGGTGCTGCGGCGGCTGCAGCAAGTGGAGGAAAAGGTTCTCCAGGTGAAAGCCTTGCTCTCTGCCCTGCCTCTTCCCTGCCCTTGTCTGGGGTGCCTTCCTTTCCCTGCTCCCTCCTCCTGTCCAGGGTGGGTTCCTTCTCTGACTGCTCCTCCCCGTCTCCTGTCCTGCCGTGTGTGCTGAGTGCCGCAAGCCCACCTAGCAGCTCCCCGCCTCCCTCCCAGAGGAAACCCTCACAGCCTCTGTCACTCCCTCTTTTTACTTTCTCCCTTCTTGCTTTGGCTACAGAAAAGGGCTCAGGACTTGGCCAACAGGGAATTTCACAAAAAGAACATTAAGGAGAAGGCGGCTCACCTCGCCTCCATGTTTGGACACGGGGATTTCCCACAGGTAAACGCCGGTCTTTCAGAGCCCCCAGCAGCCCAGGTGTTGGACATCCAGGGAGCTTACTTGAGTCAGTCTCTGGAGCTTCATTTCTTCCTTCCTATTCCCTTTAGAGCCTGAAAAGCTATTCACTTTTTAAGTCACCAAAGGATTTGGCTGGCATCTAAAAAAGCTCCAAATGAGAAGCTTCAAAATAAGTAGATAAATCACGACAAAGGGAAAACCAAGGCAGAAAAGCGGGCTCAGGTCACAGGAAAACATTACTGAACAGAAGTGTGTACTGTCAGATCTTAGACAGCTTCTGAATAGGCTGAGCTTCCTAGAGGTCAACACAAAGAGGGAAAGCTGGTCAATTGCAGGAATCATGTCACAGTGCCTTTGAGGTGAAAGCAAACCAGTTGCTTATGTTCAGGGGCACGATGGAGAAATCCCCCCGGCCCTGATCAGGGAGACCCTGAATGTTGAGGTTAACCTCATGCCATAACTTGCGCTCTGCTTTCCCAAAAGGTAGCACCAGCCAGAAAGAATGGCCTTGCTTTAGAATAGGAAGCACAGCCCCCTCCAGACCAGGCACTTATTTAGAAACTTGCTGAAAAGAAGAGGGTGTGCTTACAAGGAGATGACAGAATTGAGGCCCTATGGTGGGTGTAAGGTGCTCCCTTGCTTGCAGCAAGCCCGGTCTCTAGAACATACTTCCTCTGCTGCTTTCACCTGGCCTCCTTCAGACCCGTGTCCTCTGCTACTTGGCAGAGTCATAGACATGGGATGGATACTTTGCCTTTAGTTCACTTTTAGGGTTCCATGTGGCTGCAGAGGTCCCTGCTAGGGCGTCTACCCCAGAGTAGCCTGGGGTTGTCCTTTCCTAAATTTGCAGCTACCAATTCATACCAAGCTCCAGAGTGAGGCCTTCAGGAGATAGTGCTGCGTCTGCAGCAGACACAGGCAGGAATAGGATGGCTCTGCTCCTGCTATTTTGATGTGACGAGGGAGCCGGAACGGTTGTAGCAGAGGGATGTGTAACCAGGAGCCAGATGGTCCTGCTGGGCTCCAAAGACACAGGCTACATTTTGTCCTGAGACGTGGGCCTGGGTGTCCTCTCCCCTCCGTGGATGTGTAGGCTTGGGGGCTGCATCATCGAGGTGAGCATCGCTGTGCATTTCCCCGGGGATAATGATAGTTCCCTCTGTTTCTGTTCTGTGCAGAATAAACTCTCTAAAAGCCTGTCTCATACTCAACCTCCGTCTTCTCCCTCCTGCCTTCCATCTCCTGATTCAGCTGCTACTTCCTCTCCATCGACTGTTGACTCTGTTTCTCCTGCCAGAAAGGTAGTTGACTGAACAATCGGCTTCCCTCCCTCCCTGCATGTTCTGAGATGTTCTCCTGCTCTGCTGGGCCTGCACAGACAACCATCTGCAACTTGGCTTGGCTGGAATGAAAAGATACTCTTCATAAGATACTTTACAACAGTCCTGGGTTTGGTTTTGGTTTTCTGCTGGAGCAAGGAACAAAGCAGAGCAGGCAGCATGCAAAACCTTATTAAATGGTGCTTGCTTGTCCAGCAAGCACTCACTGGCACCCACCACCGGCCAGCCACCGCGCCAGATGCTGAGAAAACAAAAGAGGAGGGAGGTACAGTCCTCTGATACGGTGTAGATGACACACAGCACATCAGCATAGAAACCTGTCACATTTTACCATCTGATATTGCCAATTTGGGCTGGCTTTGACCTAACCAAATGGCGGTTTCACATGGTGAGCTTCAGACAATACTATTCATTAATTCCATGAGAGGTTTAAAAGGCACGATTCTGGGAACCCAGAAGGGAGAAGCCTGGGAAGGCTTCACAGAGGAGATAATATGGGGGCCACGTGTTAAAGATTATATGGGGGGATTTTGCTGGAAAGAAGAATAAGGGAAGGGCATGTTAGAAAGACTCCGGCACGTGGTAAGGAAGGCGGATAGGATTTGTATGAATCAGAAGACATTTCCAAATCAAAAGACTTGATTTGGGAATACAGGTATTTATGGGGGTTCAGAGAATGAGTGGGAAAGTCAGCCTGCTCTTTTTGTGTTAAAGGAATTCATTCTACCCTCTTATAAAGAGCCACGGAAGGATCTGCTCTGAGTTCTAGAAGGGTGGCACAGGTAGCCGCGCAGAAGGTGGAGGGTTGGTGGGGAGCTAACGTTGGTTGAGTAGATAATGAAATGCACCTGCAAGCAACTATTCAGTTTAGGTTCTGGAGCACTTTTCATGTTTTTTGCTTGTCTTCCTGTTACTTAATATGCCAAGAACACTACCAGGCTGGCATGGGAGGGGGGCAGTCTCTGGAGAAGCTGAGCCCCTGGAATGGATAAGCCTAAAAAATGGACACAAAGCCCACTTGTTTAGCTGTCGCTCATGGGAGAAGGTTGGAGCCTCTTTCTGGAAGACTGTGCTCGCCGGAACACCTCCGTTCCGTCTGCTCTCACCTGGGCCCGTCTCCGCCTGCGGTGCTGAGGGTGCCCCTGTCAGAGCTGCCACTCGTTTGTTTCCACCCTGTTAGACTGAAGCACAAGCCAGCCACCTGCGGTTGCATGAGGGGGAGGTTAGGAGCTACCTCCTGGGAGTCCCACCCCCACTGAGCTCCACTGCTGTGGGGGAAAGGGTGCGGGCTGGGCCTCCAAGAAAGGAGCAAGGAATACGAGCAGCCCCGCCCCCTCCGTGGTCCCCAGTATGGGTGTGGGGCAGCCCTAGAAGGGCAGCAGGAGATGATGTGGGGACACACAGACACTTCCCATCTTCAGCTCTACTGAACACAGCCACGTGACGCCCGGCATCTTATTCCAGGCCAGCTTTGGTCAGCCGTTTGACCATACGTCTCGTGACCTGTCCTGGCCTCCATTTTCTCATCAACAAGAGAGCGATTCTTGGCTCACGTGCTAGTGAGCTCTGTGGGTGGAGACGGGCACATTTGTCATCACCATCACCAAGGCTTCAGAGTGGCCTTTGTGTCCAGCTTGGGAGGAGAGCCTTCCCTGGGGCGTACTTCCTACCATGGAAAAAGGTCACTAGCACCCTTGACAGGATGATGGGAGGGACCAGGGCACCTGGGCACTGGCAGGCAGTGGCCAGTACTCACGGCTGGGCAGCCGGGCCCACATCTTGCTTCTCTCTGGCCCAGCCCCTTTCTGGCTAGCCCCGGGCAGGCCCTCTCTCGCCTCTGTTTTTCTTTTCTCCTTAGGAAGGCCTGGCTTGGTCACTGCCCTCTCAGAGTGGAGAGCAGAGCTGGGACAAGAAAACCCACCACACCTCCCAAGTTCCCTGACTTGGTTTCCAATAGGTATTAGTTCTCTAGGTGATGGCAAGAGGCAGCCTGCCGAGTGCACACAGGGCTGCCAGGGTCTGGTTGAGACACTGCTCATGAGGATATCCAGTCACGTCGTGAGCTCACTCCCCTGAGGCCCTTGGCTGCTTCTCTACTGGGCTCTTCAAGCAGCTTTAAACCGACGTCACTCATTAAGCCAATAACTGAGCATTCATTCATCCAATAAATATTTATTGAGTGACAGCCAGCGTCAGGCACTTTATTCTTGGGGTACGTATCAGTGATCAGGAGTTACCTTCCTGCTCTGATAAGGCCTGCATCCTGGTAGAGGGAGGTAAATAATCAGCAATAATACATAGGTAGATTGTATGATGTATCAGAAGACAATTTTTCCTATGGAAAAATTAGAGCAGGTAGTAAGGACCTGGCCTGCTGGGGAAGGGGAGCGCTTTCACATGGGATAGCAGGACTCTTCCTGGGAGAGGGAACTGAGCAGAAGCAGCGGCTCAGAGAGGAAAACAAAGGTACAAGGAGGAGACTAGTTCCCAGGGCTCCTGACTCCAGCCTGAGTTCTCTCCTCTGTGCACAGAAGCCAAGTGTGAATGCAGGCCTTGTCAGAGGGACCAACCCGGAGGCTATGTGTGTAAAGCCCCAAGCCCAGGCTCAAGGAGGGCTGCGGATGGGGTGGGTGGGCTTTGGGATGGCCAATCCCGGGTCCTCTGGCCCCCACCTCTACAGCTTTGTTCTTTGTTTCTCCCAGGTTGGGGTAGAACAATCGCTCCCTGTTTTTTCTTATCCCATCTCCCAAGCCAGCCTTGGCCACCAGACGATGGTATAATTGGGCTATTTGAATAGCTTCTGACTAACTAATTACAAGCTGATGAGCCTTTCACTGTGGGGAGGCTGGGAATGATTGGGGAGCTCTTAGAAAAGGCCACCCTGGGACGCTTACCCTGTCTGTGCCTTGGTTTCTCCATTTGTAAGAAGGACCCAGCTTGGACCTGACACCCCAGACCCCTCCAGGTCTCACTGTGAAGCCACTGTAATCGGTTAAGCACAGAGTGGTGAATTTCCAGCTTCAAGCAGCCTTGGAAAGGACATTGCCCACTGCCCTGATGCCCTGCTCCCCTGCCCCAACCCGCAACTTTCCTCCCTCTCCCGGACCCCACCCCACCATTGGTCCCACACGGGGCTTCGCACATGCAGTCTGGCAGAGGCATGGCTTCCTCTGAGGCGAGAATCGGCTGCTCCTCAGTGTCAGTGACAGTCTGGTGCCAGACAGGTTCGTTCAGTCCTGGGGGATGGTAGAGAGCCGCTTCCCCACCTCCCCCGAGACAGCCTGGGGCCTTAATGTGTCTTCCCAGCAGATTATGGGCTGCTCTGATTGGCCAGTGACTCAAGTTTGCCTGAATTCAGGAGAGCCAGAGGAAGGAAAACGCACTGGGAAACGATGCTTAGTTCTGGGCAACCGCCTGGCAGGTAGCGTGTTTCTGTTCCTGCCCTGGAGCCCTGCACCTTCAATCTGAGGGTCCAGGGAGGATCACCTCGTAGGAACAGACAGTCAAACCTGTCATGGGGAACTTGTGTTACTCATAAGGATGCAACCTTGGGTCACCGAGAGCTGTAGCCAGGGCTCTGCCTTCATTCAGACTACCCTCGCCTGCCCTCTCCGACTGGCGTGGCGCCTTACATGTCAGAGTGATACAGGTGAGGTTCTGGCCTGAACAGTCACAGGGCATCTTGAGGGCTTCTCACGTAGAGCCCGCATTCTTGCCAGAGTCTTATCTTTTAAGACCCTGGGCTATGGGATCATGCCCAGTCTGATCATTCATCCCATCAGACCAGCCCTCCTGTGGTACTTACCAGTCCCCATCAACCCTTAGTTAACCCCTTTCTTCAAGGCAGGAGACCACTACCAATTTAGCCTTTAGCATAGCTGCTAGCCATTTACCAAGGCTGGGGAGCTCTTGCAAGATCAAGATGGCAGCCAAGTGTTTGCACAGCTGAGCCAGAGGGATGGCCTCACTGGGCTGGAGGCTGTGGTTTAGTCCTCCTGGGTCAGAAGAGCAATGTGCATTGCAAAAGGAGCTTTCTCTACCCCTGGGGGTGTTTGCTTTAAAACTGGATTTGCAGGGTTTCCTCTAGAGATTTGCATGTTAGAGAGAAGCTGGGTGAGTCCTGGTTAGGCAATCTGCCAGCGTTTCATCTGATACAAGGGTAGATCTCAAGGCTGTCTCCAACCTCATTGTTCTCTCTGTTCTGGGGATAGAGCTAGGCAGCCCTTTGGAGGTAACTGTGTGCATCCCAGCCTGGGGGATTATAATGTGCAAAATGCCGGTGTGTCTCAGGGAGGCAGGGTGCTATAGTGAGAAGGATATGGGCTTGGAGTCACACTTGGGTTCAGAGCACCGATTGCTTGCTTACTCGCTGTGTGTCCTTGGGTGAGTTAGTGGACCTCTGAGCACCTTGGTTTCCTAACCTATAGGATGGAGGTGGTAGAGCTACTCCTGAGGGTGATTGGAATAATGCAAAGACCTAGCATATGTCGAATGCCTCAAGGATTCAGTGAATGTGCTTTTTCCCCAGTGGAGGAGAATACTAGAAAAAAGCTCACTTACCTAAAATGCATGTTGATTCCTCTCTCTCTAAAGGCAAAGAAGTCACCTTCAGGTTTCCATTTCCATCCCAGCCACTTAGGAACAGTGCAGCCTCAGGTGAGTCAGAGCCTCCCTGAACCTCAGCTGCCCCATCCGCGAAGGGGGATTATCAGACCCACCTCGCAAGGCCGTGAGGGTTCAGCACAGCTCAGCGCCTGGCACCAGGGGATGTAGGTGCAGACATGGGCACCCACTGGGAGGTCACAGGCCCAAAGGCTTGCCTGCATCTCAGCTCCGAGGGTATCATTTCCATAGCCCCTCAAACAAGGCAGTTTTGGTCCTTTCCCTGAGCATATATGGCTGAGGACTCAGGTCCACTAGCCTGTCCTCTGATGTCTCTCATCCAGGGACTCCTCAGTGAGGAGTGTATTTGCTCAAGAGGGCCCAGGAGACTTCCTCTGGCCCTACAGGTCGAAACCTCCGCTTCCCTCGAGCCCTCAGCTCCGAGGCCCTGGAAGCTCTGCTCCCAGCCTTGCCTGAGCTGCGTGGGCTTCCTGATCCTCACAGCAGACCAGGTGGCCACAGGTGGCCCAGCTCTGTGAGGAAGAATGGCCCGGACACCTGGTATTCTTGGCTGAGTTCCAGGCCCAAGGCGGGTGTTACCATTGTTTGGACACAAACCGGAGCGAGAGCCTGCTTCCTCCTTCAGTCAGAGCATCTGCCCTGTGCTGGGAGAGCAGAGATGAGAAAGACAGGGCCGTGACATCAGGGAGTGCAGACCGCAGGGGAGATGACCCATCTCCCAGCTCGGAGCAGGGTGAGGACGGCCCCGCCGTCCAGGCGGGGACCACGCATGGTGATGCTGCTTGTGACGAGAGTTAACATCACCATGTTGGAATCCGGGCTGACTCGGGGCAGAGACGCCTGTGCGTTCACCTGGGTGGGCCACGTTATTCTTACTCGTGCGGAGGAGGGAACACAAGCACCACAAGTTCCCTCGAGTGAGGGCCACCCAGGAGAGGAGAAGGTCCGGGACATGGAGATTTGAAGCTGCACGAACAGCCGTGCTGAGGGCTCATTAACCATTTGCCAGGCGATTCTTGGGAGCCCAGCACCATGTGAGGCACAGCTCAGATTCTTTGATGACTCTTTCACAGCCCTCTGGGGATGGCGGTGGTCTCCCCATTTTATAGACGAGGGAGCTGAGGCTCACAGAAGGGAAATGATGTACGTGCGTAATCTAATGTAATGTTAGATGATGGCCCGCCTGAAGTGTCCAACCATCCCAGCTTGTTCTAATTAACTAGCTGAAAATAACTAGAATTCAAAGGGGGAAAAGGTAGTGAAAAATATCCCCATTCTTCAAAAATTACATAAATATTGAAAGATACATAAAGGGTTGCAAAAGCAGTCCCATGGCCCTCCAAAATTACCAATTCTCAAAAGACGAGTGACTGCAACCAGTTCGTTTCTGGCCAGATCATCAGATTGCCCAGCTTTGCATTTGGACAAGTGATTCCCAGTCAAATTGTAGGCTCTCTCCTTGACCAACTCCCCAGGAGCACACGTGCTTTTGCCTTTCAGTGCAGTAATCTCCTTGTTGAGAACCTCTGGCGCTTACTCTGGGGTCAAACCAGGATGAATTTTCTGGAGGTTTCTCCATGAGCAGAATTTCCTTTCTTCCTCAGGATGCATAGGGCCCATTAATTCCCCATTTGGCTAGAGAAGTGATACTTAAAGTGTGGTCCACAGGCAGGAACCGGTCTGTGACCCCATGAGCGTGGCAAGTGAGAGTGACCATTAGACACTTGTGGAGCCGTGTGACATTGTCACACATTCGAGTGGGTGATCATATTTCTAGTAATTCATTTTCATTGTATCCAGAAGTATCAGGCCACAGGGGATTAGAGATTTAAAAAGAAAAAACAAAACCTGGGCATTCACCACTGATAGTTTGAGGAGCACTGAGTTAGCAGTCCAGCTGGTCATGTCCTCGCTGTCTTGGAGCCAATGAGGCAGCCTACTGTCAGGCAATAGGAGATGATAACCCGAGACCCCAGGGCAACATCCACCTTCACGCTGGTCTTTGGGTGGGCTTCAAAGACCCCCCTCACCCCTTGAGACAGGTTCTCCATCACCTGGTCTCCCTGTGAGCTTTCAGGAAGTCCTGGTCTACCTCTCGGTCTTGGTGATCCTGGCATGGTTTCCATCCGGTTGGGAAGGTCATATGGACACGCCAGTGCCGCTTTCCTTAAGGGGTGCCTTCATTTCATTATTCCTAAGAAAGCCTCTGTCACAGGGTGGGAACGTGGGTGTAGCTGGGAGAAAGGAGCCTTATGTGAATAAGGGCCCATAATGAGAGGAAGGACTGGGCTTGGACCCCCTGGCCAGGCCCTGCGCTGATGGAACCACCAAGCAGGCCTGCGGCTGCACAGACGTGTTCTGGCGGCGCCCCCAGCAACCTCAGGGCCCTCTGCTTGCTCCTTCTGTAATTGTTCGCTAAGTTGGGATTGCACGGAAGCTCAGAGGCACAAAGTGCTTATTAGCTAAGTGGTTCATAAGGTCTCATTAGGGACTTGTATTTAAAGCCCCAGAAAGTACGGTCTCAATCTCTGCTCGCTCAGGGGAGGCAGTAATTGCGCGTGGGTACGTGGCAACACGTGATGCCTTCCTGGGAGAGTGCCTGGAGCCAGTTCACACACTGGGTCGGTGGAGACAGCCACACAAGGGGAGTATGGGCAGGGAGGTAAATCAGACCTCGCCTCTCTGTTTTGATGGAAACCCGGGAAGTACTTGGCATGCTACAGCTCCTATCCGAGGGGCCTGTGTTGGGGGCCCCAGCAGGGGATGGAACAGCAGGCAAATAATGGCATATTGTCCTGAGCCAGTGCACCTGAAGCTCTCTTAGAAGCAGGAGCCAAGCTTCGTGGCATTTGTGAAATCCTGAGAGTGGCAGAATGTGTGCTTGGAAGCAGAATCCTGACCTTTCGCAGGCAGGGCCAGCTTTGGGGGGTGGGGAGGGGCTACTGGCCTGGCAGCCGCTGCCACTGAGAGGGAGCGAGCTTTGTCGAGTCTCAGGAGGTCCCATCTGTCTGAGTTGTGGCATCAGACACCCCAGCAGGCCCCTGGCCACATTTTCCGTAGTCCCCCAGAGCCCCGCACATGGTCTGGAGCTACTTATCAAAGTAGCTGCCGGTGTTGGGGCCTCCTTAATGAGAAAGGGGGCCAGCGTCTCCGGGGTCTTGTCTTTCTCCCCAGCCTGCTTGGCATCCTTTCCCTCTTCATCCTCTTTTAGTGCCTGTGCTTTTGCTGCCAACCGATGAGTTGGCCTCAGGTTCTGAGCGTGGACCCTGCTTCCCGGAGCCGGGAGCTGTGGGCGCCTGCCGCCATGTGCTCTGTTGTCCCCTGAACTCCCTGCTTTATACTGGAGGCTTTCACGTGGCCTTCTGAGAGCGGTCTCGGATTTAGACTGAGGGCCTTCCTTCACTCTCACACAAGTCACTGTTACTTGCCATCAAGATGGTTATCAACCTGTGTCCGAGGGCCTTCAGCCTAAATTGCTGTTCTCTGTGGCCACACCTCGCAGTGGCTGGGAGGCGTCTGGAGCCTCCCTCCCTCCAGGGTCTTGGGATCAGGAACAGTGTTTAGAGATATAATCTCATCTTGTGCACTTTTACCTCCCTGCAGAGGAGGAGACTACAAGATTCCCTGGCTGGCCTTTCAGAGCTAGTGGGGAAAGAGGGAGCAGGCTGGGGTCTCCCCAGGGGTGTACGTGTGATCATGCCACGCCCGCTTTGCTGTCAGCTCCCACCCCCTCCCCAGCTCCATGACACACTGGTGGGGATCCAGGCGTTCCTGAGTAGGCATGGACCATCACACCATCAGGAGCACAGGCGCCCACAACCCATCAGGCTGTGATCTCCGGGGCCAGCATAGAGCTGACTTGCCTGGCACCAGCTCTGGGGCCCCGGGTACTGCCCCATCCTGCTCCCTGCACCTGCCCAGTGGGGACCAGCGTTCACTCCCATTCCAGTCACTGTTTTTGTCAGCAAGGTGGTCTGTGTCCTGACCTGACAGGACTCAGGTCAGACAGAGCCGTTGCTCCGTAGGGGACATAGGAGCTGCAAGGCTGGCTGGGGCTGCTGATTCAGAGGGAGAAGGGAGGGAGAGGTCAAGTTCATCTTGGCCCAGCCCTGCCAAGTGCCAGACACTCACACACACTGCCACTCAGCGCCTACCGCAGCTCCCTGAGGCAGGCGCTGTTTAACCCCATTTCACTCATTGAGGACACCAGGCTCAGAAGGTGAGGGCTTTGTGTCCATCTCAGAACTAGTTAGTAGGGGAGCAGGGTCATACCCCTCCAGGTCCAGGGTGAGGCAGGCAGTTCTCACTAAGCAGCGGCTCCTGGATGCCAGAGAAGAAGGGTCTGGGGAGGACGGCTGCAGTGCAGCTGGCTTGTTTCTTAAAGTGAAGGCCTCCTGGGCTTGGGTTCAGGAGACCTTAGCAGAGTCCTGGGTCTTGCATTTAATTTCCAAGTGTCCTTGGACAGATACCTTCCTCTGGGACTCTTTCCCTCCGTCTGTGAACTGAGCAACTCGAACTCCTGAACACCGTGTGTGCCCAATGGATGTTACCCTGCTGACCTAGGGCCGCAGGCCTCCATCTCTCCCTTTCCTCCATCTGCAGAGAGCCCGCTGCCCGCTCTGGGCTGGGGAGGCCTCTCCCAGGACACTGGGTGCTGTTTGCATGTGGGTGTGGAGCCCTCTCCCACCTCCAGCTTGTTCGTGTTTTCCTTCTCGGTGCTAACTGGCCTCTCTCCCTTTGTCTCTGTCTCCTCTATCTCTGCTCTTGGGTAGCTGACAGTAGGGAAAGTGTCCAGCGGAATAGGGGCTGCAGCTGAAGTTCTGGTCAATCTGTACATGAATGATCACAGACCTAAGACTCAGGCCACCTCTCCAGACCTGGTAAGGATGTACAAGCCGCAGCCTTCACCCCCAGACGCTGGCTCTGGCCTCCCGGGAGGGTACACGGGATGCGGAGAGGAAGGCCTGGCCCGCCTCCTCATGGGACGAGAAGGGCTGAGAACGGGCTGCATCAGAGCAGAGGTTAGCGGGAAGCTGTGCTTCCTTGTAGACAAACCTCACTCAGCCTCCTCGTGGGTCATTGCACAAAGCAGAGCATCTTCCCTGCTGGCTGGGGCTCTGGAGAGCTCGGTGAAAAGGCCAGGAGGGGCCATCCGCAGAGGTGGACAGCCCTTACTGCCGACGTCTAGCATCCAACCTGGATTAGACTGAGAATTAAGTATTGGAGAAAACGCCCCTTTCCTCTGAATTCTCCCCTTCTCCAAATGGCTCTGCTCACTGCCATCACCAGCAATTTGAACAGATAGTTCTTTTGGTTTCCTTGCAGCACAGTTCTGCTGCAATCATGCAGGTGTGCCCCTCCTGCCCTAGCCCTTGCCTCTGCCCTCTTGCATTTAGGAAGTTGACTGACAGCCCGGTGGGCTGTAGGACACAGCCTGCCCCTTTTCTGCAGTTCTCTTGAACTGTTTTGATACCATGAACTTTCCCTGCCTGACTTATGTCACTGCAGGGGGACAAGGATGTATAAAACATTCTTTCAGTGACCTCACTGTAGACCCAGGCAATGCTTAACCCCTGGGTTAGATTCCTGGAGACAGCATCCTTGGGCAGGCATGTTTGTGAGGGATGCCTGCTCCGTCAGACCAAGAGATGTCACACCCACCGTGAAACCCCAGCAGCCAGCCTGCCTGGGAGTACAGCTCACAGCTGCCCCCCACAGGGCTGGGGTCTGCATATGTTGCCACCCTCACTCTTTGCTGCAATGCCCGCAGTGACAAAAGCAACACAGCCTGTCAGGCTCCACCATGCAGGCTGGCATTTCTAAAAGCCTCGCATCGGAAGAGGTGGTCTATGCCCTAACACGCCACTCTTCTCTCCCGATGCCCTGTGTCCCCCAGGAGTCCACTAGGAAGGTGTTTCCCCTGAACCTGGGTGGCAGCGACATCTGTTACTTCTGCAAGAAGCGTGTGTACGTGATGGAGCGGCTGAGCGCGGAGGGCCACTTCTTCCACCGGGAGTGTTTCCGCTGCAGCGTCTGCGCCACCACCTTGCGCCTGGCCGCCTACACCTTCGACGTCGAGGAAGGTAACCCCCAGGGCCCGGGCAGCCGTCCTCTCTGGCCTGGGCTCCTGTCCCTCTGGAGGCTCTGGGACACCCAGCACCTCGCAGGGAGTATGGTGTCATCAGGACAGCTCTTCGGGGAGTGGGGATCCCCTGCTACGGAGGGCGGCCGCCTGTGGCGGGCAGGGGTCCTGGGGGGAGGGGAGCCGTCAGCGCCGGGGGTACACCAGCATGGGGAGGCGGGCGAGGCACCTCCCAGGCAGTGAACGCTGTGTGGACGTTTTCTTACTCAGTCTCACCACCGCCAGTCGCCCCTGCGTGGTCGAGAAAATTAACCCTGATAACCTGTGTCACGTGCTCGGCACCACACCCGACGTGTCATAGGGGTTCAGTAAATGAGGGCGTCTTCATGTTGTCGTGTATAAAATATGTGTTGTAAGAAGGGCCGTAACCATAACATGCCCTCTGGTAAATGGCCTACCGAGTCATCAAGGAAAGAAGTGCGCTCGTTGGAGTGAGTGATTGTTTTCTAATTTTCAGCACTTGATGTTTGCACTGCCATGTAATGAGGGTGCCTGTGATTCCATACTCTCAAACTGACTGCCTGGGTTCAAGTCCAGACTATGCCACTTCTAGCCATGTAACGTTGGGCCTGTTACCTAACCTCTCGGTCCTTCAGTTTCCTTATTTATAAAATAATAGTACTTAGCTCGTAAGGTCCGCTGTGAGGGTTGCTGGTAATTCGAGGGAAGGATTTCGGATAGTGCCTGGTGTATGGAGTCCTACACAGGAGTTTCCTGTTGTGACCATTATTTCCATCAGTACTGTCACTATTGTGACAGTGAGCAAAGAAGGCTCTTCTGGAAGGCACCCAGTAGTCCTGGGCGGTAGCCAGTGGCCCAGTGTGTGCCTCTCCCGGGCTTTTCTCCCCAGGACTGCCACCATCTGTTCTGTGCCTTTCCCACCCCGAAGGGTCCCAGAAGCAAGAGGAACTAGAAACAGAGTTGCTCTTCTGGGCTGTCCATTTTGCAGCCTGGTGACTAGCCTTGGGAGGAGACTTGGCCTCAGGGATCATCTGAGGGTTTCAGCCCCATCCCCAGGACCGCCCCCCCCCCCCCCCCCCCCCCCGGCCACTGTTGCAGCCTGCCTGGAAGGCAGCAAAGGGTCCTGCTGCCTCCTCTTGGTGCCACTTCTTGAAGGCAGGTGACGGAAACGGTTTCCCAAGTTTGCGCCTTCCTGGGCTTGTTTCCATTAGTGGCGTTTTCTGACCTAGATGGGGGCAGGCATCTGGCTCATGTCCTGCTGTGGCTCTGGTTTACAGGAGAAAAACCTCTGTGTGTCTGTGTGTTTCTTTTTACAGGCAAGTTTTTCTGCAAGCCTCATTTCATTCACTGTAAAACCAACAGTCAGCAACGGAAGAGACGGGCAGAGTTGAAGCAACAAAAAGAGGTATGTTTTGTCTCGAAAGTGGTCGTGAAATAGGGAAGGCCCCTGACAGGAGAACGTTTTCAAGGGTTCCGGCAAGTTAGGCCAATGTTTCTGGCTTTAGAGGGACTGAAACTCAAGTAAAGGGGACTCTACTCCCTGGCAGGGAGGTTCCCTCTGCCTCCGTCTGTTCAGCTGGCCTCTGGGGTGTCACCTCTTCCAGATGTCAGCTCCCAGGGGAGTGACTGCTGCTTCTCCTGAGAAGCCCGGAAGAGCTTTCCCGTGTGCTAAGGATGGGACTATATGCTCATCCATGCAAAAGCCACCTAGCCCCCGGTGCCCGGGGCCCACATGACCACAGGGCACTGTTAACAGGGGTGCCTTCTCTAGGGCCAGCCCTCTGTGGTTCCCGAGTCCTTTCCCCAGGCTCTTGGATGTCAGCAGTTACTGGCCTGCTGAATTCGTGGATGGCTTATGGTAGCACGACCCCGCCCCGGGCCCCCTCTGGAGCCCTTAGCCCATGCCGATGTCAGTGCCAATGCCGTCACCCACTTCCAGCAAGACCCACAACTTCAGCTTTTTTTCTGATTATACAAGTAAAATAGGCTTCATGTAGAAAAATGAGTAAATAAATGAAAGTCTATAAAGAAGGAAAGTGAAATCACCCCATCATCACTCTATCCTGAGAAAATCACAATTAACTGGAATGTTTCCTTGCAGACTTTTTCCTAAATGAATACAGTTGACCTTGAACAATGTGAGGGTTAGGGGCTCTGACTCTCCGCAGGCTTGAAAATCCACATATAACTTGTTGTCAACCCTCCGTATTAGTGGTTCTTCCACACCCATAGATTCAACCCACTGTGGATCAGGTAGAACTGAAGTCTTTACTATTGAAAAAAAAAAAAGCTGCGTTTTAGTGGACCCATGCAGCTCAAACCCACATTGTTCAAGGGTCAACTGTATGTTTTAAACCAGTTAGAATCCCATCTCTACAGTTTCACAGTCTTCATTTTTCACTAACAGTATATTAAGAACAGTTTCTCATGATGTTAAAAATTCTTTTGGAGCCTAATTTTTGATGCCTGTAAAAGATGGTTGATAATTTATTTGCATCCTATATTGTTGGACCTTTATGTTGTTTACTATTTTTACCTTATAAATATTTTTACAGTGAATGTCTTTGTACCCACATCTTTCTCCACATCTCAAATTGTTTACTTAGGATCAGTCATGAGAAATGGGATTGCTGAGTCAAAGGGCATGTATGTTTTGAAGGCTCCAAACAAAACTGATCCCTGTGATCCGTTTGCATCCCACCGCCCCCCCCCCCCCCCCCTGCCTTCTGCCAGGAAAGTCACACCCATATTCAGCCTGCCCTTCAGCAGTGCCTGGGGGCTGAGATTTGGGGCAGGGGGACTGGTTGCAAATTGCAGGGTCTGTTACACTCTCTTTCTATTGGCTCTCTTCCTCTGCTTCACTGGAGGAGTCCTGTCTGAGTCATGGACTAAATGCCCTCACCTTGCTCTCTTTCTCAGGACGAGGGGATGTGGAAAGAGCAAGAAGCCTCTAGGCGAGACCCTCCCGCAGAAAGTACTTGCGCTGCTGCTGCCATGGGCACGCTGGAAGGCAGCCCCCCAGGTATCCCCAGTTCCTTCCTTAGGAAGGCGCTAAGCTGGCCCCTCAGGCTGCCCTGGGGCCTGCTTCACCTTCCTGGGAGGCTGCTTAACTGGATTCAGGGACTCCTGCGCGCCACGAGCCTGCATATCAGGGACAATGCTTACAACTACTGCTACACCTACGAGCTCCTGAGCCTCGGGCTGCCCCTGCTCTGGGTGTTCTCCGAGGTCCTGGCTTCCATGTACCGGGAGTCCGAGGAGTCCCTCCAGGGCATCCGCAACTGGCTGCTCAGATGCTTCCCGGCCAAGCTGCACTGAAGCCCAGCCCCAAAGTGCCGTAACATTTCCCGCATAGGTGTTGTGCAGCCGGCTCAGGTGCTGGTCAGGGAGCCCCGTGCCCTTTAACCAATTAGTTCAAAGCCAAAGAGTTTCCCGTCAGCCACCTGCGCCTGGCCTGGTCACAGTGAACATCTGCTCCTGGTGCTCAGGCCAGCACAACATGAAGGATTTTTTTTTTTTTATAGCTTTGTACTTTTATACCAATGAGAGCCCTATTTCTAGGTTTACATTTCAATTTTTAACTTTTAATAACCCAAGAGAAAGCAATATTTTTTCTACGAGTGTCAGTTTTTCTAGGCACGGGTTTGACGTTTAACTGGTATCACAGACGCCTTCCACACTGTGGTCAGGTGTAATAACTGCTGCCTGCAGCGTGAATGCTTTGGGCTTTTATGTAAACCAAAGTGAGTATGCCGTCTCCTGACCAGTGCCTTTTGATTTTATGTGCCTGGATACCACTTGTCAACAAGGGACAATTGTTTGCAACATGAAAACATAATAATTTAGAAGAAAAAAGTAGGAAGGACAAAAGAGAATTAAACCTACAGAAGCACATGGCAGAGTGTAGTTGCCTGTTATCTGTCCCCCCAGAGGGAGGAGGACTGTTTTGCTCACTTGTTTTGATGTAAAGTAGTAGCTTAAAAGTTCCCCCCGTCCAGTACCAAATCACAGCCAAATGACATGGAACCACAGGGTTTCAAGCAGATCACTACAAACATACATTTTCCCTTCCCACTAATTAGCACGACAGCGAAAGCCCATTGGCCCCACCACGTGGCGCTCCATCAAACTGATGCAGTGCTGATAGGGAGTCATGTCAGCTGGTGGCATATTAAGTCCTCCTTATGAGGTCCCCAACCCAGGCTGCAGTCTGAGCCAAGGCCACGCAGGGTCCACAACGGTCAGACTGAGGGAAGAAACTGCCCTCTCACATCATGTCCTTTGGGACTGAGGGCATCTGTTAGCACCTCAGGGTATTATTTCTGGGAAGCGTGGTCTGCCCCGTGAGCATGGCTTGCAGACATCCTGGCTTCTTAGCTGCTCAGCTGCCATGCATATTTGGTCAAACAGTCAGAAACCATTTATTTTCACTGTCCTAGCAAAGGAATGCTTCTGACCTCCAGGGGAACGCTCCCCTGTGTCTTGACTGGAAGGGGAGGCTGGGAGTAGACACTGTTATTGACTCATGCAAAAGAAATACACCCTATTAAGGGCAAAGCAGGCCTTGGGCCCACCTGCATTCTTCACTCTGGGCATCTGGAGGAGGCCTCAGCTCTCTCGACTCCACTCTGCCTGGATACGCATGGCTGCTAGGTCTGGCCGACCAGTGGAGACGGCTGATAGAGAGAGGCCTTCTGCAGTGTTCAGTGTATCTAGAGCTGCTGGGCCAGAGACAGCTCTCTGCCCTGTTACACTAGAAAGGTACTCTAGATTAAATAAGCATGGAGCCTGGTGGGTTAGGAGTCAGAGCTCTTGAGGGCTTCGAGACGCCAAGTTCTCTAGGGTGGGAAGAAGTGGGGAGGCCTTTCTATAAACACTTCCCTAAGTCCTTGGGTAAATCAGGGGCATGGCTGCGGCCACGTCTGCGGGCACTGGCGCCTCTGTCTTTGTTGGAACTGTTCTTGTCCTATGACTTGCATTGTGTTTTTCCAAATTTTTGCTGGTATTTTAATGTTCCGCATGGTGGGAGGAGCCCTTGCTTCACTTTACGTTTGATTCTGAAAGTCACGACGTAAACACATGCACAGCTGCGTCCTTGTTATTCCCGTCAGCTCAGGGCAGGACGAGATGCTCTGTGGGGTGCTCCACGAGGCCAGAGTTGGGACCTCTGAGAATGTCACTTATGGCCATAAGCAGACTGGGTTGAATTACTCTGGTGAGACAGGGTGTGCCTGTCAGAAGCCTGAGATGTTTGTATGTTCTGAGACTTTGAACCTTCCTGGTGGGACAGCACCAAAACACAAAGGTGGGTCCTGGGGGCGGATGTCTCTAAGCTTCCACAACATATTTAAGAATGAACGTGGGGCTCCCACGTAAAATCGGGGCAGAGAGGATGTGGGGGGCGGTGGAGAACAGGGGAGTATTTGCCAATTGCACGGATTCACTCTTGCAGATAAGTCACTGCTCACTGCCAGAAAGGTTCATCTGTCCTAAACAAGCAGTAACTTATTTGGAGAAGTTTCTCTTTTTTTAAAGTTTGCCTCGTTTTCAACTTCCGTGCCTTCTCATGTCCGTCGTTTTCCTTGTTCCCCCCAACTAAATTCTCTTTTCTGTCTCTCTCTTTCCAACCTTGCACTGTGGCCGTCAGTTCATTTCAGCCTTCCAGTGCTACACCCACTTCTTGGCTGACGCACTTCTGCTCTGAGGTGACTGGTTTTCTTGCCAATTTTCAAGAGAGTGGTACTAACCCCTGACCCGCTTTCTGTACCCCGTCCCCCCGCCGTGGCCTTGGTTGTGCTAACTGCGAGTGTCCCGCGTACTAATGGACTGATTCGGTGGCATGGCTGGTGAACGGCGTGGGGTGGTCAGCTCGAAAGCTGTTTCTGATTCCGTCCCTCTGAGCCAGCTGCCTGGTCTACCCCGGCATGCCCCGCCTCCCCTCTGCACTCCATGGCCTGCGTGCATGCTTTCCTGGTTGCGCTTACAAAGGCACTTACCTTCCTGGGAGGGTCAACCCTGAATGTGAGGCAGTACCATAGAGAGGGCTCTTCACCTTTGAAAGAACTCTTTCATCTCTCAGCCTCTGAAAAAGCACATGCATACAGGCATCTTCTTCAGTTCTAATACAAAGGTTATCGATCACAACCATACACCTCTCTTTGGATGGAGTTTTTAAAAAAATACTCCCAGTCTTCATCACAAGCTTGACCCAGACTCCATATTTTGAACACACAATTTTCCTAGCAAATCCTTTCTCCACTGCAGCCTATACTTTACCTCCAGGGGTTTTGCTGTGGCTCTTCTGATCTGTTTTGGCTCATAAAGCCCCAGATGATACAGAAACTTCAGCTAGAGCATCACCGTCACAGGCCAGGGATGCCTTTGAGAGATGACTCAGTTCAGCCCCAGGTCTGGAGCAGCCCATTTCAATGCCCCTGCAGCTCCTCTCAAAACACATTTCCCTGCTGACTCTTTACCTCGAGCAGCAAGACACTCAAAGTGCTTTTAAAGAGAAACACCACCCCAAGCATGGTGGGGCTGCTGAAGGCCAGGCCTCGCAGTCTCAGGCTGCAGGTGGTGCGTGTCCTGCATGCGGTCCGGAGCCACGCTGACCCCCGCCTGTCCGCACAGCCCCGCATGCTGCGTTGCTCCCTCGTTGGCGCAGATCCCAGCCAGGATGAAGTCACTGTTCTTGTCTTATCTTCTCTTGCAGAGTCTCCCCCCTTTATAGAATGTCAACCAAAGAGTGCCCTCCTCCCCCAGCCTCCTCCTTAGCTAGCCTCCCCACCTCATCACCACGCATGTTTGTGACCTTTGGCAGTCATTACAGTGCCACACGGAACCCTGTATTTTGCACACAGCGAACAATGTTTAGCTTTATTTATGGTATTTGATGCTGTAAATGAAAATAAATATGGTTCTTTATAAAGCTCATCGTTTCCTCTCTTCTTTGCCATGGAAACTGCTCAAACCTCAAACACAGGGGTTAGTCACAGGGGTCAGCCTTCCCTAAACTGGCGGGCCTTGCACGTGTGGTGCCGTGGGACTCTCTGGGGCTGTGCTGGGTACTCTGAGGGGAAATATTACCCGGGGGTAATATTTGGAAAATATCATCCATGCTCTGGGGCCGGGCTCTGGGGGCTCTTCCTTGAAAACTCGTGGTACTTTTCTGCTGTAGGTGCAGGGCACAGCTGGCTGAAGGTCAAGGTCACCTTAACTGTCAGGAACACTGTCTTAACAGCTACTTGCACCCATTTCCTGCACACATCCAAGCTGTGGACCTGCAGGAGAGCTTTACCTAGGAACCTTACTCTAACTTAGGTTCCTGTGTGACGGAGGTTGCTCTTGAAAGTTTTGTGCTAGTCCAGCTGAGTGATGGGTGAAAGGTAAGGAGGAAAGACTGGACATTGGTTTCATGATGGCAGTGAACATGGCAGGTGTGTTTATCAAGATGGAGAGCCATTTGTGATGCTAGGAGACCTGCCTTGCCCCCAAAGGCTCAGGTCACTCAGTGTCTTAGGCTGCAAGGCTCTGCTCACAGGGCCACTCTGAGGACAGTACCACGGCAGTCTCTGGCCCAATTCCACTTGTCTTTAAGGGAAGGATTTGAAGTTTCACTCAACTAGTCTGGACAGTGTCAGAGAAATCTGGTCCTCAACCTCCCCAGGCTGGGATGCCCCCCTTTGCCAGGCTGGATGTGGCTGGGTTTCTGACGCTGGCGGGAAAACTCATCTGTGAACTTCATGAGGGCCCTTGTACCTCTAAAGGGGCACTTCTGAGGCCCTGGGCCTCTGAGCCCAGCTGCTGGTGCCTGGAGCTGCCTTCAGAGCTGCCTGGGGTCATGACCAACTGTCTGTACTCTTACCAGGGTGAGATACTCTTTCCCTTCTCTAAAAGGAAGGGTGTTCGGGACTGAAATCAGGAGCTGGGTTGGACACGTGACTCATTCCTTTATTGATTCATCTCCTCAAGTATTTGTTGAATGCCTGCCAGGCCCTAGGCTTCTTCTAGGTCCTAGAGATGCAGCAGCGAACCACACACGTCCCTGCCCCTCCCTACATCTTAGACTGTACGCATCTCAGTGTTGTTGTGCGAGACTTGATTTGTTTTGGTTAGTTGTGCATACCCTTATTTGTTTATTTGTACATCACACAATCACACATTTGTTTACTCAATCTTTGCTGAGCATCTGCTGTTTGTTGGGAATATAGCAGGGAGAGAAACAGACAAAAGTCCTCTTTCTCATGGAGCTTATAGTTTGGTTTTGATTTTTGATTTCAGTTGGGTTAAAGCACTATTTTCCAAAGTGTGGCTATGAAACACTAATTTCAAGAGGTGCATTGTGAAAAAAAGGGTTCCATAGTCACAGAGTTTGGGAACTGTTTTATACGAATCATGCCAGTCCTCCCACATCTTGGCGATCCACAAGATCATTGGCTTGTTCAAGTCTGAGGAGTCCGCCAGTGAAGAAACCTAATTAACTTTGTTCAAGTGGGCTTTCCCATACCTCTTTGACGTGTGTTTTTTGTTTGGAGAGAGTTTTTTGGTTTGCATATTACATTCTTTGTGAGTTTTGGTAGAATATTCTTTATCTAGAAATATTGGGTGGAAGAATTAAAATAAAAAATGTAAATAATAGAATTAAATATTAAATAGAATTAAGTATTGGTTAGATAATAGAGTGGTAACTTTCTAAACTAAAAACCTCTGATGGAAAAAATTATAGAGGAAAAACGTGGCACAGATCTGACAAACATTTTTAAAGCAGCGTATAAAAATGAAAATATTCAGTAGGCAGTCAGACTGGGGAAAAATCTGAATTCAGCCTGATAACAAAGATGCTCATTGCTGTGGCATTTAGCAAGTTCTTGTAAAACGATGGTCTCAGGAGCCTTGCACGTGTAGGTGTTATTTGTTGATTAAAGACCCAATGATAAGCGGGCGAAGGCTGTGCACAGATAGTTCACACTCGAGCAGATTTTTGAAGAAAGCACTAAAACAGCAAGCATTTCCAAAAATGTTCTAACTTGGCTTTCAAAGGAATGTAAATTAATTATTCTGCACCCACTGTGTAAGTAAAGAATAGTGAAGGACTGGAAGAAAAAATAGAAACCTAATCACTGGTATTAAGTGAAAAGTTAAAGGGGGACCATCTTTTCTGGAAAGCAATATGGCAACAATTATCAAGACCCATAAAAGGGATTCTGACCTCTTGGCCCAATAATCCCACCCCAGGAACTGATCCTAAAGAAATACTCCAGCCAAAGAAAGAAAATCCTTGCAACCTGAATATTGCATAGAGTAAGTAGGTCAAGAAAAGGGGGTGGAGGTGGGCCGTTCACCTCTATTTCTGTGAACTCATTCACTTTCAGAACTTTTTCATTAATCCCTTAAATAGGTAAAAGAAGCAATTGCCACTTTCCCTGCCGCAAGGCCAGTGTTTCCTCGGGGCCAAAGACTTTCTGGGCAGTCTCCCATTAGGTCTTCACCTCCTGGGGCCGCCTTGAGCTGGTGCTGACATTACCGTTCACTGATGCTAGAGGCGACCTAGAGCGGCATCTTCAGCTGTTAAGGAGCAGTCACGCGGGCTTAGACCAGGAATCAGGGCCGCTCACAGGAAAGCCCTTGGCCCTGGACTTGACCGAAGACCCGGCTTTGAGCCCAGCCTTTTATATTGACTCAGAGGCACTGGGCAAGTTTCTTCTGTGAACGGGGCTGACCACGCCTCTGATGGAGGGTGTGGGGAAGGCAGAGTCAGTGAGCGAACCCAGCAAGAGCCCTTGCTGAGTTCTAGGGAGCACTTTCCTGGTTTTGTGCAGCAGGGAGTGCCCTGAGGGAGGCATTCTAGGTCAGCTGGGGCTCAGAGTCTGATGGGACATCTTTTGGTTGGGGACTAAATGGGTGTCAGTTCACATTGGGGTGGTAACTTCTATTGTTTTCTGGTCCCCCGGCTCTCTTGAAGGTAACTGGTTACCTCGCTTGAGACACAGTGGCCTCAGCTTGAGCTCTTCTCTCCCACCACCTGCTAGCAGTGCTTTAGTTTTGCTGTGCCGAGTGCCTGAGCTCAGCAGAAGGAGCCGTCTCTAGCCCTGGCTCGGGCTTCCTGCTCACCATCTCCACTTAGCTGTCCACTGAGAGTCTCCAACTTAGACGTCCACCTGCAACTCCTGATCTTCCCCTGAGATAGACTCTACCCTTGGCCTTCACAGTCTCTGGAAATGGAAGTTCCGTTCTTGTTGCTCAGCTCAAAGCCTTGGTTGGGGTCATTCTTGGCTCTTCTTTTCTTGGCGCCACATCCAATCTACCAATGAATTCTAAGTACAGCCAGAATCTATCCACATCTCACCAGCTCCACGCTACCTCCTGGCCCCAACCACTGTCATCTCTTCCTGCGTTATTCCAGTGACCTCCTATAAGCTATCCTTGTAGGGGGCTGTTCTTACTCCATTCAACCTATTTTCAACTCAACAGCTAGATTAATCTTGTTAGAACTTAAGGCTCATCTCTCCTCTGCTCAAAACTCCAGTGGCTCCCCACCTCACTCAGTGTAAAAGCCAAAGGCATGCATGGACTCAGATGGCTCCATACGGTCTGGCCCCTGTTACTCTGACCTGCTCTCCTGCTGCCCCCTCTCACACGCTATGTCCCAGCCACACTGGCCTCTGCTGTAGAGCCTTTGCACTGGCTGTTCCCTGTGACAGGAATGCCCTTCCCCGGTATCCATGTGGCTGACCTTGCATTTATTCAATTCCTTCTTTCCATGTCTCCCTTCCAGCGAGGTCTGCCTTTCATACTGCAACCTGCACCCCCAGCTCTCATGCTCCCCTTTACCCTGCCAGCTAGTTTTTCCATAGCATTTGTCACCTCCAACCATATTATATAAGTCACTTATTACCTACATGTATTGTTTGTTTTCCGTCTTGTTAGAACATAAGCTCCTCAAGGGCAGGGGTTTTGTTTTCTTTTGAATGCTTATATAGATCCCTGTTGGGTAGAACAGTGCCTGGCACATAGTGGACCCTCAATAAATATTTGTAGAGTAAATAAAGGTTGTGCCTTCCGGCCTGGACCTCTGATTAGGGAGCCTGCAACCGTCTTGGGCCCAGGAAGACCTTGTTGGTGTCAGATCACAGCTCAAGAGGGAGAACCTGTAAAAGAAATAAGACATTGTGTCTTGCTGCCTCTGCAGAGCCTTTTGATTGATTGGGAGGTGAATTTTTATGTTGCTTCTATTTTGCCTCCAAGGGGTATAATTTGCACACAGCCTCTCTTGGCAGCGGGTGGGAGCAAGCGTGCCCAAAGCTGGAGGCCCAAGGCTGGTCCAGTGTGGTTCCGGTTTGTGGCAGGAGAAGAAGGAAGAAAAGAGTCAAGGTCCTGGGACTAAGGCCCCAAACCTGGCACTGTGAGCCAAACAAAGGAAAAAGCCAGCTCCCTTGCTGCTTTGGGGCCCACCAAGCTGTTGGAAAGACACTGCATGCCCCCACCCCTCCCATCCCTGATGGAGGAGGGCCTACTGCTCGCGGGCTCAGGCCAGGTTGTGAGCCCATCTGCGGCTGGTGTGTCCATGGTGTGTCCAGGCAGAGCGCTGTGTCCAGCAGGTCAGCTCTTCTGAGGGCCGTGAGGAAGGGGAAGGCTGGGCCCTCCTTCCGGTTGGCTTTTAGTTTACTTGAGTTGGTCTCTGCACGGAGGCAGCTGTGGGGCCAGGCAGGGTCCTTGGAGGAACATTGCCCACCCTGGTTCAGGGCAGTAGAGGGTGAGCCCAAGTATACACGTCTGCACACAAACAGACCCCGCGTCAGCCTGGGGACACCTGGTGAGTGCAGCTGGGCAGGATAGCTGTGCCCCAGCATGGTGGGTGGGCCTGAGGACCAGGGCTACTCATCAATTTACTCATTCCCTGAAGACCCCTGGAAACCGGCATGCCCAGTAGTACACTCTCAGAAGCCCCAGGATGGCAGCTGGGCTGTCTTTAGGCACCTGTGCCTTTATCGTTTAAAGGGACATGCACTGCAGAGGACCTTGGTACTGGATAGACACGTGTCCCTCCTAGAGAAATTGGGTGGAGGAAACCCCTGATACGGGCCCCTTCCCACGGCCCTCCCCATCCCGCTGGGGGCTTGTCACAGCACAGTCCACCTTGAAAGAAGGCGAGAAGACTGCACTGTGCTTAGTATCCTGGACATTTGCCTGTTTGCTCTCAGATTCACTCCCTGCCCTTCCCCGGCTCTGCTCGGTATTAGAGAGGTGTAACCCCTGCAAACTACATTTCCCAAGATCCTTTGCAACTGGTTTCCTATTAAGTTCGACCACTGGGACACACCAGTGGGGGAGTGGAGGGCGGGATCAAGGGAGGAGCCAGGGTGTTCCTCCCGTCCCTCTGCATCCCGGCGGTGCTGTGTCTCTGTGGTACCCACTCCTACCTGTCCTCCGGACTCAGCACCAGCTCCTTCCAGTGTCCCCTTAGCCAGTGGCTTCCCGCCATGGCTCATCTCTGCCTTGCCTCACGTTGCTCTTTTGACGTTTCAGCTCGTCCAGTGTCGCTGTTATTAGTTTCCTGTACTAACTTTACTCTGTTGAACTCCCTGGCGTGGGTTCTATTTTCCTGACTGGATCATGATAAACTTAGTTCCATTGCTCCTGTTAAACATTTTTCTTCCGCGAGAACAGGGGTCAAGACAGCAGCAGAGGGAGCTTTTCCAAGCCCGGAGCCAGAAGTGGCTCTGGCAGTTAGGAGCCGTGTGACCTCAGGCAAGCGAGATAATGCCTCTGCGCTTCCAGTTTCCTAATCTGTAAAATGGGCTTAAGAACTGTATGTAGGAGAACATGTTGTTTTGTTGTCTTCCTGGGCTCTAGGGGAGAGTGGAAGGGTTTCCAGACTTGGGGGGGAAACAGGTACAAGTTCACCAGCAGAAATGGAACAAGGGTCCTCACCCTGACACTGTAGCAGGGGTCTGGCCACAGAAGGGCCTGGGGACTTGGCTGCTGGGGCTGGTGTGCGAGGACAGACATTTCCCTGGATGCTGCCTGGCTCTGCCTGTGGAGTCTCACCTTTCACTAGGGAGCAGGCCTCTGGCCAGAGCAACGGGAGGAGAGTGAGATGCTCGGCTCTGAGCAGACCTCCTTCCCTCCAGGAGGCCGGGACAGCTGCCCTGGGAGGGGCGGGGTTAGTCTCACCCCCAGCCCCTCCGCCTCCTCCCCGGGCAGCCCCGCTGAATTCTCCCTACCAGCACAGATAACTTCAGGCCAAGGCTAGGACAAACAGCGGCCAGGCCTGGGAGAGGTGGCACAGGTGAGCACACCTGGGCCCCTCACCTGAGGCTTCCGGACTCTGCACTCTCCCACTCATGCAATGAAGATGATCATACCGTTCTTTCAGGTCGGGGGGGGCTGTCGAGAAGGTGAGCGTCAACTGCTAAACAGGCATGTGGGTCCTGGGTGACAGGCAGGGCTGCTCTGGTACTGCCTTTAGATTACTTCTGTCACTAGTACCAGCACCACTAGAACCGCCACCGCGGGTCCGTGCATGTGGCCTCAAGGGCATGAAGCGTCTGGAAGTAGAAGCTCGGGTGGAGAAATTTCCTCCTGGGGGCATCGCTGAACCTGAGACCCAGCGGTAGACCATGGCCTGGGCCTCAGGGAGCAGAATGAGGGGAGGAACGTGTCTTCCTTGGGGGCTTTTTGCCTGGGCGAGGTGGTGACCAGAGGAAGCACCCGCTTCTTCTCCGCAGTCGCCATGTTCCGGCGCCCCCGCACGGATGTCCAGCCCCCACTGTGAGGGGCGCTGGCCCTGACCCTGCTGCCCTGGGGGATTATCACTCAGCCACGTCCCCACCCTCCAGAAGTCCATGGACCTTCCCCTGGTCCATCCCTCAGCCCTGCTGGCAAAGGCATAACTCTCTAGGAGCGGGAAGGAGGAAAACAGGCCTGGGGTGTTCCTTGCAGGTTTGGGCAGGTCCCTGAGGCACAGGGGCGGTGGGTCTGGTGCCACCGCAGCCCGGCCCAGCTCACCTCCACTGCCTGCCGCCTCCCGTCTGGCCAGGCTGCTCTCCACTCCCTCCCCGCTCTTCTCTGCTCAGCTAATAGGTCACCTCCTGTTATCACAGCCGCCTCCTCACTGGTCTTCCTCTCTCCTCCTTGTGGGTCTTCCTGTCTGCTTTGTACTCTGCAACCAGAACCATCTTTCTAAGAGGCAAATCTGAGCATGCCCACCTCCAGCTTCCAGTCCTTCACCGGTTGCTCCCAGAGCAAAACCCACCCTTCACGTCACCATTCAAGGCCCTTCCTGGTTTGATGTCAGTGCAGTCATTTTCCACCGCTTTCCTTTCTGTACCCCCCTGCCTTCCGGTCGCGTGGACTTATTTTCCACTTCCATGCAGATGGCAGTGCTTTCCCACTTTGCTTTTGCTCGCAGGGGTCTGCCCCCTGGAGCACCACCTCTCCGTTACCTGTTCAAATCCTACTCATCCGCAAACCCCATTAAAACGGTGCCTTCAACCCAAAGTCTTTATCGCATGGAAGTCACATCTCCCTCCCCTCCCACCTCATCTTGGCATCACTTTTTGTGGTCTACCTTACAACGCAGGTATTTGTGAACAGACCTTCTTTCCCCCGTGGGGCAGAAAGCGACCCTTGAAGGCAGACCACGGCTGATTTATCTCCAAATCCCCAGCACAAGCCTGGATCAGAGGCAGGCACAGTAGCTTCTGTTGACTATACAAGTATCTGTGCACAGAGCTCGCAGGAACATGCACCTGTACTTAGATATAAACCAGATATAGGGCCCAGTCTCTGTTACAGTAATTCTGGATAGTAACCTGCCTCGCCAATCTTAGTAGCTTGGAGCATCGTTTTTCTTGCTCATGGGTCTGTGGGTTGGCTGAGAGGCTCTGCTTCAGGCTGCAGGTGTGAGGGTGGCCTGGGCTCTCATGGGATCGGCCAGGCCATCGGTTGGCTCCAGATCTGTTCCATGTGCCCACAGTTGGGGACCTAGGCTGAAGAGGCAGCAGCCATATGGGACCAGCTCCTCTCAAGGTCAACAAGCAGGTGTGTGAGTAGACTAGCCAATTAGCAAGGCCATTGAAAGCCACTGCTCACGTCACAAGCACTGATTTCCACTGGTCAAAGCAAGTCTCACAGTCAAGCCTTATGTCAACTGGGCAGGGAAGCTCACCCCATCTACTCCAGTGGGAAGGACTGCAAGGTCATAGGACAAACCACAACTCTGTTATGGGAAGGGAGTGAAGAGCTGGGAACATATCCCAGCCCAAACTCCCAGAATAATGGCCACGTGCATTAGTGTCCATTTGTGGTTTTGTTCTGCTCACAGACATACAGACTGGTCCCCATCCTTTGAGGAAATGTACTACTGAGTGCTGGTGTCTTAACCTCTTGGGCACCTGTTTTCTCAGCAGCAAAATGGGGATAATACTCCTTTTCTTAGAAGGTTGTGTGAAATTTAATAGACTTATTACATGTTAAACACTTAAACAATCCTTGATAAAAGTACTCATTAAAAGTAAGCTGCTGCTGTTATTGTTACTACATAGTCAAGCATCCAATTATAACACCTACTCCCCAGATGCCCCCTTCTGACCACAGCCACACCAGTGCAGAAGGGTACATATCTGTCCTCGCAAGCAAGCATGCACTGTCCCAGGGCTTGCAACCTGGCAAACCACTGGGTGCATCTGCTTGTAGATGTGTTTCGTTGAACCTGTATGATATTTTAAAATGTGAAGCATTGCGTGTAAAAATCAAAATTTCTTGAGTTATCTTCACAGATGGTAAATAGAGATTAGATAACATCTCCCAGAAAGAGTGTGTGGGGTGAGAAAAATGAGAGAGCCCGGTGGAAGCGGGAAGAACCCATCATTTAAGGGAGGGTTGGGTGGGAGACCAGATGGCTGAGATGGAATAGCCAGCTAGGCAGGGAGAGAAAGCATTCCCGGGAGCAGGGAGGGGTTGGGGGCAAAAGCTGCAGGAGGACCCCAAAGACTTGAGCATTAGATTTAGCAACAAGGAGGCACTAGGGACTTCGCTGGGGGCAGTTTGGGTGGTGGAGGCATAGGCAGGATTATAGGGGATTGAAGAGTGAATGGTGAGAGGTGAGGAAGTGGAGAAAGTGAGTGCAGCAGACTCTTCCAAGAAGATTGGCCGGGAAGGAGAAAGAAGAGGTGGTTGGAGGTGGGGAGGGGGGGACTGGGAATAAAAATAGTTTTCTTAAAATGGTAGGGTATGTAAATACTGATGGAAAAGATCCAGTAGGCAAAGAATCAATGACACAGAGAAGAGGAGATAATGGCCCTTGGTGGAGGGGGAGAGGAGGAGGGGGAGCCAAGTTCCAGTGCAGTGCCAGCCTTAGAGAGGAGAAAGGACGCCTGCCCCACTGTGACCAGAGAGGGGATCATCCAGCTAGTTAGTGGCCAAGAGGGAGCTGGGGCTCGGGCTGCCTGTCCTGCTCATTTATTCCTTCACTGATTCATCGATTCATTTAACAGGTATTTATTGAGCGTCTACTCTTCACCAGGCACAATTCTAGCAAGAAATAGGCAAAAATCACTGCATTTATCCTAGGCGTGGGTGACAGATAACAAACAAAATAAATGGGAAAGTATATAACTTATTAGAAGGTGTGATGTGCTATGAATAAAGATAAAGAAGAAAGGAGAGCACTGAGGGTGCAGGTTGCAGTTTGAAGAGGATGATCAGGGTTGCCTCCTCGAGAAGGTGACAGTTGGCCAAAGGTTTGAAGGTGGTGGGTGAGAGAGCCCCGCTCTCTGGGGACAGCGTCTCCAAAGAAGAGGCAAGAGCCTCTGAGCCAGGGCTGAGAAGAGGGCGTGCTAAGTGCTGGAGGGACAGCACGGTGGTCACATGGCTGGAGCAGAGAGCTGGGGGCAGCACTGGGAGATGAGGCCGCAGGGGCCCTGGAGGATTGTGAGAGGAGGTGACGCAACCTGACTTCCATGTGAACAGGCACTTTGCAGCTATGTTGAGAATAGACTGAGGGGTGGGCTGTGGCCAGAGGGAAAGCAGGGAGACCAGCAAAGGCCGTTTCTATAATCCAGACAAGAGGTGATGGTGGTTGGGACCAGGGTAGTAGCAGAGGAGGTGGTGACAGGTGCCTGGATTCCTGACGTATTTTGAAGGTAGAGGCAACAAAATTTGCTGATAGCTTGAGTGAAGAGTGAAAGAACAAAAGGAGTCAAGGATGCCACTGAAGTCTTGACTGGAGCAACCGGAAGGCCCAAGTTGCCATTTACGGAGATGAGAGGGCTGTGAGGGAAGCAGGCTTGGGGAGAGGCAGAGATGGAAAGTTCCATGGGCATGAGTTTGATGTGTCTATTGGACAACCACCTGGAGATGCCAAGTAAGCAGAGGCATGTACACATCTAGATTCAGGGGAATGTCCAGGCTAGAGGGAGAGATGCGTGAGTCCTTTTTGTCTAGGGTTATTTAAAGCTGAGACCAGATGAGATCATCAAGGACATGAGTGTAGAAGAAAAGAGAAGAGGTTCAGAGACTGAGCCCCGGGGACCTTCCAGTGCTGAGAGGTCACCGGGTGGGGGATGGGGGTGTGACCAGTGAAAGAAACAGAGAAGGAGGTGGCCAGCGGGTAGGAGGGAGCCAGGAGGTGCTGGCCTGGAAGCTGAGAGAACAGCTGTTTCTAGAGGGAGGGAGTGATCAGTAGGGTCAGAGGTTGCTGACGTGTCAAGTAAGATGAGAAATGGGAAGTTACCACTGGGTTTAGCAACATGTTAGACATTGTGGTTTTTGACAACAGCCATACAGAGGCTGGCATGCCTGGGGTGGGCGCCGGGAACATTTCAGACCCTCCTTTACGATGAAATGGGACGGTGTGTACGTTCATGCCCTGCACAGAAGACGTGTGCTCTGAGTGCTGGGGAGTCTGGTGGGCTAAGTGGTGGGGATCCAGCGAGGGCATGGAGGATGAAGTCCATTTGGAGTGTCGGCCCCAGCCTACGGAGGCGGGGCAGGCGCCCTGCGGGGCTGTCCACTCCCACCGTCTCTCTAGACCCTCTTCTCCTCTCAACAGATGAGCCGACCTCCCCCAAGAAGCCCAAGAGTGTCCCGGAGCCCGGGCCTGGGGATGTGGCCAGTGGAACCACCTCCCCGCTTCCCTCTGAGTGGACCTCCGTGTGGATCAGCCCTGGGGAGGCTGTCGCTGGGCAGGATGTGCTGGCTGTGCGCGTCCTGGTCACCAGCGACGACAGCAGGTATGCTCCTACTGCTGCGGGACGGGGCGGGATGGGTTGGGCGAGGGGACAGCATCCGGGAGCTGGTCTTCTCCCCGCTCACTTGTGGTATGGCCTCTCTGTGCCTCCATTTCCCCATCTGTAAGACGGCCCAATCCACAGGGAGTTGTCAGGATCCAGGAATTAACATATCAAGGGTGTAGAACCACCCAAAGCAGCTTAAGTAACAGAGGCAAATACGTTGGATTTACAGCCATCCGCAGAGAGGCCCGTGTGTGGGACCCCTGGCTGCTGAGGGCCTCCGTCCACATCCATAAATTCATGCCCACATATCACGATTTCAAGGTTGGCCTCCAACTGGCAGTACTCACACTGCATGCCCACCCTTGGGGCTCATCGGTGAACAGCACTGGGATGCTGTTGTGGACTGCAGGCTTGGGCAGGCTGATGGATAGATGGTCCGCCAGAGCTCGCCGATGGACGACGGGCAGCACCCTAACACAAAGAGGCGTGCTGGACAGAAAGAGAGAGAAAGAGAGAAAATATGTATATGCATGAAAATGCCACTAGCCAGCAGGTTTTGTGCTTCGCCACCCAGGACTGTGCTGTGCTGTCCCCGCTGCCGAGGACAGCCTGCCTCCACTCCGCCACCCCTTGAATTCTTGACGGTTATTTCAGACCCAGGTTAAACATCCCCCACCCATTCTTTCCTGTCGTCTTCTCCATGCCCTTGTCTATTCCCAAGGGAGGCAAGCAGTATTTAAGTGCCTGACGTTTTAGGTCCCAGGTTGTAATAACGAGCTCATTTTAGCCCAGAGATCTTATGGGTCCTGCTGGGGGACGGTGAAGGTGAGAGGACCCGCCTTCACACGAGGACTTCATTGTATATCTCTGGGCCTCTTTCACCTGCCCTGATCTGAGCTTGTCTGCATTTGTGTACCAGGGCTGCCATGAAAAACCACAGACGGCTGGCTTAAACAGCAGAGATTTATTTTCTCACAGTTCTGAACGTTCGAGGCCAAGGTGTCAGCCGGGCGGGTTCCTTCTGGGGACCGCGAGGGAAGACTCTGTTCCAGGGCCCTCTCCTCAGCCTGTAGACGGCCGTCTTCTTGTTTATGTGGCATTTTCCTCTGTGTATGCCTGTGTCTACATTTCCTTGTAAGGACACCAGTCAGATTGGATTAAGGCCCACCCTAATGACCTCATTTTAACTTAATTACCTCTTTAAAGACCCTGTTTCTAAAAGCAGTCACATCCTGAGGTACTAGGAGTTAGGACTTCATGTGAGTTTGAGGGGACACAGTTCCACCCATAACAAAGCCAGAGGCTGGGTGCCAGGCCTGGAGGTAACTAAACCACAGCCCTTGCCCTGGAACCCCTCGGTCTGCTGGGGGCGGCGACGGGCAGGACACCGTGTTGGGGGTGGGGCGGCTCGCAGGCCAGGAGGCTCCCCTGCTCTCTCCTGCCTCCTTCCAGCTCTGATGCAGAGCTGGACCGTGGCGGCACGGAGGCCTCCAGTGCAGAGCCCTGTGATGAAAGACTCCAGCGACTGGAATCCCGACCCCCACCACTCCTAAAGCCCCTCACCCGGCACAGCTCCCTGAGGGAGGCCCCAACCAGGACAGTCTCTCCACACGGCCCTGAGGAGCCTGCAGCTGTGCGCGGTGAGCAGAGGGCCTGCCTGGGCGGGAGACGACGTGGGGGTGGGGGGTGGGGGAGGACAGAGACCCTCAGGGCCAGTTTTTCCTCATGGGGGACCACGTGACAGTAGGTCTGGCCCTCAGGCTAAGAGGCAGTGGAGCTGGGGCCTCTGGGGGCCGGGGTACAAGTTGGGGTGAGGGGACTGCACCCGGCCCAGCCTCCCTCTCCGTGGAAAGCTCTGGCATCTCAAGTGGGAAGGTAGCAGAGGGGCCTGTCTGGCTGTCATGTGTCACCGGTAGAGATAAGGCGGCCCCAGGACTCTCTTGCCTGGAGCAGCCTCTTCTAACATCTCCTGAGGGCCCCTCTGGCAGTCCACAGCCCTTAAGGGAAGGCAGGGGGGCTCGGCTGCTGGTGGACCACGCACAGCCTTGAGCGGCACAGCTTCCCTGGGCCACCAGGGGGCAGCACAGGCCCACTGCCCGTGCGTGAGGCTTGTGCAATGCCCTTTCACCGAGCACCTGTAATGGCCAGGGCTCGCCCAGCACATGGCCCTATTTCATCCTCAGGATGACCCTGTGAGCTAAGTAGCATGAAGCCCATTTTGCAGGTGTGCAAATGGACTGTTTTCCCAAGGACTCACAGCTTAGTAAGTGGTGTGGCCCAGTGCTGGGTGCTCCACACCCTAAGAAGTAGTTGTTTCTAGCATTCCAGCTTGTTTTGGCCTTGAACTGAATGTTTTGATTTAGTCAAGAGCAACCAGTGACCTGTGGGTGGGAAGAAACAGGAACTTGACACACATCAGGACCCATGGCCTTAGCTGGCCAGGGAGAGCCAGAGCGCTACTTGTCCTGTGCTGCCCTCTGGTGGCTTAGAGCAGAACTTCCGCGTGAACCTCAAAATGTTCTTACCAGTGATGGTTTCACAGGAAGAGCAGGGCTAGGGCCAGAATCCTGTAATCTCTGGATTTACCCTCCAATGTGAGCTGTTTCTAAAGGACAAATTGTCATCAAAACACATTTGCTAGGTACCACTTATGGTGCTGTCCAGAGAGGCTTAGCACATGCAGTGGACAGAGTTTCGGGTACTGCTGGCCTCTCCCTCTCCCTGGGCTCCAGTCTTCTCATTTATAGATACAAAGACTGCTCACCTTTCATCCCTTCCCTCCATTTATCCTCTCTCCTCAATTGCCAGAGGATTTTAGGCAACTTACAAGAAAGACAGAAAACAAAATTGTGTGTCTATATATGCGAAAGATAACACCTTGATAGATAGATAGATAGATAGATAGATAGATAGATAGATAGATAGATAGATAGATAGATAGATGAATGAGAAAACCAGTTTAGGAGGTATAGACCTCAGAGAGGCAGATCATGATCCCAAACAGTTGCTCTCGTGGAATCACAGATTTGACTCTGAGTTTTCTAGCAGACAGAGTTCAAATGGAAACAGACAATTACTTCTCATTGTTCACAAGGAAAAAATACATTGGTTTGCAGCAGATCTCAGAGCCAGTACCACTTTTCTTAATGCTTCACCCTGTGGAAATTTTCCAGCTCATGTCAAATAGATGATATTGAGAGATGTGTTACATCATGTCTTGAACAATGGCTCTGCAGAAAATGCAGCCTTGGTTTTCCCAAGGCTGTTTCATGCAGCATCCCTTGCTGGCAGGTGAGAGCATGATAGCAAAACATGACTCAGCTAGAGCACTTCTCCCAGTGGGATGAGTGTAGGTGGGGAGATCAAGGCAGCATGGCCGAAGCATTTTGTTTGACAGTCCAGTTTAATTCCAGAATAAGAAACATAGTAGACAGAGAGAGAAGTGGATAGACCTCACGACTTTCAAGCAATCTTCTATTGATTTTGTCTTTATCCATCATGATTTCCATCACTGCCAAGCAGACCACATTTTAAGGTCACACTCTCTGGCAGAGCCTAAGCTCTGTGTTTTGTGTTGCTGGTTATGGTGAGTCTGTCACTTTATCAGGTAATGTAGGATTGACGTCATGTTGTGGGTTTTACGGAGCTTCATTAATTACAGTTTTCATCTGGGTAAATGGCTCAGTGGTGAGCTGAGGGGATGCTGAAAAAGACCAGGATATCACTTTTACAAGACTCCTGGTTTGTACACCATGCTCATAGCAGCATTTTTCACAATTGCGGAGAGATGGAATGACCCAAATATGCATCAGCAGGTGAACGCGTAAACGAACTGTGCTGTATCCACACAGTGGAAAGTTATTCAGCATTAAAAAGGAATGAAACTGTGACACACGCTACAGCATAGATGATCCTGGAAGTTACTGTGCTACGTGAACTAAGCCAGACACAAAAGGACAAGAGCTATATGATTCCATGTCTACGAGGCACCCAGAATAGTCAAAGTCATAGAGACAGAAAGTATAGAAAAGTGGTTACCAGGGGCTGGGGGAGGAGGGTGGATGGGGATGATTTTTTAACGGGGACAGAGTTTCAGTGGAGAGGAAGAAAAAGTTCTGGAGATGGATGGAGGTGATGTTTGCACAACAGTGTGAATGTACTTAATGCCACTGAACTCTACACTTAAAAATGGTTAAATGGTGATTTTTATATTACATACATTTTACCACCTTTGAAAAGATTCTGGGACTGCCTCAGCTCATCAAGGGACCTACTGCCTCCTCAAAGGTCTTTAGCGTAGAGCATGCCCACAATGATGGTTTAAAATAGAACCTGATCCCTGTGTAATAGAGGCCATAGAAAACGCTTAGTAATGCTCTCCTAAAACACCTAGTTTAGTCGTTTCTAAAAATCCTGTTTAAGAGACAGATTCCTAGGTTCCCTCCTTCACAAATTCAGATGCCTTAGGTCTAGAGTGGAGTCCAGTATCTGCATTATGTAAACGGTCCAGATGCCTCCATGCAGGAGGGCCACATCCTGCACTGGGAATAACAGAAGAGCAGCTCCTGAGAGGCCTGCCTGGATGAATTAGTTGTAAAATGCAAGCCTAAACAACTACATGAATTGACTTAGTGCATTGGGTTCTTGGACATAAACCCATTACAGTTAGGAGGGAAATCTGCCCTCAAATTATTCTGATTTAGAAAAATTGGTATTTATTCATTTTTTTCTGACAATAATTTGATCACAGGATGGCCCAATGGCCTGTGGAGGACATTTATTGTTAGTGTGTGACAATAAAATGATGTCATCAGCACCCTACGGCACAATACTTACCCTCTTACTCCCTTTGCAGCGGGTCATACACTAAGATCTCCAAAAGTACTCCCTTAAAATGAATATAAACAAATAAAATAAATATAAATATAATATAAACTAAAAAGAAGGGAACAGCCTTGCTTTACTCTGCTCATAAATTACTGGATCAAATTGTCAGTACCCACCCTATTCCTATTGTGGTAAAAATGTGCACATGGATGCCCTATTAACACCAGTGACGGAAAAGCTCTCATGAATTTTAACCATTTCTAATAAGTCCCACTCCACAAAGTTAAGAGCTGAGGAGAAACAAGAGCTTTTATTATTTTTTTAAATTTTATTTATTTATTTGTTTATTTTATTTTTGACTGCTTTGGGTCTTCAAGGCTGCCCACAGGGTTTCTCTAGTTGTGGTGAGTGGGAGCTACTCTTTGTTGCAGTGTGCGGGCTTTTCATTTTGGACGCTTCTCTCGTTGCAGCACACTGGCTCAGTAGTTGTGGCTCTCAGGCTCTAGAGCACAGGTTCAGCAGTTGTGGTGCACGGGCTTAGTTGTTCCTCCGCATGTGGGATCTTCCTGGACCAGGGATCGAACCCGTGTCCTCTGCATTAGCAGGCAGATTCTTAAGCACTGTGCCACCAGGGAAGTCCCAAAACAAGAGCTTTTAGCAGTCTTCTGTGTTTCTTGAATAATTTCTCCATTAGGTGATTGAGAGGTTAACTCTGGTCTGCAGGAAGCAGCTGTGCTTGGGGGCAGCTTGCTCCTTCTGTAAAACATCCAGCCTGGGAACCCCCTGGCCTGCACTTGGCAGGGGGAAGTGGCCCTGCATTGTAGGTAGACTGTTCATTCTGCAATGGGGAGACAGGGCGATGGCACCCTCACCTACCCACATGGGCTCCCCCTCAAACCCATGGGCTTAATTATGACAGCAGACTTATGGAATGGGGAACTGCCAGACACAGCAGGAGCAAATCTCTCCAAATAAGGGAGGGAGGGGAGCCAAGGCTCTAAGGAGCTGAAAGATCTTGTGCCCACCCCACCCCACCCACCTGAACTCCACAGCCTGGCTGGTAAGAGCCCTAGCAGGGAGCGGAATCTAGGACTGCTTGCAGAGAGAGGGCGGGCTGGGCCAGCTGTGTTCTAACCTTCCCACCCCCACTCTCCACATCCACATCAGTCCCAGGTGCTTTCTTTCCTTCACTCCTCCTGGTCCCACGTGTGTGAGCCATTCAGGTGTGCCTCTCCCCCGTCTTTCTCTCCAGCTGTGATGGAGCCGCCACGGAGAGCCTGAGGCCCAGTCTGAGGGCCCAGCGTGGGAACGGGGTGCATTTACATCCCACTGCCCACTCTCAGGCCCCCAATGACCAAGACCCATTTCTTCTGCCTGTGATGTTCATTTTGCTCAGCTGATTCTCAAGGCCCAGCTGGGTGAGGGGTCTTCAGAACGCAGCCCACAGCATCCTGCAAATGTGTTTCCACTGGAACCAGGCCAAGAGGAGGTGTTGTGGCCATGGGTTGTCCAGGGGTTCAGTGAAAACTGGTTCCCAAAGGGTTTGGGGGGTTCTGGAGGTAAGGTGGAGAGAGGGTGGAGCTTTCTGCAGCTTCCAGGCCTCAATGAAAGCAGCTCTGAGTCATCTATGACACATTTGGGGCATTGATGTGAGACTTCAGTTCCGAAGAGCTGCTTTGCTAGAAAGGAACATGTTACATATGCATGTATATATACGGGCATGTATGTAGACATGTATGCATATAAACATATATGTGCACATGCTTGTAAAACATGGGTAGGTTAGAACGATGGCTCATAATTTGAGATATTTTCTGAAAAAGGGCAGTACCTGGCCCATAGCAGGGTGTGGGAAGACATTCTGGAACCTTTTTGAAACATTGAAAATGTTGAAGTATGTGGGCCTAGCGATGGGATTCAGAATGTCCTGCTTGAGCAGTGGAGGAGCTGAGGGTGCGGGGCATGGAGACTAATATCACCCTGTTTGGTCCTGAGGGATGGCTGGTTAGCCAAAGACGGGTAAGATTCCTCAGAGGAGGAACAACCTAAGACAGGCACAGCCGCAGAGGGGCCAACAGGGGTGGTGCATAGAGCCTTCCTTATATCACCGTGTTTGGCCCTGGAGGATGACTGGTTAGCCAGAGACGGGTAAGATTCCTCAAGGGAGGAACAACCTAAGACAGGCACAGTCGCAGAGGGGCCAACACGGGTGGGGCACAGACCCTTAATCCTTTTGAGAGAGGTCTCCTGCCCCCAGGGCTGCTTTGCTCTCCACGCCCAGCTCAAATCAGGACCCAGGAGGCAAACAAAGATCATTGCCCCCAGTCATGTGAGGCCTTTGATTGTTTATGAGTGTAACCTGAGAATGTTAGCCCACGAACTCAATAAAAGCAACAGCAACGTGGGATCAATCAGCAAGGCTCTTGATCCTAGAGGTCTTGAGTCCCTCGGTCCCATCTTTCTCTTCAGTCTGTGTCTGTGTCTTCTTCAAGCTTGCGGCACCCGTCACTCACCTCGAGTCGCCGAGCTGGTCTCTGCAGCAGGGTCTCAAAACAGTCTGATGTATGCGTGAATGAAAAGTTGGAGGTGTGTGTCATAGGGACAGGGAGGTGTGGTCTGAGGAAAGGAAGCGGCTCAGTCACTTCTGACCACCAGTCTATTAACTTCTGGTAAATGGGCCAGAGGAGAAAACTCCCTTTTTATCCTACCTGTTTAACAGACTCTTCCTCCCTCCCCATTTCTCCTGCCCTTTTCTTTTTCCCACCGCAGCTCTGCAGCGGGCCAATAGCTTCCAGTCTCCAACTCCCAGCAAATACCAGAGCTGGAGAAGAAAATTCCAGTCGAGTGAGTCATGAACTCCCTGGGGATGGGGGTGGGGTGGGCAGGAATTGTCTGATTAATTCTCTGGGGCAGCTGTTCTCACTCCTCACATGTCCTCTCTGAACTGGCCTCCTGGATGTGAGGGGCAAGGAAAGAAATGTCAGTTTGACTCTGTTTCTGCTGCTACTAGAGGAAGCACTTTCAGCGGGATTTGCTTCTTTTTCTTCCTCCTCCCCAGCTCCCCACTCTGGAGTCCTGGAGCCCTAGAACTCTACAATTGCCCTTGAAAGGGACCTTAGCAACCAACCGCTCCAAGCTTCTTGAAACATAGATGAGGAAACTGAGGCCGGGGCTCTATACGTTTTGATTCAATACTCTGGAGTTGGGCTGGGGGCATCAGCTTGACCTCGTGCAGCAGCGGGCAAAGCCATGAAGGCATCCAATCACACACACGCACATGCGCGCCCACACACACGCACACACACATGCACAAATGCACACTGCCCTGCTTCTTTTTCTGAGCAGGCTGTGGGCTCGCATCCCAGGAAGACCAGGCAGGCGAAGACCAGGGCCTGTGGCAGGTGCCGAGGCAGCAGGCTCCCACTAGGGGGCGCAGTGACCACGCGCACAGTTGCACAGCGTCCCAGGGCCAGCGTGCTGCTGGCCCTGCCCCAGTGACAGAGCAGACCTTCCCTCTCCAAGCCTGAGACAGGGGCAGGGACTCCTCATCTGATTCCAAGTCCATCGCTGCCTTTCACCTCCTCCTGCCCCCACACTCCCTCTCAGGACCTTGCTGTAGGAGAGGTGGACCCAGGAAAACCTTGAGTTAGATGAAGGCTTCTTAAAGAGAAACATTGGAGCTGGAATAAGGAGATAGTTTAGTTGACCCCTTCCTTCTGAGTCAGTGCTGCCCCCTGGCCAGTGAGTCATTCTCTCCGCAGCCCCTAGCCCTGCTGCGGGTTTCACTCGGGCCAGGCGGGGACAATGGGCACTTCTGGAACTGGACCAGGGCTGCACACCTGGGCCGGACACTTCCCCTGGGGACAACCTAAAATGACTCTGGAACCACTTTGTAGTCCCAGGCAGCGAAGGTGAGGGGAAGGAGGGAACGGCCGTTTACGGAAGGCCTGGGGCAGTCCTTTTCCCACCTCTCCTTTACTCCCCCACCTCAGCCCCTCCCCCGTCTCGGGAACTCTGCTTCCATGGGTGGGTCTGTTTGGGTGCAGAGTCTATCCGTGCTCCCAGCTGACTTTCCTGAATGCCATCCGTGCGAGGGGCCCAGCCTCCGCCTTGAGCAGTTGCTGGTCTGGGGTGAGAGCGGGCAGTCTGGTGGGGCACCCTCACGGCAGGGTGGGGGATGCCGGAGGAGACAGGAGAGAGGGGACTGCTCACCAGCGGCCTGGTTTCTCAGCTGTGTCTTCAGTTATTCCAGCAGTATCAGGTGTTGGTTCTCAAGTGCGTGTAAAAGCTGGTTTGAGGGCAGGCCTTGAGTTTGAATCATTTCTATGGGCTTAGAGCCTAGCAGAGGCCTGGCGCAGAGGAAGCACCCAGTCCTTGCTTGCAGAATGAATGAATGAGCGAATGAACGAGTGAAGGAACTAACTGAAGAACCAGGGACCAAGCCAGCTGAACTGAGTGCAGGAGCAGGTAGAGAACATAAGGGTTCAGCCTGAGCAGGATCCGCCCCTAGAAGGCGCTCCAAGACTTTGGGAGCATTTGAGCACTGCCTAAGCTCCAAATTCTGGGAAGCTGCACCCTGAAACCCATCTGTGAAAATCCTCAGGGCCATCTTTTCGGTCATGTTCATTTTGCGCTAAAGGAAGCCCAAAAGGCAAGGCTGGTTCTGTAGGAGGGAGTAGAGCTTGGAGCACCATTTCCTGTATCCCTTCACTGCCCCATTAACGCTGGCTCTGGCCCCAGCCCCAGGCAGGAGGATGGAGGGGACTACGTGCCTGCCCTTATCACCCTCACCCAGCTGACCATACTCACCAGTGTGACCTCTAGGATCAGGGGAAATGTCTCCATTGCCAGAGGGCCTAGAGAAGAGGCAGCTGACACAGGGGCGATGTGGGAGGAGCTGTAATCCAGACTCTGATCTGTCCATCAACCGCCTTTGCACAGTGGGACTGGAAGGACCAGTGGCACCCAGGACTGAGGCCCCTGCAGAGGGCAGGGCAGCCCTGGCTGGACATGCTGAGGTTTCAAGCAAAACAAGAAAGGGCTGGCAGAGAAGGACCTGAGTTGGTAAATGAGAACCAAGCCTCTGAGCCCCGAGTTAGAGAAATCCTGGCCAGGCTGGGTGTACAGTGCATCCCCCTCTCCTGGAACAGGTCAATGTTTCAGCAGTGCCTTTATTGGACACCACTTGTGTGCGTGGGAGGAAGGGATGGTTTAGCGGGCACATAGCATTTACTTTGTGCTTTGCACTGGGCGCCTCTTTTTTATCCCATCTTCTTTCTTTAGCCTCCCCATGCCAACAGCATGAGACTCCCCATTTTTCAGATGAGGAAATTGAGGGGTTACGTAACTTGCTCAGGGTCAGGCAGCTGGTGTGAGTGTGAAGGGAGTGGGCTCCCAGGCTCCCTTTTACCATCCTCTGAAGGAAACCAAAGGCCTCGGGTGGCTGAGATTTCCCGTCACCTCTCATCCGGGCTCTGGCCTCCCCTTCCCCTCCTAGGCACTGCCCACCTCCCAGCCAGTGGCTTGAATGGCAGGTGTTTTGCTTCCCCCATCTCCTCAAGCCCCCCCCCGCCCCAATTTCTATCCTGAAGACAGTTGTAAGGATCATATGTGGAGAGAGATCCCACTTGCTGGGTAGAGGTGGGGATTAGACAAAGAAGAGAGGGGGTAGCTCCCCGGTCAAGACCTTGAGAACCCCAAGGCTTTCCTGCCAGCTTGGTTCCCAAGGTGTTCTGGCTCTGCATCAGGTTACCAGATCGCTCCTCGGGGGAACAAAAAGGCAGTCTGTGGAGCTGAGGGGCCTTTGGGACAAGTTCAGGAGTTTGATTCAGGAGGTGGCAGAGAGGGGAATGAGGGGGCGAGGAAGAGGAGGAGAAGGAATTTAGCAGGAATTTGGCAAGCGGAGGACAGGAAGCAAGGCAACAACTGACTCACAGCTTTTGCCTTTTTAGGCTCGAACCATCTAATTGTGGGCTGAGATGGGGGTGTGGGTGACAGGCAGGCTGGCCAGCCATCCCCACTCCCCACCACATGTCAGCTTCTGGCAGCCAGTACCCTTTGTCCCCACAGCTCCCTCCTGCCACCCTCAGATCTGTTCCCCCGAGGTACCTTTTCCCCTGGAGCTCCCTCGGGGAGCTTGCTGATGGTGTGTGGCCAGCTTTTCAGAGCCCAGGACTGAGATGCACGCTCTGACATGCTTGCATGTGTAGGAGGAAAGCAGGACAGAGTACTGTGTGGCTGCCCTGTGCAGATGGGTCTGGAAGGAACTCCTGTTGGAGTGAACTTGGATTTGGCCTGGACCGCGTGGGTCCCAGAGGAGGAGCCTCTTAGCCGAAGCTTTGGGCAAACCGAGGCCAGGGGATTTTGTCAAGAAGCAAGCTGACACGTGAAGGCTGGAGGATGCCTTGGAGGGAAACGGAAACGGGGTAGCCTAGCAGCCAGAAGCCGGGAGTCTGACAGGAATGGGTAGTTAGAGACAGTGGTCCTGGGAAGTCTCTGCAGAACAGCCTTTATGTGCCAGGAGGGCTCCCGGGAGAGCTGGCCGGGCTGAAGGGTCAGACACTGAGTGGGCAAATCTGAAAGTGAGCATGGCGTCTCCTGAATCCCCCTGAGGACCAGTTACTGAAATGGTCCAGTAGGGAAACAAAATGCTCGAGAGCGTAGATTTAAGCTTACCAGGGAGTCTCTGTGTGCACACGTGGGTGCGCTCATGAGAGAGAGGGAATGGGATTGATCTTACAGGCGACATCTGTCGGAACTCTGCCGTAACTAGGCTAATTGATTTCAGCTCCCACAGTTCAGAATGAGGCTCGGCCCCCGGCCACACTGCTTTCTCCTGTCGATCTGAGCCTCTCGTCTGTTCCCTGACCAACAGGAGCTTGGCACGAACCCCACTCCGTATGCTTCAGATGATCTGGTGTTCATGATAACCTCCCGCCCTTGTGTTCTCGTAACATCTCAAAGTAACCACCTCGTCCGAGAGCCCCTTGGTGCACACGCGAGAGGAAGGGCCCGTTTCCTCAGCAGTGACTGCCTCTCCCGTTGGTGCCCACGGCGAATGGTCCGGCATCCTGCGGGAAGAGGCCTCACGTGGTTTATTGACGAAGTGATTTAATACAGCCCCAGGCCCCCCCACCACCACCATGATGGCATTAGGACAAACATTAGAGGTAGATGTCCGCTTTCCAGAAACGCCCTGGAGACCCCTGTTCCGTCTGTGGGGGACATTCTCAGGTGCATGTGAGACACGGTGGTTCTGGGACGTTTCGTCCTGGGACCTCCTCCCTCCACAGGAGCCTGACACTCCTATGCCTGTTCTTCCAAGTCCCAAGCTGTGGGCTCCAGGGCCTCTGCATCTGTCTCTGGCATCTTCCTCCCTCTGACTCTGTAGAGAGGAAGGTCACTGAACACCTCTTTTCATGACAAAATAAGGAAACCACAACTCTGTAATGGAGAGCATGTTCCTTCCTCGGTAGATCTGATACCAGTGAGCAGCAAAAGACCCGTGTCACCTCCAAAGGAAGCTTCTCCTTCCCCTTCGTCTCCTGCGCCTCCCTCGCCATCTTCTTGTTTGGCTGGTGCCCCGAATGCTCTGCATGGGGCCTCCCCACCTCAGGTAAGTGCCCTCAGGGCCCTGCCCACGTGTGAGGATGACGAGCGGCCCGTGCTCCTGCCACGCCCGCACTCAGCCCTGCGTTCCTAGCACCCCTGGCTCACCAGGGCCGGAGAGGTGCCCCGTCAAGAGTCCACCCCAGGCCACTTCACTGTTCCTTTCGTGAAAGTGCACCCCACTCCTCAGCCGCCCACTCATTCGCTCCGCAGACTTCACGGGGCATGGAATCTGGGCTGGGCTGTGGGATGCAGGGATGCTAGGGCTTGTGAGGACCTCACGGGGGGTGTTGAGGAGCTAGTAGCTGCAGGATGGCAGGCACAGAACAGAGGGTGCCTTTGGTAGCAGCTGAGAACCTTGGAAGCAACATCCCCCTTGAATAGAAAATGGCATCACCGAGACAGGCAGGGTTGGACTCTTTCTTTCCATATGAGTTTATCAAGCCTCCATTACTTGCCAGACCTTGTTCTAGACTCTGGGGAGTAGAATATCCACGACAGAAAAGTACATACTCTTGTGAAGCTCCTGTCCCAGCTCTTGGCAGGGCACAGCCACTCCTTCTAAAGTCTGCTCTGTTCTCCCTTTGCCAAGGGCCAAGCTCCTGCATGCTAGAAATGGCTGCTTTCGCAATGGTGAGAGGCCTGAGTCAGGTTCTGAAGGGTCATGGGAAAATCCTAAAGGCTATCCTGCCACCACAGCTCCAAGCCAGAAGGGTAGCTGTCTCTCCTTACCTTAATGGTCTCCAAGGAAGAAGCCTTGGTTTCTTGGTTGTTGGAGGAACATACCTATGGGTGGAATGTGCCCGTTAGTAGGGACCACGGCTGAGCTTCCCTACATGCCCAGCACCCCACAGAGGCCAGACCAGCCCTGCCCTCACTGGCCCAGGAGCTTGTCAATGACTTTGCTTTCCTTTCTGGCTTCCTACCCACCTAATCTAAGACTCAGGAAAGCCTTCGATCAGTGATATGGGGGCTCTGGGCCAATTTTAGCCCATCCCAAGGCAGCCACTTAGAAGGAAGAGTGGCCCTCTGCAATCATCCTGGACAGAATTCTTTTTGACGTTGGGTATCTGAGATCTGGAGAGAGGAGGGGAGGGGCCATGGACCGAGATGTGCCTTCTTCATATAAATAATTGCTGGGAACTTCTAAATCACTGCTCTTTTTTTGCCATCCCTTCCAGTTGACAGTTTACAACCCCTCCTTGCAGGTCTCGAGAAGTCATTTCAGTCCTTCCACCCCAATCTTTCTGAGGCGAGCCAGAACCCAAGGAGCACCCAAAGAACTCCCCCTGCATCTCCCTCACAGCCAGGTGCTAGAACAGATGAAATACTGCCTGGTGAGGCCTGGTGGAGACGGCCTTGAAAGCTCCAGGCCATCCAGCCCTGCAGAGATGGCTTCTGATGGGTGTCAGGAAGCAGAGGCCCTTCCTGGGGATACGAGAAGCATCCACAGAGGCCCACACCCCATTGAAGGAAAGGACAGGTGCTTGCCAGGCCAACAACTGGAGAGGACCCTGGAGAAGGACCCTGGGGAAGGGAGTACCAGACCCAGGAGGGGAGAGGAGGGTGGGTCAGAGCTGGCAGAGGAGAAGAAGTCAGGTTTAAAGAAGCTGGTCCTCACTCCGGAGCAGAAGACTAGGTTGCTGGATTGGAATGACTCCAACCCAGGGAGCCTGCACCTGGAAGCCGGGGCACGACTTTCTCAGAGAAGCACTGAGAATGGTAGAGGAGGCCGTGTGCTGAAACCAGCCTGCCCCTCGCTGCTCCCTCGGCCAGTGAGAGAGACCCTGCCAGCCCAGAGAGAGGCTCAGGAGAAGATGGGGTCCCCAGCCGAACGGGCTCCCGGCGAGCGAAGCGCGGCCCCGCCCAAATCCCCGCTGAGGCTCATAGCCAACGCCATCCGGAGGTCGCTGGAACCCATCCTCCCCAACTCCGAAGGTGGGAAGAAGGCCTGGGCCAAGCCACAGTCAAAGAATTCGCCCACCAGCCCGCCCCACGCTTCCACTCGCTCGTTCAGCTTTCGGAAAAGCAGCTCCAGTAAAGACTGGGACCAGCTGTCCCCCAAGAGAGACATGGCGAGCAGGGCCTCGGCCTTCTTCTCCCTGGGCAGCCCGAGTGCCAGGGCTGCCCAACCCTCGGCCCCGAGCCCTCCTGGCCCCGTCCTTCGCACCCACAGTTTGCCCAACCGGTCATGCAAGATGTCCCTACCCTGCAGCAAGATGGAAGATGTCCCCACCCTCCTGGAGAAAGTGAGTTTGCAAGAGGCCGTCCCAGATGCTTCCAGGGTTCCCAAGAAAAAGACCTCATTCTTTTCCTCCCTCAGACTCAAAGACAAATCTTTTGAGAGTTTGCACCAAGAATCCAGACCAAGAAAGGACCTCCAAGACCTCTGCAGCAGCCCCAAGGGGGAGGTGCCAGCCATGGGCCATGCCCAGCCCCCGGAGAAGCTGGTGCAGCCAGGCAGTAGCACCTGTCTGGGGCAGAGGGCCCCTCCTCCTTCTCCAGAGAAAGATGCAAGTAAGTGGCTCTTTCTTAACAAAAGTCTACCATTCATGCTGGGCAATTAGTTATCCTTATTGGATTAACAAGCAGGCATCTTTCACCTCATTTTGCATCTCAAATGCTGACCAAAGTAGGAAAACTTGAATTTGAAAAATTTGAAAAATATCTGAAAAAATTAAATTTGCAATTATGTTACAGAAAGTTTTAAGAGACAGAATCAACCATAATTCCATTACCTTCCCACTCATTGACCATATGAATATTTTTTACTGTTTTACATAAAATTTTATCTTTTAAATCAACATTCAACATTATATCATAGGTATATTAAACCAATTACCTCATAGTCTACATAATGTGATTTAATGGCTGTAGAATATTCTATCTTGTGTATATGTTATTATTTAATGAAGTATTTTTTTACTAACATATATTATATATACGAATATATTTATATTTTTATATGGTGTTGAGTGAACATTTTTATGCATATGGCCTTTTCTTTGATATTTTTTTAGGATAGGTTCTAAGAAATGGAATTACTAGTTGAAAAATGTGAGTTTTTTTAAGATTCTTAACTGACACTGACAAATTGTTTTTTAAAAGAGAATTGTATGGGTAAAGACTACATAAGTTCTCTCTTTGTTATTTCTTACAACTGTGTGTGGTAAATTTCAATTAAAGCAGGTGGAAGGTACCAGTTTATGTTTCACCGTTAATGATGAGAGTACCTTTTTTGCCACACCGTCGCCTGCATTACATACCATATTTTTTCAATGTTGCTATTTTACTAGTCAAAAAAAATGGTGTCTCTTTTAAACTTGTATTTTTTTAATCACTAGCTTAAACACATTTATGTATATTTGGCTACCAATGGGACCTTAGGCTTTTCTTATATTTAAATCTGATTATAATTTTTTGAATTATAAAATTAATTAGTATATCAATAGATCAGAATAATTCAACAATAAGGAAGTATTTTTAAAAAGTAACATGTCATCTCTCACTCTACTCCCCTCCTTGCCGAAGTCTGGGTACATATCCTTAGAGACAGTGTAAATACTTACATGATTTCTTTTTTGTTGTTGCTATTTGTTTGATGGCTTTAAACAAACTGATTCTACATCCTTATTGTTGAGGACTTTTTCTTTAATTTTTTAAACTTTTAAAAATTTAACTTTTATTTTGGAACTTCAGTTTTCAGGCAAAAAAATATTTCTCTTTTGGTGCTTTAATCAAAAAGCTCTACAGATTAACAAGAGAATTTATTTTCAGCCAACTCAGGATAAGCGTGGACGGGCTGGAATATAACTATGCCCTTTTTATTACACCGTAAACTTTAACATGTTGTGCATTTTTTGATAGATGATACATTCACATGACTCAAAATAAAAGGGTACAAAAGGCACAAAATGAATAGTCCTATCTCCCTTCCCTGTCCCTGAGCCATCCAGGTCCTATCCCTGATGACAGATACTAATATCAGGTTCTTGGGCATTCTTCCACACAGAATTTATGAATATATGAACAAATTTACATATCATTTTCTTTCTTTTTTACACAAATAATAGCATGCTAGCGTATTGTACATTCTTTTCTTTGAACTTCTAATTTTACTTTGGAGATCATTCTGTATTAGTACATAAAGAACTTTCTCATTCATTTCCTAGCTGCATGGTATTCCACTGTGTAGATGTACCATAATTTATTTCTAGGCCCCTGTGATGGAAAGCTTAAGTGATTCAAAATTTTGCTATTGCAAACAGTGCTACCATAATAAAGAACTTGGGCCATTTGGCATATGTGTGAAATTACCTGCAGGATAAATTCCTAGAAGTGGAAATGCTGGAACAAAGCACATGTGAACTGAGAATTTTGATAGATACTGCAAAATTGTCCTCCAATTTCGTCCTCCAAAGTGGAGCTGGTTCACCCTCCCAGCGGCAAAGTATGAGAGTGCTATTTCTACACTTGCACTAACCAATGCATTACCCAACTTTAAAAAAAGAAATCTTTACCAACCTGATTAGAGATTGAGCATCATTTCATATATGAGTCATTTGTATATCCTTTTCTGTGAACTGTTGTTTCTGTCTTTAGTTTTCTGTTGGGTTGTTGGCATTTTTCCTCATAATATGTAGGGGCTCTATTAAAAGGGAAACAGCTTTTTTCTTGTGATGTAAATTGCAAATACATTTTCCAGCTTCTTGTTTGTGTTTAACTTTATTTATGGTGATTTTTGTCATGTAAAATTTTAATTTTATATAGTAGTTTTAACAATTTTCCATTTTATGGCTTCTGGGCTTTATACAATATAATTCAGAAAGAACTTTTTCTAAGGTGATAGAAAAAATTTCTTATTTTTTACATTTATATGTTTACATCGAGAAATTGCCCTAGGGGACTTCCTAGGTGGTGCAGTGGTTAAGAATCCGCCTGCCAATGCAGGGGACATGGATTCAATTCCTGTCCCAGGAAGATACCACATGCCACGGAGCAACTAAGCCCGTGCGTCACAACTATTGAGCCTGTGCTCTAGAGCCCGTGCGTCACAACTACTGAGCCCATGTGCCGCAACTACTGAAGCCCACGCGCCTAGAGCCCATGCTCCGCAATGAGAGAGGCCACCACAATGAGAAGTCCATGCACCACAGCAAAGAATAGCCCCCGCTCACCACAACGAGAGAAAGCCTGTGTGCAGCAGCGAAGATCCAACACAGCCAATAAAATAAATTAAAAAAAAAAAAAAAAAGAAATTGCCCTAATATAAAATGTGAGCTATGGATCCAACGTTCTTTTTTCAGATGTCTCTTTGGTTATCTTAAGATAATTTAGTCAATAACTCATCTTTTCCTCTCTTATGTGAGAGGACGTCTTTATCATATATCAGATTCCTGTACTTGGACTAATTTCCACAACGATCTATTATATTCTGTTGTGTTGTCTGTTATGTATCAGTTCCACACTGTTTTAATTATTTTCCTTTATATATTTATATATTTAAAAATTTCTAAATTTTACCCTCTGGTAGGAAGAGTATTTCATTATTGATCTTCTCTTTCAAAACTTTCCTTGGCTCTTCTTGCTTCTTTGATATTCTATATGGACTTAGCATTAGCTTGCCTATGTACCCAAAAAATCCTGTGAATACTTTTATGAGATTAAGTTTAGCAAACCAACTCAGAGAGAATTTATAACCTTATGATATGAATTGCCTTTCCATTTGCCCATATCTTTTTTTGTGACCCTCTGGAATATTCTAAACTTTACATCATAAAGATCTTGCATATTTATTGTTAAGTTTATTATTAGGTATGTTCATTTTTGTTGCTATTATATTTTCCATTTTATCCTCCTACTATTGTGTATGTAATATTTATTGATTACTGTATAGTAATTTTCTGCTCATCCATTTTTTACTGAATTCTCTTTGCTTGTAAATGCTTTTCAGTGACTTCTCCTGGGTCCTCCCCAAATATACAATCGTAACATCTACAAGTAATGATAATTTTACCTCTTGTTTTTAAGTTGTGTACCACTAACTTATTTTGCTTCCTAGTTTCTTTGGTTTCCATAATCTCTAGAAAAATATTAAGGTAGTGATAATGGTTTCCATATTATATTCTTTAATGAGAATGCATCTCATTAAATGCTTTCCCATTTAAGCATGGTGCTGGTTTCTGGGTTGACTCAGATATATTTTGAGAAAATAGCCATCTAGTCCTGTTTTATTGAAAGTATTTTAAATCATGAATGGATGTTGAATTTTATTAAATGTCAGCACATTTTTAGATGATTGCATGATATTTTCCCCCATAGTTTAATTAATATTATGAATTGTGTAATAGATTCACGGATATTGAACCATCCTTGTATTGCTGAAATAAATACTATTTGGTCGTGATGTCTTGTTATTTAATATACTTTTCTGTTTACTAAAATTTTATTTAAGATTTTTGTACCAAATTCATTGTAAGATTAGCCTTTAGTTTACTTATATCACATTTATATGACTTCTGTATGTGCTGATTAGAATAAGTTCAGGTAAATGTGTTTTCCTGATTTATTTATCATGGAGAGCTTCATAATTTATATTCATTAGGAAGTGGTGTGACCTCCTTAGCTTGGAACAGAATGGAAGTGCAGAGAATAGAATTAGGTTAAGGCTGACCAGCTCTGAAAATAGTGCCTGGGCAGGTTGCATAGAAGAGCTTTGCGTTTCTGAGGTGTTATTAAGTCAGTATCCTAAGAATGTAAAGATTTTACCTACCCTATCAGATTAGGCCCATTAGTTTCCTTGTATTTATCTGCCCTTGCCCAGCCCACCAAACACACACACACACACACACAGAGCTCATTTTACATTTACCTTGCTGCTGCACACTTCAATGCAATGGAGAGAGAAAACAGTAATAAAATGGAAAGTGAGAAACTTTCAAAATTTATTCAAATGGAAATACCTCAGATTTATGATCACTTGAATAAGAGTCAGCTGAAATTTAATTTTTCTTATTTTTACAACACATCTTGCCAGGTAAATTATAGTAAACATAAACTTCTCAGAGTTTTTAAGTTACTTGGGGGCATAAACTGACTTCAAACACTTACCAGTGCCAACTATACCAACAATTTTAATGCCAATTATTGCTCCTTTCCTGTATGTAACTAAACAAAGCATCCTGAGAACCTCTTTTGTTAAATTTTTGTGTAAAATATTTATTACAGTATGAAATACACACAAATATTAAGTACAAAACTGGTGAATTTTTGCAAAGTGCACATTTGTGTAATACCCTTGGAGATCAAGATAGAGAACACTACCAGCATTCAGAAGCCTCCCTTGTGCTTCTTTCCAAATATACATGCCACCCACCACAAGTGCTTACTCTCTGACTTCTGTCATCTTAGATTACTTGTGCAGTTTTTAGACTTTATAGAACTTGAATCATTCAGTCTTGTGGTAGGGAAAATTCTGAGAGGGCCCTGTGCTGCCTGCCTCCCATGCACTTGCCCTGTGTAATCGCTTCCTCTTGAGTGTGGTGGAATGTGAATATCATGGATCTCACTCCTGTGCTTCGGTTATGGGGTTTTGCAAATGTAATTAAGTTCCAAACCAATTGAGTTTGAGTTCATCAAAAGGGAGATGGGTAGACCTAACCTAATCATGTGAGCCCTTAACAAGGACTGGACCCTTCCCGAAGGCAGAAATTCAAAGCATGAGAAAGACATGGTCCTGATGACCTTGAAGGAGTAACCTGTCATGGTGTGAGAGGGCTTATGAGTAGGAGGCCTCTAGGAGCTACAACCAGCTGACAGTCAGCAAGAAAATGGACCTTGTGTCCTACAGCCACTAGAAACTGAATTCTGCCAACAACCTGAATGAGCTGGAAGAGAATCCTTAGCTGTAGAGGAGACCCCAGCCCAGTGGACAGTTTGACTGCAGCTTTGTGATACGTTGAGCAGAGGGCCCAGTGGAGCCAGGCCTGAACTTCTGACCTACACGACTGTGAGATAACCAGTGGGTGCTATTGTAAGCTGCTACTTTGGTGTTCACTGCTCCCACAACAATAGAAAACTAATACAAGTATGTGCTCTTTTGTGCCTGGCTTCTTTCATTAAACATTATGGGGGTGGGGGATCCGTGTTGATATGCATAGCATGGTTTCCTCTTTTCCACGCCTATATTTTATTTCTTTGTATGACAGTGCTACTCTTTATTGGTGCATTCTGATGCTGGGCACATAGGTTGTTTTCAATTGTTTTTATTGTGAAGAATGATGTCTTCAGCACCTTTATACATACTGTTTCTGTTGGGTGTTGTCAAAGATAAACAAAGCCAGATACTAGTTAAAGTGCTAAGGATAGAGTTTAATTAGTAATTTATTGTTACAGTAGGGAAGAGAGTCCAGCATGAACTGAACTCAGCTTTGATTTTGCCAGAGGTGGTTGGATGCTTGATAGGGAGATTGAGGGAGTAGGGAGAGGGGCGAGTGGGGGGTTCAGGAGAGTCAGGGAAGTATAAAGTTCTGTAGGGTTGGTCAGTGTAAATGCTGGTAAGGTCAGCTGGGTCTGTTAGCTGGCAGTGATTGAAGTTAGGATTCTATCCTCCCCCAGAAACTGGGAGACAGAGGCCCTATCCTTGCTGATTGATGATTGTATTTGAAAGGACTGGCTTTCTGGTCCTTCTGAGTAGTAGGAAATACATATATGTCTCAAAGAGACAGGTGATGGATTGACAATTGTAAGCCCTTTTCAGCAAAGGCTCTAAGAAAGGGTGGTCAGGAGCTTATAGACAGGTGTTGCCTAAAACAAACAGTAAATTAATTTGTTGGTCTTGAGTTTTCTCACTCAGGTACTTTAAGGGGGACTAGGTCATCGGAAGGATGTGGCCTTGACCTGTTAGAAACTGTCAGTGCTTAAGTCTTTCGGTGTAGAAAGAAGTGGGTGGGCTAAACTATTTGTGTTGAGAGCCTAGTTGCTATGGGTCAAGGAAGAGGGCTCAGGGGAGCTTGGGTAGAGTGTGATCAGAGAGAGAATCTTTGTCAGTACTTACCTGGGAGGGAATTGCTAGGTCCTGGAGTTGGGCATGATTGGTTTATGTTAGTATATACTGTCGAATAGTTTTCCAAAGGGTTGTACCAACGTATATACCCTCCAGCAGGAAATGAGAACTCCCCTTGACCAATATCCTTGTCAACACTCCATAGTCTCAGTTTTGTTTTGTTGATGTCACCATTTTTATGGGTGTGTAGTGGTATCTCATTATGGTTTTAATTTGCATTTACCTGGTAATGATGTTGCACTACTCTTCACAGGCTTATGTAGATATTTTCTTGTATGAGGTCTTGATTCAAGTCTTTTGTCCAGACTTCCATTGCATAGTCAGCCCTTTCCTTATTGGTTTGTAATCTGTGTAGATGCTGGATGTAAGTCCTTTGTCAGATATAAGTATATATATATTTATATATCTCCTACTCTTTGGTTCATTTTTTTCACTCTCTAAAGGTGTTTTTGATAAACAAAGGCACTTATTTTAATGAAGCCAAATTTATCAGTATTTTCCCTTATTGTTGATTTTCTCATCCTGTTTCTGAAATCTTTCCCTATCCTGAGGTCACAAAAATACTATTGTGTGTTATCTTCTGGAATTACACTGTCCGATATGGTAGCCACTATTTCACACTTGAGATATGGCTAGTGTGAGTGAGGAATTGAATTTTTTATTTTATTTTATGTTAATGGATTTAAATTTTAAAACTGAAGCTGTATAAAATATTTTTCTACTTGACTCAACTTTTTTCTTTTGATAGGATTACATTTCACTTTAACTATTAAAAATGCATTATCTAAACCAAGATGTGCTATAAGTGTAAAATATACACCAGATTCTGAAGACTTAGTATAAATGAAATAATGTAAAAGATCTCAGTAATATTTTTATATTTGATTACACATTGAAATGATAACATTTTTGAAATTTAAGCTAAACATATGATTAAGACTAATTTCATCTGCTTGTTTCTACATTTTTTAATGTGGCTACTAGAAAATTTTAAATGACATACCTGGCTCATATTGGATTGCTATTGTGCAGCACTGTTATAGAAGCATTATTATTTTATCTTTCATAATTAAGTGTATGACCAATGTAGGGTAGATTTTTGTATATTCTGTGAGGTAGGGTGAGGGTTTATTTTTTTTCCATGTTGTTATCCAATTGATTCAGCAGCGTTAATTAAAAAGGCCATCCTTTTGCCCCACTTCATTGCAGTGACACTTGTAAATGAGGCAGGTTTGTTTTTGAACCTTCTATTCTCTTCCACTGATTTGTCTGTCCTTGAACCTGAATCACACTGTCTTCATTATGTGTTTTTTTTTAATAAATCTTCATAGTCTGAAGTAAATTCTCCACTTTGTTCTTTTTTCTTTTTTAATTTATGTATTTATTTATTACTGGCTGCATTGGGTCTTCATTGCTGCGCGGGCTTTCTCTAGTTGTGGCGAGCAGGGCTACCCTTCGCTGCAGTGTGCAGGCTTCTCATTGCCATGGCTTCTCTTGTTACGGAGCACGGGCTCTAGGCACATGGGCTTCAGTAGCTGTGGCACTTGGGTTTGGTAGTTGTGGCTTGCGGGCTGTAGAGCACAGGTTCAGTGGTTGTGGTGCACGGGCTTAGTTGCTCCGAGGCCTGTGGGATCTTCCCACACCAGGGATTGAACCCATGTCCCCTGCATTGGCAGGTGGATTCTTAACCAATGAGCCACCAGGGAAGTCCCTCCACTTCGTTCTTCTTCAAGATTGTTTGATATTCTTGGCCTTTTGCATTTCCATGTGACTTACAGAATCAACTCATTAATTTCCACAAAAATATTTTCTGGGCATGTGAGTGGTATTGCATTGAGTTCAGAGATAAATTGCGAGAGAATTATCATCTTTGCAACAGTAAGTCTTCAAATCCATGGACTTGATACATTCCTAAAGACTTCTGCAATTTCTGTCTGTGTTTTGTTGTTGCAGTGATCTTGCACAATTTTCATTGCATATATTCCCTGGTATTCAATTTTTGTGTGTGCAGTTATAAATGACACAGTTTTAAACTGATTAGAGACATCTGATAGCTTTATAATATTGAGTCTTCTGATCTAAGAATACACTATAACTTTCTATTTAGTCAGAGTTCCTAAAAATTCTGGATATACATCCTTTATCAGATATGTGTTTGCGAGTATTTTCTCCCAGCTAGTGGATTGTCTTTTCATTTTCATCACCAGAGAACAGAAGCTTTCAATTTGATGAAGGCAAATTTATTAAATTTTTTATAATTTGGGTTAGATTTAAGAAATCTTTCTAAACCCAAAGTCACTAAGGCTTTCTCCTACGTTTTCTCTTGGAAACTTTACAGTTTGTGGCTTTTGGGCTTAAGTCTATAATCCAATTCTAATTAATTTTTCATAGTAAATAAAAGTCAAAGTTTTTTGCCCATAGATATCCAATTGTTATAGCACCACTTGTTAGAAAGACTGTTCTTCCCCCACTGTGTTACTGTGGCACCTTTATAGGTAATCAATTGACTGTATGTGTGTGGGTTTACCTCTGCACTCTCGACTCTGTTCCACTGATCTGTATGTTTACCCTTACACTCTCTTGATTACTATAGCTTTAGAGTAAGTCTTGCAAACGGGTAGTGGGAGTCCTCCAATTGTGTTCTTAAAAATTATTTTGGCTATTCTAGGTCTTTTGTGTTTCCATGAAAATTTTAAATTTAGCTTGTCAATTTCTACCAAATAAGCCTGCTGGAATTTTAGTTGGGATTGTTTTTAACCTATAAATAATTTGAGAAAAATTGATACCTGCTAAGTCTTTCCATCTGTGGAGATAGAATCTCTCTCAATTTGTTTAGGTTTTCTTAGTTTTTGGTGTGTAGTTCCTGCACATATTTTGTTAAATGTATCCCTTAAGAATTTCATATTTTGTTGTTGCTATTGTAAATGGAATGACTTTCTTAATTTTGATGTTCAGTTGCTCATTGTTAATATATAGAAACACAATTGACTTTTTATGTTATCCTTGCTGAACTCACTTACTATTCTAGTAGCCTTTTTTGTGAGATTTTCTACATAGGTAATCATGTTATCTGAAAATAAAGACAGTTTAACATCTTCCTTTCCAGTTTGTATACCTTTTATTTAATTTTCTTGTACTGCCTGGGACCTCCTATACAATGCTAAACAGAAGTGGTAATAGATCATTGTCTTTTAAACCCAATATCAGAAGTCTTAGCTTTCACCACTGAGTATACTATATGCTGTAGATTATTTTTATACATACTTTTTTTTTTTTTGGTCTATAACATTATGTGTTTTATGTGTACAATATTGTATTTTGACTCCTACATACACTACAGCATGCTCATCACCAAAGTTTTAGTTTCCCATCCATCACCATACAATTGACCCCTTTTACCCATTTTTCCCTCCTCCTGCCCTTTTCCCCCTCTGCTAACCATTAGTCTGTTCTTTATGTCTCTGTGTTTGTTTTTATTTGGTTTGATTTGATTTGTTCATTAATTAATTTTTATATTCCACATGAGTGAACTCATATGTATTTGTCTTTCTCCATCTCACTTATTTCACTAGCATAAAATCCTCAAGGTCCATCCGTGTTGTCACAAATGGCAAGATGTCATCCTTTCTATGGCTGAGTAGTATTCTGTCATATACCACATGTCTATCCATTCCTCTGCTGATGGACACAGGTTATTCCTATAACTTGGCTATCGTAAATGATGCTGTGATGAACATAGCGTGGAGTCTATATCTTTTGAAATTAGTGTTTTGTGCTCTTTAGATAAATACCCAGAAGTGGAATAGCTGGAGCATATGGTAGATCTATTCTTAATTTTTTGAGGAACCTCCATACTGTTTTCTATTGTAGCCCAACCAATTTATATTCCCATCAACAGTATATGAAGGTTCCACCTGATAGATGCATAACTACTCAGATTTCCTGTTTCTTCTTATGTCAGTTTTGTAAGTTGTGTTTTTCAATAAATTTGTCCATTTTATCTAAATTTTCAACTTATTGCCATAAAATGGTTTCTGGTTACTAGCTTCCTTTAATACTCTGTAAGACTTTTAATCCCCAATATTGTAGATGTGTTTTCTGTCTTTTTTTATTAATCATTCTTCATGAAGGTTATCAATTATATTCATCTTTTTAAAGATTTTTACTGTTAATTTTCTATTTTATTTCTGCTTTGTCTTTATTGTCTTTCATAATTTGTTCTTCTTTTTTAAGCTCTTTATTGGAATATAATTGTTTGACACTATCGTGCCAGTTTTTGCTGTCCACCAAAGTGAATCAGCTGTATTTATACATATATCCCCATATCCCCTCCCTCCCACAATTCCCTCCCACACTCCCTGTCCCAGCCCTCTAAGTCATCACCCATCTTCGAGTTGATCTCCCTGTGTTATGCAGCAGCTTCCCACTAGCTATCTATTTTACATTTGGTAGTGTACATATGTCAAGGCTACTCTCTTATTACATCCCAACCTCCCCTTCCCCCCACCACCCCCGTGTCCTCAAGTCCATTCTCTAAGTCTGCATCTTTATTCCTAACCTGTCACTAGGTTCATCAGAACTATTTTTCTAGATTCCTTATATATGTGTTAGCATACGATATTTGTTTTTCTTTCTGACTTACTTCACTCTGTATGACAGACTCTGGGTCCATCCACCTCACTACAAATAACTCCATTTCATTCCTTTTTATGGCTGAGTAATATTCCATTGTATTTATGTCCCACATCTTCTTTATCCATTCATCTGTTGATGGACACTTAGGTTGTTTCCATGTCCTGACTATTGTAAAGAGTGCTGCAATGAACATTGTGGTACATGTTTCTTTTTGGATTATGGTTTTCTCAGGGTATATGCCCAGGAGTGGGATTGCTGGGTCATATGGTAGTTCCATTTTTAGTTTTTTTTTTTTTTTTTTTTGGCACACGGGCTTAGTTGCTCCGTGGCATGTGGGATCTTCCTGGAGCAGGGATCGAACCTGTGTCCCCTGCATTGGCAGGTGGATTCCTAACCACTGCGCCACCTAGGAAGCCCCCATTTTTAGTTTTTTAAGGAACCTCCATACTGTTTTCCACAGTGGCTGTACCAACTTACATTCCCACCAACAGTGCTGGAGGGTTCCCTTTTCTCTGCACCCTCTCCAACATTTGTTGTTTCTAGATTTTTTTTAAGAACTTTTATTGAGATACAGTTAACAGACAATAAACAGCATATATTTAGAGTGTATAATTTGGTATCCCAAGCTCCCAATTCATCCCTCCCTAGCCCTCCCCGCTTTCCACACTTGGTGTCCATGTGTTTGTTCTCTACATCTGTGTCTCTATCTCTGCCTTGCATTTCCTCTATCATAGTTGTTAGCATTTGCCTGATGTATTGAGGTGCTCCTATATTGAGTGCATATATATTTATAATTGTTATCTCCTCTTCTTGGATGGATCCCTTGATCTTTCAGTAATGTCCTTTCTTGTCTCTTATAACATTTTTTATTTTAAAGTCTATTTTATCTGTTGTGACTATTGCTACTCCAGCTTTCTTTTGATTTTCATTTGCATGGAATATCTTTTTCCATCCCCTCACTTTCAGTCTGTATGTGTCCCTAGGTCTGAAGTGAGTCTCTTGTAGACAGCATATATATGGGTCTTGTTTTTGTATCCATTCAGCCAGTATGTGTCTTTTGGTTGCAGCATTTAGTCCATTTACATTCAAGGTAATTATCGATATGTATGTTCCTATTACCATTTTCTTAATTGTTTTGTTGTTTCTGTAGGTCCTTTTCTTCTCTTATGTTTCCCACCTAGAGAAGTTCCTTTAGCATTTGTTGTAAGGCTGGTTTGGTGGTGCTGAATTCTCTTAGCTGTTGCTTGTCTGTAAAGCTTTTGATTTCTCCATTGAATCTGAATGAGATCCTTGTTGGGTAGAGTATTCTTGGTTGTAGGTTATTCCCTTTCATCACTTGAAATATGTCATGCCACTCCCTCTGGCTTGTAGAGTTTCTGCTGAGAAATCAGCTGTTAACCTTATGGGAGTGCCCTTGTATGTTATTTGTTGTTTTTCCCTTGTTGCTTTTAATAACATTTCTCTGTCTTTAATTTTTGTCAGTTTGACTACTATATGTCTTGGCGTGTTTCTCCTTGGGTTTATCCTGCCTGGGACTTTCTGCACTTCCTGGACTTGGGTAGCTATTTCCTTTCCCATGTTAGGGAAGCTTTCAACTATAATCTCTGCCAATATTTTCTTGGGTCCTTTCTCTCTCTCTTCTCTTTCTGGGACCCCTATAATGCAAATGTTGGAGCATTTAACATTGTCCCAGAGGTCTCTTAGGCTGTCTTCATTTCTTTTCATTCTTTTTTCTTTATTCTTTTCTGCATCAGTGATTATCACCATTCTGTCTTCCAGCTCACTTATTTGCCCTCTGCCTCAGTTAATCTGCTATTGGTTCCTTCTAGTGTATTTTTCATTTCCGTTATTGTGTTGCACATCTCTGTTTGTTTGCTCTTTAATTCTCCTAGGTCTTTGGTAAACTTTTCGATCTTTGCATCCAGTCTTTTTTCAAAGTCCTGGATCATCTTCACTATCATTATTCTGAATTCTTTTTCTGTAAGGGTGCCTATCTCCTCTTCATTTAGTTGTTTTTGTGGCATTTTATCCTGTCCCTTCATCTGGTACAAAGTCCTCTGCTTTTTCATTTTCTCTATCTTTCTGTGGCTGTGGTTTTCAGTTCCACAAAACACTGCTGATACTGCTTGATAGTGCTGTCTGCCCTCTTGTGGAGGAAGCTATCTAGGAGGCTCATAGGTGCTTCCTTATGTGAGGGACTGATGGTGGGTAGGGCTGGGTGGGCAGAGCTCAGTAAGACTTTAATCCGATTTGGTGGGCGGAGCTCAGTAAAACTTTAATCTGCTTGTCTGCCAATGGGTGGGGCTGTGTTCCCACCTTGTTCAATGTTTGGCCTGTGGCTACCTAGCACTGGCGCTTACAGGCTCTTTGGTGGGGCTAATGGCAGACTCTGCGAGGGCTCATGCCAATGAGCACTTCCCAGAACCCCTGCTGCCAGTGCCCCTGTCTCTTCCGTCAGCCACAGCTGCCCCCCACCTCCGCAGGCAACCCCCTAACACCAGCTGGTAGGTCTGGTTCAGTCTCCTATGGGATCACTGCTCCTTCCCCTGGGTCCTGGTGAGCACATTTTTTTGTGTGCCCTCCAAGATTGGAGTCTCTGTTTCCCCCAGTCCTGTGGAGGTCCTGCAATCAAATCCTGCTGGCTTTCAAAGTCTGATTCTCTGGGGATTTCCCCTCCCATTGCTGGACTCCCAGGTTGGGAAGCCTGATGTGGGGCTCAGAACTCTCACTTTAGTGGGTGGACTTCTGCAGTATAACTGTTCTCCAGTTTGTGAGTCACCCACCCAGCATTTATGAGATTTGATTTTAACACGATTGTGCCCCTCCTACCATCTCATTGCGGCTTCTCCTTTGTCTCTGGATGTGGGGTGTCTTTTTTGGTGAATTCCAGTGTCTTTCTGTTGATGATTGTTCAGCAGTTGGTTGTAATTCTGGTGCTCTTGCAAGAGGGAGTCTAGATTTTTTGATGATGGCCACTCTGACTGGTCATAATATGCTCTTATCTTGAGTATTTTCTTCCTTTTGGTTTCCTTAGGTTCATTTGGTGGTTCTTTTTCTAGTTTCTTGAAGTAGATCTTACAGCATCAATTCTCAGCTTTTCTTTTTTGCATAATGTGTACATTTAAAGCTCTAAATTCTCCTCTAGTCATTGCTTTAGCTGCATTCTAGTCATTTTGTTATACTGTATTTTTATCATCAATTTAAATTTATTTTTATTTCTTCTTTGATCTATAAGTTGTTAGAAGGTATTGCTTAAGTTCTAATCATTTTGAGATTTTCTACTTATTATTTTTTATTATTGATTCCTAGCTTAACCTCACTGTTGTCAGAAGACACTATGTATAGCTTCAGTCCTTTGAAATTTATTGATACTTGTTTTATGGCTTGGCATATCACCAATTTAGGAAATGTTTCATGTGCTCTGAAAAAAATTTGTATTCTCTACTTATTAGGGATGTTGTTCTATATCAATCAATTAGGTCAAATGCATTAGTAATATTTGCTCAAATCTTCTATATCCTTACAGGTTGTCACCTGTACTTCTGACCAACTGATTATAAGTAGAATTTCCCGCAGTTCCTTCCTTGGTTTCAATAATTTGCTAGTCTGGTGTAGAACTCAAGGAAACACTTACACTTATTAGTTTATTATAAAGGATATGATCAAGGATACAGATGAACAGCCTGATGAAGAAATACATAGAGCAAAATCTGGAAGGGTCCCAAGGACAGGAGCTTCTATCCCTATGGAGCTGGGGTGCAACACCCTCCCAGCCCATGGATGTGTTCACCAATCTGGAAGCTCTCCGAACCCTGTACTTTAGGGATTTTTATGGAGGCTCCATCACATAGGTATGATGGATTATTCATTCATTTTCCAGCCCCCTCTCCCCTCTTCGGAGGTTGGAGGGGTAAGGATGAAAGTTCTAAGCTTCAAATCATGGCTTCGTCTTTCTAGTGACCGGCCCCCATCCACAGGTCCACCAAGAATCACCTCATTAGAGCACAAGATACTCCTATCACCCAGGAAATTCCAAGGGTTTTAGGAGCTTTGTGTCAGGAACTGGGATCAAAAATCAAATATTAGCAGAAACCGGGACAGAGACCAATCCAGAAGGTCCCTGACTTAACAAAGGTTCAATTTACAACTTTTTGACTTTATGGTGGTGAAAAGCAATATGCATTCAGTAGAAACCATACTTCTAAGTTAGAGTTTTGGTCTTTTCCCAGGCTAGGGATATGTGGTAACACTCTCTAGAGAGCCGCAGCTCCTAGTTAGCCAGGAGATCGCAAATGTAAATCACCGATATACCTTCAACCATTCTGTACTCACACAACCGTTCTGTTTTTCACTTTCAGCGTAGTATTCAATAAACTACATGAGATATGCTACACTTTGTTGTAAAATAGGCTATTAGATGATTTTCCCCCAGCTGGAGGCAATGTAAGTGTTCTGAACACGTTTAGGGTAAGCTAGGCTAAGCTAAGCTGTTTAGTAAGTTAGGTGCATTAAATGAGTTTTCAACTTACCATATTTTCAACTTAGGATGGGTTTATCCAGATGTAACCCCATTGTAAGTTGAGGAAGATCTGTAGGTATATTTCTTATTATTTCACACTATCTTACATTAACTAGTCAATTGTATCTATTAAAGAAATAAAAAACCACAAAGAAAATTATATTTACCATTTCTGAAGCTCTTTGTTCCATCTGGTATATTCCTTCTGCTACAGAAGTTTTTAAAACTTTTTTATATCCATATCTGCTAACAACAAATTATCCTTTTTTTAAAAAAAAAAAAAAAAAAAAAAACCAAAACAAAATATTTTTGCTTCATTTTGGATGGGTTGTTTCACTGGACATGGAATCATAAAATGACAGATTTTTTTTTGTTCTTTCAGCATTTTAATGATGTTCTATTGTCTCTTGGCTTATTTAGGTTCTGATGAGATGTCCATGGACATTCTTATCTTTGTTTCTCTGTATGAAATATATCATTTTTCTCTGTCTACTTTTCAGATTTTATCTATATCTCTGGTTTTTGGCAATTTTATTATCATGAGGCTTGCTATGATTTTCTTTGTGTGGTGGTTTTTTGAGCTTCTCGAAGCTGTGGATTTACAATCTTCATTAAATTTGCATGCTTTTCAGCAATATTATGTCAACTATGTTTTCTGTTCCTGCCGTTCTCCCTCTGTCTCCTGGCACTCCAATCACATGTATTTTAGACCACTTGATATTATCCCATGGTCAGTGAGATTCTGTTCATTTTTTCAGTCTCTCTTTCTCTGTGTTTCATTTTGGATAATTTTTATTTTATTCCTATTATTTAATTTCACTGAATATTTTCCTCTGTAGTATTTAGTCTGCTGTTAAACTGATATGGTAACGTTTTCATTTCAAATTTTGTAGTTTTCATCTTCACAGCTTCCCTTTGGCTCTTTTAAAAATATTTTTTGTTTCTGTCCTCATTCTGTTCATGTTTTCTTTTTAAATTCTTGAGCACATTTAGAATAACTGTTTTTATTTATTTATTTATTTATTTATTTATTTATTTATTTTTTAATACATCTTTATTGGAGTATAATTGCTTTACAATCTTGTGTTAGGTTCTGTTGTATAACATAGTGGATCAGCTATGTGTATACATATATCCCCATATCCCCTCCCTCTTGAGCCTCCCTCCCACCCTCCCCATCCCACCCCTCTAGTCCATCACAAAGCACCAAGCTGATCTCCCTGTGCTATGCAGCAGCTTCCCACTAGCTATCTATTTTACATTTGGTAGTGTACATATGTCAAGGCTACTCTCTTACTGTGTCCCATCCTCCCCTTCCCCCCACTGCCCCTGTGTCCTCAAGTCCATTCTCTAAGTCTGCATCTTTATTCCTAACCTGTCACTAGGTTCATGAGTACTATTTTTCTAGATTCCTTATATATGTGTTAGCATACGATATTTGTTTTTCTTTCTGACTTACTTCACTCTGTATGACAGACTCTGGGTCCATCCACCTCACTACAAATAACTCCATTTCATTCCTTTTTATGGCTGAGTAATATTCCATTGTATTTATGTCCCACATCTTCTTTATCCATTCATCTGTTGATGGACACTTAGGTTGTTTCCATGTCCTGACTATTGTAAAGAGTGCTGCAATGAACATTGTGGTACATGTTTCTTTTTGGATTATGGTTTTCTCAGGGTATATGCCCAGGAGTGGGATTGCTGGGTCATATGGTAGTTCCATTTTTAGTTTTTTAAGGAACTTCCATACTGTTTTCCACAGTGGCTGTACCAACTTACATTCCCACCAACAGTGCAGGAGGGTTCCCTTTTCTCCACACCCTCTCCAGCATTTATTGTTTCTAGATTTTTTGATGATGGCCATTCTGACCACTGTGAGGTGATACCTCATTGTGGTTTTGATTTGCATTTCCCTAATAATTAGTGTTGTTGAGCATTTTTTCATGTGCCTCTTGGCCATCTCTATATCTTCTTCAGAGAAATGTCTGTTTAGGTCTTCCACCCATTTTTTGATTGAGTTGTTTGTTTTTTTGAGATTGAGCTGCATGAGTTGCTTATTATCTTTGACAAAGGAGACATGAATATATCATGGAGAAAAAAACAGCCTCTTCAATAAGTGGTGCTGGGAAAACCAGACAGCTACATGTAAAAGAATGAAATTAGAACACTTCCTAACATGATACACAAAAATAAAACCAAAATGGATTAAAGACCTAAATGTAAAGCCAGATACTATAAAACTCCTAGAGGAAAATATAGGCAGAACACTCTATGGCATAAATCACAGCAAGATCTTTTTTGAACCACCTCCTAGAGTAATGCAAATAAAAACAAAAACCAACAAATGGGACCTAATGAAACTTAAAAGCTTTTACACAGCAAAGAAAGCCACAAATAAGATGAAAAGACAACCCTCAGAATGGGAGAATATATTTGCAAACGAAATAACTGACAAAGGATTAACCTCCAAAATATAGAAGAATAGCTCTTTTTAAATCTTTGCTAATTTCATCATTTCTGAGTCTGCTTTTTCTCTTGATTATCAGACTCATTGTCCTGCTTTTTTGTGTATCTAGGACCTGTTTACTGGCTGCTAGATTTTGTAATATTACATTTTAGAGTGTCTAGATTTTGTTTCTTCATTTAAAGAATGTTATATAGGCATTAAAGAATGTTTGGCAGGCAGTAAAGTAACTTGCAGATCAGTTAGTTTCTTTTGAGTCTGGTTTTTAAGCTTATTCAGTTATATCTGTAATGACCTTTACTCTAGAGCTAATGTATCCCTGTTACTCAAGTGTGACTCTCCTGTGGTCTTCACTCTTAACCCCCCCAACATTTGCTCTACCCTAGTTGGGTAAAATTTGTACATTTCCCAGTCTCATGAAAGCTTGAGAGATTATTTACCCTATAACTTTCCAGCAATTGTCAGCCCAACCCCATGTAATTTCTCTCTATGCATCTATAGTTCACTATTAAGCAATAGACTCAAGTTGACTTTTATGCTTATTTCTGAAGTCTTTTTTCTGCATAGCTCCTTGCTCCCAAGTACTCTTCCCCACATATTCCAACTGCCTCAGCCCTCTCAAATGTTGACCTTTGTTTTCTCAACCCAATGAGTCTCCTATGTTCTGTTTAGGTTCTTCCTACCTGCACTGCGTCTGGAAAGTGACTGCAGGCAGAAAGCCACTGTGATTGTAGGGCTTACCTCATTTGCTCTGTTCTTACCTTTATCACAGTTCTGCACTGCCTCTTGTCCAGTGTCTGGAGACAGCTGCTTCATATATTTCGTCCTGACTTGTAGAGCTTGGTGGTGGGAGATCAATCCCGGAATCAGTCATGCCATTATAGCCAGAGTAGAAGAGTGCTGCCAGGTTTTTTAAGCTTGCAAATGAACAGTAAACTAGCATGAATGGTTCTATGATGGAAGAGAGTAAAGGCGAGTTCAGAGGTAACTATTTAACTCTATATAACTTTGCCAGAAGTTTAAGAAATGCATTGTATCTGGAAACATTTTCTCCTCTCCTCAATTTCAAAATAAAATTCAATGGAAACATTACATTTATTTTTGAGAGTTAGAAAAAGTTTCCAAGTTGGGTGATTATACTTCCCCCATACAATGAAGGCTGAGTAGGCAGTTTTACTAGTTTTGCAGTATTGCTCATTGGGATCAATGATGATGATGAAGCAGTGGCTGCTGCGTCGTTTCCTGGCAGAGCATCTGATGCCGATGACGACGTTTATTTAAGCACCTGCGATGAACCAGGCACTGTGTTATGCTCTTTATATCAATTGTGTTTACTCTTCCACAACAGTTCTGCAAGTTAGAGATCATGAGGCCCAGCAACTCAGGAGGTGAAGTTAGTTCCTCAAGCTTACACACTCAGAAGGGAATACTCAGTGACTAAAGTACTCAGTGGGGATTTAGTGGCTAGGAGGCAATCTCAGCTCCCCACTTACAAGGCCTCCACCATTATTATGCTGCTCCTGAGTCTATCTTCACCTGAGCTTTCCCATCTGGCAAATTAAAGTGGAAAACAGTTAACTCCCTCCCCAGAGAGGCTGTGTTATTATATAGATGTTTTGCATTATTTTGCTGTGAATAACAGCATATGTAAATGTATTCCTGGAGGTTAAAATTACCCTCATTTTTTAAAACTTGGCCTCTCCCACTGGGGTGAATAGTTGAAAATTAAGGGGAAGGAAAGGCAGGCTGGAGAGAATGTTAGTCAGCTTGGAATTGCCTCCCCTCCTCCCTTCCCACCTGATACATATTTCGCTTTAGATAGACGCCTCCCCGGCAGAGTAAAGATTAGTAAATTTCCTATCACAGAGTCCTAGCTGGTTCTGATATCCAGTGTTCACGGGTGCATTAATCCAGATATTAATCATTAACTCTGCGTCAGGTTGATGTGTAGGGGCAGATGTTCTTGCTGAGAAGAATAAAAGTCTCCTGTGGCACCTGGAAGACTTTATCACACGTGGTCCCCAGTCAGATCACAAAGAGATCCGAGTGAACACGGGCACTTTGCTGCCTCTAACCATCTACCTCTTGTCCAGGGGTTGGCATTTCCCCTCGATTTCAGCTCTCCCGTGGGCCCTGAATTGTTGAGCCCTCCCTATCTTAAACCGCCTTTCCTGGCATTTGAATCATCACTTCGATGATGTGATAATATCTGCAAGTTGGGAAAATAAAAGTGGCATTTGTTTAGCCATAATTAATGAAATATTTATGTTGCATGAGACTATGTGATAAAACCTTAGGCTTAGAGTCCTTTTGCTTCTGATTACATTTGGGATTTTTTTTTTCTATGACCAGACATTCTGACGCCAGCCCTTTTACACTGAGCAGATGTCATGTAGTAAAAATGGGTGCCAGATGCTGTGAGCCGCAGAAGGGCGATTTGTTTAAGAGCTGGCTCCGATTTTTTTGCATTCAATTACTCTGCAGAACGAACCTTACACAAGCATTTAGGTAACTCAGCTAACTTCAGACATGCATTTTAATAATAGATTTCATCTCTGAATGCATTCTAAGCAACACACCATATAAATGGTGTTTAAGGAATTAATTGATTTCTGCATAATACTTTTTTTTTTTCACATGAAAAGAGAGCTGCAAAGCTCTTGGCAGGGACCCAGAAATGTAATTAACATGGAGGGCCAAATTTTCAGTTGCCCTCAGGTGCTGCCGCCTCAGGCTCATGGCAGGTGCAGAGAGGGGAGGACCGGGAGGAAGGGAATGGGGGTCGCAGGGAAGAGGGAGAGGCAGCTTCAGGTCCTGAAGCAGGAGAAGGTATTAGTTCAGCGAGTTCTTCTCTTCCCATTTCAGGTCCCAAGCATGTCCCTATCAGATCGCAGGTGACAGGGGCTGCCTCTTCCACCTCTTCCACCACCACCTCTTCTGCAGATGAAGAATTCGATCCCCAGCCTTCCTTGCGGTCAAAGGTAACAACACTTGGCAAACCAAAGGGGGCCTTGGCTTGCGGGGGCCATTTACCATCCGGATTTCAGACCCAATGTGGGCTCCAGCTGCAGCGGTTTCATTAGAAGGATCATATTTCATTGCATCTGACAGCAACTGCTCTTTTTACCTGGAACACCCTAAGAATTATCTTTTTATATGTATTTTTTAACTTTTAGAAGCTTGCCATTCTCAGAGACGTCAAAATGGGAAGGGGGGAGAAACCAGACATATTTACTTGAAACCATTTGGTGACTGCAGTTCTTAAAGTGGGTTTAATATGTTATTCAACAAGCAAACCATCGAAAAAATTACAACAAGCAGATGCATATTTCCCTGGGGGAAGCACAGCTTCATTTAAGAAGCACTAGAGGCAGATTGCATGGAAAATGTTATGTTTATTCTAATCAGAAATACGAAATGAACCATGCAGTTGCATCTAGACTCCAAGGATCCCCACTGACTAGCCGTGTGCCGCGGGGCAATGGCAGTTCTTCTCTTCGCTTAATGAACATTAATTTCTGAAGAACCCTTTAAACAGCTCCCATACCCGCGGATTAAAAAACGCAAACATCGTTGTATGTCTTTAAATGTGTCTGTATGTCACATACACGAAGATCGCATCCCATGACCAAATCCCACCACTGTTTTCTTTATCCTCTGGGGCTGGAAGGGCTAAATGGCTGGACCTCATATGCTTCCTGGGCGGACAGAGAAGCAGTTCACTGCTCTGGCAGTGTTTATTTTTTGGAGCAGTGAGGCTCTGAGGAGAAAGAGAGAGAACCAAATTTATTTACTTAAAGTCAACTTTTCCATATCTGGCGCTAGGAACTTTGGCGTCATCTCAAGTCACTCAGGGGTTCCAGCTCCCCACAGCCCAGCTTGGAGCAAGTCAGGAGGGAGCTGGGACATGGCGGGGGGAGAGAGAGAGAGAGAAAGAGAGGGAGAGGGAGAGAGGGAGGGAGAGAACGAGAACAAGAGACCATGTAGAAATTTCTAATTTCTAGCTGTGGGTGTCCATGATTGGTTCTGCACTCAACACAAGTGAATTATATGTGTCGTGTTGATTTCTGGGATTTCTTTACGGACCCTCTCACCACCTTGAATGACCCTGAGTTAATTCTGTATTCAAATGAGGCAGAGGCCCCAGCCTTAGCCATCCTGACACTCATGGGGACCAAAAGAATGGAGCGGCCCAAAGCCATTGAAATAGCAAGACCATGATACCTAGGGCAAGCCTTGCAAATAGCTCCTTTCCTCCTGCTGGCCCAGAACAGAGGCAGTCATCACGTAAGCCTGCAGTGTGGTAAAGCTCGCCCGCTTCATCTGGCTCCTGACACTGCCCTTGCTTCAGGAAGAGAAGCTGGCAAAAAGCTTCCTTCTTTAAGACTTCCCAAGGCTCACACTGAAGGAATGAGGGGAGCATTTCCCCTTCTGGTTTCTTTATCTCTTCTGCCCTATACAGGTGTGTCCCCAGCCACGGGGCACAGAGCCCACGTCAGCTCAAGTGAACCTTTGCACAGGAAACTGGAGACGAGATACGCACTCTCGCCTCTTTGCTCTCTGCTCTCCCTTAAATTGATGCCTGGATTTGAGAGCTGGGGACAGGCAGCTTGTCTTCAGTCCTGCCAGATTTCTCCCTTTCTCGGTCCTTTATCTTTTTCTTCCTTAGCCCTTAGCCTCTTTCCTTTCCTCTCTGTATCGTCATCACCACCACTGAGGATGTAAGAACCGTGCCTGGTGCATTGTGAGGCTATACAAGTGTTTGTTAATAAATCATCCTTCTTGTTTTGTATGTCAACATCTTTTAATAAAAGGCGGTAAAGGACTTTCTTTCCCTGTCTAGGTTCTGTTTTGCCAACTCTTGATAAAGCAGTTGGAATCTGGCAGCTTTGCTGCTGGGAAGTGCTGAGACAGCGTGATGCTGTTGAGGCGCCCCTCGTTGAAGTTATTCGAATGGCCTTAATTTGGGTGGAAAGTTTGATATTTCTATAAATCAGAAGACCTTTCCTGCACCATATTTGGCACAGGAAAGGCAGAAGAAACTAGATGGAAATGTGGACACTGGATTCAGGTTAGCTGGACTTAGCTCCTGGCTCTACCAGTTCCTGACTGTGTCGTCTTAGGCAAGTTATTTAACTTATCTGAGTTCTGACTTCTTTATCTGTGAAATAAGTGTAATTTGAGGAATAAATAAGATGATACATGTGAAGTAATCAGTACAGTGGCACATAGCGCTCAAAAAATGCTGGTATTTATTATGTAGACTAGTATCATGGAAACTCAGGAGATATTTGTTAAATAAATGACTGACTCTCCATAGAGATTGCATTAGACAATCTCTAGACAACAACTACCAGTGATCTCCATCATGCCCTTCCCAACCCCAGCCTTCCCAGAAAGGTCTTGGCCACTTAAAGGACGGTTCCCTCACCCAAATGGTCTGGAACCTCTGTAGCGGTTGACAGTCAATCTGGAAGTTGTCCTCTAGCAATAGACATGATCTAGAATAAGTCTGAGTTCTGAGAACCAAAATTTCCTTCCAAGGATGAAAGAAAGGATGAAGATTCTAGATCCTACAGAGAGTTGTAAAAAAACCAAGTTTCGTCTTTGAGCTAAATGTTTTCACCAAGTGATCTGTAGTCATTCTGAACCCTGAAAGCCAGGTGCTTTCCTAAGGAGAGTGATGGTCTCTCTATGGAGTGGGTGGCAGAATGACAAGGAGCCATGAAGCCCTGGAAATGCACTTGCTTTTAAGGTACAGTCTCGACCTTTGCTGTGGACCTGGGGTCAGGCCTGTTAGGTCTATTCCCCACTGGTCGATTTATGGTCCTTTCAATGGGCAAACATTCAGCTCAACCAAAGTTACTGAATGCACAGGCACCAGGCTAGATGTAACAATGTTTTAATTCCATATTTATTCCTGCAAGCATTAGAAAGAAGTCTCTTGCTTGTTCTCATTCTTCATCTTAATATAGAAAATTGATTGTCTGCTCAGAGAAGGCAAACATAATAAAACTGGCCCAAGTCAAACATTTACTTTGTGTATGTAAGATGTATACATACATACATTATACATACTGCATACACACACACACACGTATATGAAAAATAGTAGATTTTAGTAAGAAATCATAATCATGCTAATTTGTATAATAATAATGTAATAATCATACTGGTAATGGTAAAAAATTATAGTATTTACTGAATATCTATCCATATGTTTTTCAAGCATCCTGCAAAGGGCTTGACCCACCTTATCCCAATTAACCCTTATCACATCCCTACAAGGTAGGCATTAAATCATTCTCTTCACTCTGAAGAGGACACTGAAGTTCAGAAAGTTGTATGATACACTGAAGCTCACACAGCTCAGCTAGGATTTGATGCCAGCTTTGCAAGGCTCCTGGGCCCAGTGCTCAAATGTTATTCTCCGCTGCTTCTCCAATCAGAAGAGTCTCCTGAACTTTCCAACATGTGGAGCTGGCCACACCACTACTTCTCCTCTCTCTGCTGTCTAAAACCTGGAAGTGACACCATCAAGATCCGGACGTCTATTTTAAATGAGTCAATTTGGAATGTTCTGTATTCTACTAGCCCAGGCACACAGAGAACACCGTGGTATTAATGATGTATTTGTAGAAGCAAAGTGAAGTAGGGAAGGGAAGCAATCTTATGCCTGGATACAGAACATTTCCATCGTTGCAGAAAGTTCTATTGGATGTCGTTGTTCTAGAAGCTAAGCAGCAGTTTGGTTGGAGAGGGCAGAGCCTATGACAGTATTTTATAAGTTTCAACTCCATTTTTCTCAGATATATTTTTCTTCTTGGTTCTTGTAGGAGCGGAAGACACTTAGAAGAAGAAGGAAGCTGGAGAAAGCAACAAAGCGATTAGTTAAGCAAGAAGAATTGAAAAGACTTCATAAAGCTCAGGTCAGAAAACAAACTTGAGATGAGTAAGTGGGTCTGGGACCCTGGGGATCTGACTCCAGAAGGCTTTGGAAATCTGTATTGCAGTGGGGGAGGCAGGCTGGGGAAAGATCCGTCTCTCTTTTCTGGGCAGCCGGGCTTGTGGCTATTCTAAAAGCTCTGACTCAATCCCTGGTGGGACATTGCAGGGCCTGGAGAGCCCAGGGGCTGGGCTGGCCCACTCCCAGCTGCCTTTCCATCTGCAGACATGTGTCTTGCAAAGTGAGCTGGAACGGTAGCCAGCACACGGCCTTGGGAACCAGCCCAGGCCCTTAGTGCCACACAGCAGTGTCTGTGAGGACGCAACCTTCCCCTGACTTTCTGACAGTGTCTTTGCTGAACGGACGACTCTTGGGGCTGCCTCTGTTCCAAGGCTAGTTGAACACATGAGCATCTAGCCTTCCACTGTAGATTTCCTGGCCTGATTGTTTACTCCAAACATTTCTGCCCGAGTTGATCTGCCCCCCTCTGTCACAGACGGGCAAAACGAAGCAGAGAGTCAAGGCACGTCCCCTCCCCCTGAGGACCCCAGATCTAGCCTTGAAGAACAGTTGGGTTTTAGGACAGAAGGACTTAAAATGACCCCTCGTGTTAATGCAGCCTACCCTTACCTCCCTTTCTCCCGTTATTCGCTTTATCCAGCCGTGTAGTCCTTTAAGTTGTTTCTGACAAGAAGGACGTCACTTACTCCAGCCTCCTTCAATCATCTCAGGGACTGACTTGGGAGCCACCCCCTGCTCCTAGGAGACAGGAAAAATTCCCATAAATTCCTTCTGTCCATTCTCAACCTCTGAAACAGGCTTTCTTGAAACATTTCAAGACAAGAGAAGTCTTTATGAAATGGATTGGCAAACTCGGCCATTTCCCCTCCTTATATTTTTACCCCAGAGAGTAGGCAGTGATAACAGGAGAATTATGATGGCCTTGAGTCCTAATCCACTAGCACCCATACCAGCCCTGTTTCATCGTTGAGATTTCCACGCTTAGTTTCTAAAGAATGACCGCCACGTCGATCAGCTTGAGCTGCGGTAACAACACACCGCAGCCTGGGGGGCTTAAACCACAGGAATTTATTCTCTCACAGTTCTGAAGTCTGGAAGTCCAAGATCAAGGTGCCTGCAGGGTTGATGTCTGGAGAGGACTCTCTTCCTGGCTTGTAGACAGGCGCCTTCTTGCGGTGTCCTCACGTGGCCTTTTGTGTGTGTGTATGCATTCAGAGCAAGAGAGAGAGAGAGAGAATTCTGGTATCTTTTCCTCTGCTTATAAGGACACTAGTCCTGCTGGATGAGGGCCCGTTGACGTGACCTCATTTAACCTTATTATTAGCCTCCTTAAGGGCCCTATCTCCAAACACAGTCACTTTAGGAGCTGGACATCAACCGATGAATTTGGTTGGGGTGGGGGTGCGGGGCTTGCCCCTACTCGGCCCATAACAATGACAGAGCCACAATCACAAAGTAATCAGTACTAAGGTCATTGACATGTTCCCCTTCCTCTAGCAATTCTGCCCTGTGCCAGCAAGAGACAGATCTATAAAGACATAATTGTCTTTGAAAGAGAGACAGAGAGGAAGAGAGCATAAAATTACGAGCAGTTTTAGATAGAATTCCCCTCTATTTCAGATTTTATGTTCGGAGCTTAAACACTCTCAGCCGAGACAAGAAGCCAGGTGGCTTCTCAGTCCCCACCCCCTCCCCCTCCCCTTGCTTGGGCCTCTTCAAGGGTTGGAGGTACCTCAGCGATTGTACTTTGAATCCAGGGGAGGCTTAGAATGATGTGGCGTTAGGGAGGAAGGGGAGTGAGACCGAGCTAGAGGAAGGTAGGGAAGGAGGGACACACACGTTCTACCTACCCAAACAGCTGCCACGTCCTTGAATATACCTGGTCTGCCAGGTGCAACGTCTGTGCTGCCAAGAGGTGTGCCTTTTGGGGATGAACAAAATGTACATAGGAAAAGGTTTCCCTTCATTTTCCTTCTTATTATACGCAAGAGAGAAATAACTAGTAAGGGAAATAAACATGCAAATACAAACCCCACCATGACCCCAAGCCTTGATATGTGCCTTGATGGTTAGGTTAAGGTTATGGCTGGTGTGCCTTAATAGAATAAACATCTCTGTCTTGTCTTAATAAACCGCTAGTAATAAGCCACAGTGTACTTCCACAGGCAGTGAAAAGCCCCATGGTGCAATGAAAGAATAGGTTGCCAGTTTGTAGCTGAGCACAGGAGCAGGACAAACCAAGAGGGGAACACCCGGCCCCAGGAGCTGGCCCACATCTCCTGCCAGATCAACTTCTTGGGAGGTATCTGCTGGCTCTTCTTGGGAAAATGGAATGTAAACTTGCCCAGTGTTTGCCCCTGGCGAGCCTGTCTTACTCTGAGTAGGGACTGCAGCTCTGATGGCTATGCCATGACCACGGTCAGAGGCTAAGGCTCTAAGGAGTCCAGGAGCCACGAGGACCACCCACCCGGCCCAGCAGCCTCTGCCCGAGAGCACGTCTGGGTGACTGGCCTGGTCAAAGGGGAGTGTTTTAACATCTCCTTGGGGGCAGATTGAGCTTACAGACAGACTCCTTGCTTTGTGTTTTCACACATAAAGAAGGGAAATGTCAGGTTCTAGTTGTTTGGGAAGTTCAGAGGTTCTTACCCAGTGAATCAAGGAGGTGGCATCACGAGGGAAAGGGCTTCTTCCCCTTGGAAAGCAGGTGGCAGAATTGGCCCCTTGTATGAGTCTGCACATGGAAAGTACCTGTGTGATATATGATCTTGGCATTGCAGGCCATCCAGAGGCAGCTGGAGGAGTTGGAAGAGCGACAGAGGGCTTCCGAGACCCAGGGTGTGAGGCTGGAGAAGGCGCTGAGAGGAGAAGCAGGTAGGCGTCCCCGTGGGTGGAGCCACGCGGGCCTGCGTCTGTGGTCTGAGAGCAGTGCTGGTCTAACCATCCGTGCAAGACAGTGAGACCTCGTCACCCACTGTGGAACTGTCAACACGGACCTGCGTTGCTCAGTCCACAACTGCTTCCCACTTTCAAAATCAAATTGGTCATCCAGTTTGACATTCCCAGGGCATTGGTCAGCCTGTGGGCCTTGGGTTTCTAGTCTGTCCAGCCCTCTTCTGTTAGTGTGAATGTTCTTTTCAATTTAGCGTTTAAGATAAACTCAGGAGAAACAGTTGGGTGTTCAAGCAATGTTGGTAGTGCCAACAATGATTCAAAGCCTGGACTTGGAGCCGAAGTCCTGGTTTCTCCCTTTACCACCTGTATCTCCCTTTATCAGCTGTAGGGCCTTGGGTCAGTCACATTCTAAACCTTTATGAACTTTCATTTTCTCCTCTAAAATGCAGGTAATAGTAGTTTCCTATCTTATAGAGCTGAAACAAAGATTAAATAAAGATGATATATTTTATATATATATAAAATTAAATTAAATTAGCACATTGCCTGGCACAAGGTAAAGCAATAAACAGCAACTATTCTGCTGATAGCTTCAGATTCTTAGCTGCAAACAGAATTCATCTGGTGAAGGCCTGCCTTGTATCGGACATGAAGACAGTGGGTCTATAACAATAAACATAACATCTTCTGCCTTTGAGAAGCTTATGACCCACTGAGGGACACAGACATGTGAATAAATAAACCACGATACAGGGGGTTGAGTGTGTGACGGGAACAAGCATTAGGGTGGAATGAGGACAGAATCGCGAGGTTCCTAACTGATCTCGATGGGGGGCGGTCAGGCTCATCACCTGGAGGGCGTGATCTGCTAAGACAAGAACTGGAGGAGGAACAGGAGGTAACCAGGGAGGTGAGGAGACTGTTCTGGCAGAGGGAACAGCACCTGCAAAGGCCAGACGTAAAAAGACAGGAGATGCCGTGCTAATGAGGAGCCAGCAGAGGGTTTTGAGTGAGGGATGAAACTGAAAGAAATCTACGTGTTTTTGGAAACCATCCAGCAGCAGCGATGTAGCTAGTCAATTAGCGTTAATGGGGGGTATTATCTTTTTTTTTTTAATTGAAGTACAGTTGATTTACAATGCTGTGTTAGTTTCAGGTGTACAGCAAAGCAATTCAATAATGATATATATTGGGCTGGCCAACAGGTTTGTTCAGCTTTTTCTCTAACATCATATGGAAAAATCTGCACAAATTTTTGGCCAACCCACTATATATATACATTGTGTATATATATATATATATAGGTGGTATTGTCTCTTTAATTTTCTGATGTGGTATCTTTAGCCTTCTGTATTTTGGATATAAAATGTGAAAAAGCAGACATTGAAAGCACACATCTCTTTGTGCGGTCATGTAAACAACATAGGGGAAGGTTGGGACTTCGGTTCTCTTAAAAGTTCGGTTATTTGAGTGTGATGGTACCAGCAGGGGCAGACCCAGAGTTTGTGAGGCTGGAAGCTCATACAAAGTCATGCAGGCAGAACCCTGGGGCTGCTCCCAGAGCCTTGCAAGGGCCCATGCACGTGAGAGGCCCTGTGGTTTTAGCTTCAGTAGCTGTGTGGTTATTGTCTCTCTGGAAATGTTGGAGTCTGACTTTATCCCTCTGTGCCTCAGTTTCTGTGCTTGTAAAGTGCGAGTGATACTTGTACCTGTTCTTTGGATTTGTGATGAAGATTGGTCAAAATAATGTATGTAGAAGCCCTAGCACAGTGCCTGGCATGGGAGAGATGGTTAATAAATATTTGTTCCTTTTCTTACAATACCCTCTACGTTTCCTTGCAAAGAGATCTCGAATCCACCCATTGGAAGTAGGGATCTTGACCAAAATGATAACTGTTTCTCACTGCTTGGAGTGAGTGTCACTGCCCTCCTCCACAGCCATTGTCAGGGCTTTGGATACGATGAAATGTTTGGCCATGTTCCCAGTGAAGAAGGCTCGACACTTGTCTTTAAGAATCCGCTGACTTTAGTCAGAGCCTTAGAAATGAAAAGGATAAACCAGCAAAGCTAGGACATGTTTCAGTTTGCTGGGGAGGCATTACGGCATGGTGGGGTAAGTAAAATTATAAACATCAAAGAGCCCTGTGTTCAAATTCTGTTCTATTGCATTTAGGCTGTGTGGTTTTGGGAGAATCACTTAACCTCTCTGGCCTCAGATTCCTTATGTGAGAAATGGAGCTAATAGTCCTCACATTACCAGGTCATTTTGAGAATTAAGGGTATTGATGGGCCAAGAGTCTCCCAAGAGGGCCTACCACATTATAGGCATTCAATAAATGGCTACTTGATATTATTTTACAAAGTATTATTAAATATCCATACACTTTTTAAAGAATTGACTCTCTGATCTTTACTGCTTAAAATTTAAAGTCTAGAGACCAAATTTTTAAAGCTTCTAAGAATCTCCCTCACCCTCACGGTAAAGAAAGGCTATTTTGCGTTATCAGCTAAAGAAAACTCGGCCAGCTTATGGTGTTTTCAAAGGTGTATTTGCCCGGCCAGAAGATGGATTCTGTTCATTCCCTTTATATCCTTGGTAATTTAATTCCCCTGTCACGTTTATGGGCCTTTTTCTCCTTGATTGTCCTTGTGTGGGTGACAGGTGCAGATCAACAAGGGGCAGGAGACTGAAAGAGTCCGGTCACAGAGAGCGGTCCCAAAGGAAACCAAACAGAAGATTTGCAAACCAGGCATCGAAATTAATACACTCTAACTTGTAATAACATTTGTGCAATAATAATATTCCTTTGCAGTTTAATATTCTACTCAGCCCCTTTAAGAGATTGCCTGGTGCTTAATGAATGACCGATGCTTATTAGGTTAAGTTGTATTTGAGCTGGCCTGGGCTGCTCTGGTTCAAGTGATTTAATGGGAATTATTTAATAGGTATTATTAGGATAATTAGAAAATGATCACAGTTAGGCAATAATATTGAGCTATAAAGGTTGTGAATAACCAAATTTAGAGACAGGCCTGAAAACATGAGTCTGTGACAGTTATGCAAGTCTCCTCTGATAATGATGTGCGCCAGCCTGAAAGGGTCTTTTGTTCCTAGGAGTTATTCATTAGGCGGGCATTGAATTAGAGGGACATGCGGGGGTGCAGGACGGAGGGCAATGATGGCTGAAGAGCAAAATGAGGCTTTGATGAGCTCCTAATTGTCCTGACAACAATTCCTGCTTCCTCTTTTTCCAACAGTCAGAAATAAGCCCTCCCACCCCCAGGGAGGGTTTTTCCCCATTTTGTCAAGGCAAGGGAAACAAAGAAAAACAAAAATCCAACAATCCACCCCAGATGACAAGTCGTTATGTTCTATAGGGTGTGTGTGTGTGTGTGTGATGGACATCCTTGACAAAGGGAATGGATTCTCCTGATGGTCCTAGCTGCCCAGAGTAAAGGACCATGATATGTAGTGGCCTGATTGCCTTAAGCCTCACCCTCTATGAGGAGGTCAAGTCCAGGTTTGCAGCCACTTAGACTCTTCTTGGTCAAGTGCTATTACCTATTGGTTCGCGGGTTGTCAATGTGATGGTCAGTGTTCCGTGCTATGGAACACCGCAATTTAGCAAAAGACCACTATTCAAATGTAGTAGATAACAGGATCTGTGCTTTCTTTCAATACCTGCAGATAGGTAAAATCTGGTGAAAACTGAGATCAGTTTTGAGGGAGAAAGGATTAGTCTCCAAGGGAATTTATGGGAATTATTCCTCCCTTATAGCTTCACTGACTTTGAGGAACGTTTACCAGTTGGTTGCCAGCATTGAGCTTCTTGCTTTTTTTTTCTTTCTTTCTTTCCTTTTTTAGAGCCAGATGGCTTTTCCTTCATACAGATCATATAAAGGGTTTACAGAGAAAGAGCAGAATGTCTGGGGCTGCCAGCAGGTGGCAGCAGGAGCACACATTATGACAAGAGAAATTGCAATGAACCCTAGGCAGGAAGAGAGAAGTAGTCTGGTTTACACTGTGTGGTTTTTATCTTGACTGCTTCTGAGGAACAGAAGGAATAATAATTTCCTGGGTAATAAAATAGCAAGGTGCCCTGAAAAGAACACAAATATTAGAATCAGACACTCCTGAGTTTGAATCCTGATGCCATTAATAGACAAAGACTCTGAAGTTGGTAGCTAAACAACCAAGGAATTTGGGTGGATTTGCCACACTCTAGGTGCTGAAAGTAAACAGTGGGATTCAGTGCATCAGAGCAGGGGAGTTTTTACTCACAACACAGCAAACAGCAGGAGCAGCAGCACGGTACAAGTTGCCCTGTCTCTAAGTGCCGGGGTGTGGCCTGATAGGCCCAGATGGCAGCTGTGCACACAGTGGATTGTGCCACAGCAGAGGACCTCAGCAGTTTTTATAGCAAGCAGTAAACAAGCCAGCCCCCTTTCCCAGCAAGCAAGTAGTCTACCTGGCTGGTTGCAGGAGTGGCTCGGGGTCACAGGATGGTTAGGCACTGCTGTTTGACAGACTCAGCAAAGACATGCAGGGATGCTCAAGGTTTATGGCAGACTGCCTCACTCAACAAATGTCAATAATCCATTTATTATGTATTCACCTATGTTTTCAGCCTCAGTAGCCACGTGGTTGAGCAGTGGCTTTATAACAGAGATGGGCCCAGTGAGGGCGAGACTAAGATTCTCTTCCCGAAGGAGCCTTGGGTCCTCTCTCCATTGCATGGACTCTAGGGTCACTGAGGCTTCAAAGCTACGTGCCCTAGACAATTGCTTTACACAAGAAAATTCCCATGACAGCAGCAAGAAATATGTTTTATATCACAAGTTAGTACATGTAAATATATAATTGAATAAAATGTTTCAAGAGATAATATTGAATTTTGCTACACATAAAAGATGGGTACTTTGTATTCTGTCTCATTTTTAGTGCTTGTTGTGACCCACAAAATTAATTTTGCAACCTTCAATTTTAAAAAACACCATCATAATGATTTTACCTGAAAAAAATATTTTAAGCTAAATACCCAAGTGGCCGCCTCAGCCAAGGATACAGAATGTGATTCTTAAGAAGTATGGAGTTGTGGAATGGTGGACTAAATGCTATAAAAGCCTATTCAGTGCAACAAAATACTTTTGAAAACATTGCTAGGCTCTTAAGTGAGAGAAATCTCTCAGGGAAGAGATAGAAGAGAAGAAAGGCATGCTGAACCCTGCATGTTCCAGGCAGGAAGCTAACACAAAAGCAGAAATCCAGGGTTGCCTCAGGTCTAACAAAAGTAGGGGAGCTAACCTTGAGATTCCCATATTAAGCCAGGTTTCTATCACTCCAAAACCAGTTACAGATCCTATATGAAAGAAACCATGCCTCAGTATAGGCTCTCAGGATTTAGACAGATAAAGTTCAGTAAACTATGAGCTTTAATAATAATTTTTAAAATTACCCAAAATACAAGGAAATGAGCCACTAAGAATGAGATTCAGGCAAAATCAACAAATTTAAATGGCCAAGAACTTCAACTGTAATTATCAAATACAGAATATACTATGTTTCTGTGAGAAACATTTAAGGAAATAGAAGATTATGTACAAAAATTAGCAGGCAGAAAAATAAAAGTGAACTGGCAACACCACTTTACCTTAACCAATCATAATGACAATCAAACTAACACCACGAGCTTCCTGCTGTGATGTACTAAGAAAGATACATGGTAACTTATGCAGCACCTTGGCCAGAAATGCTTACCTTGACTTTACCCATAAAAATACAATCAGACAAATTCAAATTAAGAGAAAATCTGCAAAATAACTGACAGAAGTCAATGTCATTAAAAAAAGGGAGGGAGGAATCTAGGGAACTGTTCTAGATGAGAAGAGACTAAAGAAGCAACTAAATATAATGCTTAATCCTTTAAGTTTAAATTTTTTCAAATAAAAAGTAATGATCAGAGATTTAAAAAAAAGAGAGTTTAGAACTGAAAGATATATTCATTGAAATGAAAACCTCAGTGAATACCCTAAACAGTAGCTTAGACACAGCAGAAGAGAGAATTAGTGATTTGGACAATATATCTCAAGAAATCAACCAGAAAGCAGCACATGGATAGAAGGAGAGGGAAAATAGGAAAGAGTAGCTTATAGACATAAAGGATAGAATGAGAAGGTCTGGTGTATCTTTAACTGAAGTCCCCAAAGGAGGGGATAGAGAAAATTAAGGTTGAGTATTATTTGAAAAGATAATGGCTGAGGTACTGAGCAAAGCATTTAGAACAGGGTCTGGCACCAAATGCATGGTATATAAGTGTTAGCTTTATTTTTTCCAAAGTGGATGAGAGGTATAAATCTACAGATACAGGGAGAGTGAGATACAGAAATCAGGGTAAATTTTAAATAATCCACCCTTACCTAGGCACAATGATGTGAAAATGTAGGACACCAAAGACAGATAATGTTAAAATGGATAAAGAGAAAAAATAATTCACTTAAGAAAGGGACAGAATTTTTGCTAACAGCCCTCTTCTCAACAGCAATGATGGATGTTAGAAGACAGTGAAATAATAATTTCAAAAGGCTGGAAAAAAAAAAAACCCTTCAAGCTAGAACAGTGTACCCAGAAAAACTATATTTCAAGAGCAAGTGCACAGTAAAGAAATATTCTATTAAAAAAAAGATTTAACTATCTACAAACAAAATTCTGGCAAATATGCTTTAAGGGAAAAAAAAGATAAACCTAGGAGGACAATCTAAAATAGTCAAGAAGAAATGGTGAATGCAGAAAATAATAAACATGTAAGTAAAACAAATACACATTGTCAGTATAAAATAATATGGATTTTTTTCAAAGATAGAACTAAAATGGACATAAGTTGGGAGTTGAATGATTAGAAGTGAAGTGTTCCAGGGTTCTTATATTGTCTGAAAGGAGGCTAAAATATTGATTAAGTTTAGACTTTGTTAGGGTATTAAAAAATACCTATTTAAAATTTAAGTGTAATTATGAAAAGAATAGAAAAAAATGTATAACTTCAAATCAGCTAGGGGAAACAAAGGGAGAAGAAATAAAAAATAATAATCAACCAAACAAAACCCCCAACTCAATTCTAAATAGAAATTTAAAAGCATTTAAAAAAAGATAAAAAGCACAAAGAAAGATAGTAGAAACAAGTTTAAATATCTCAGTAACAGTAGTGGAAGTTAATGAACAATACCCAACTATATGCTATTTAGCAGACACATATAAAACATAAATAAATAAAAGGTTTAAAGTTTAAAAAAATGGCAAGTATATACTAGCTAAATAAAACTAGGGTAATTATATTAAAAGCAGTTAATTAGCCTTTAATACCAAAACCATGATTAGCAATAAACAGGGTCACTACGTCATTTTTAAATGATCAACTCACCAAGATGATATGATAGTTTTAAATGTTGTCTGTATTAACTATGATAGGCTCAAAATATATAAAACAAAGAAATGATAAAACTTCAAAGTGAAATTTCTACTATCATGGCAGGAGGTTTTAGTATATCTCTCAATTGACAAGAGTCAGACAAAACATTACTATAAATTTGAACATTGCAGTTAATAACTTTAGTTTAATGGACAAGCACCCCAAATTAGAGAATGTATATCCTTTTCAAGTTTACATGATTATTTACAAAAATTGACCATATTAGTTTGTAAAGTAAATCTCAGAGAATCTATATTATACAGGCCACATTCTGTACTACAATGTAATTAACTTAGAAATCAATAACCAAAAGATATTTTTTAAAACCATGCATTTGGAAAGTAAAAATATACATTTCTCATGGATCAAAAAAAAAAAAATCAAATGGATATTTTAAAAAATACTTGGAAATTTAAAATATACTAAATATGAAAAGGAAAACAGATCAAAACTCATGAATGCAGTGAAAATGGTCCTTAGAGGTACTGCCTTAAACACTTATTAGAAAAGAAGAAAGGTTTAAAATTAATGAGGTAAGTATCCAACTTCATTTAGAAAAAGAAAAACAAAATAAACCTAAAGAAAAGATAATAAATATGTGAGCAGATGTATATGAAATAGAGAATAAAGATAAAATAGAGAGGATTGAGTAAGCCAAATGTTGGTTCATTGGAAAAGTTAATAAAAGACTAAATGCAACCTTCTTAAATTGACTTTTTAAAATAAGAGAGAAGAAATAAATAAATTAGGAATGAAACAGGCAGATATAACCACAGCTATAATAAAGATTCAAAAAGATAAAAGAATATAATGAACATTTAATCCAATTAATTTTAAAATTTGGCAATCTAAGGGTGATTTAACAATCATCATATTAACAAACTGAAAAGGAAAACCATATGGGCTTTTCAATAGAAGAAGAAAATATCATTTGACAAAGTTCAACACTCATTTAGGATAAAAAATTTTAGCAAAAAAAGAACTTTTCATTTTGCCTGCTTGAAGCTTAAATTTTTTTTATTATATAGGTTTTGATGTACAGCATTGTAATTTGACATCTGTGTACACTATAGAGTGGTCACCACTACAAGTCTAGTTACCATCCATCACCATAGTCTAGTTGACCCATTTCACCCACCCCCCGGAAACCCTTCCTCTCAGGTAACCACTATTCTGATCTCTGTATCTGTGACCTTGTTTTTGTTTTATTTTGTTTGTTCATTGTTTCGTTTTTTTAGATTCCACTTATGAGTAAAATCATATGGTATTTATCTTTCTCTGTGTGGCTTATTTCACTTAGCATAATACCTTCAAGGTCTATCCATGTTGTCACAATGGCAGGATTTCATTCTTTTTTTATGGCTGAGTAATATTCCATTGTGCATATATACCATATTTTCTTTACCCATTCATCCATTAGTGGATGCATAGGTTGTTTCCATATCTTGTCTATTCTAAGTGATGCTGCAGTGAACATAGGGCTGCATATATCTTTTCAAATTGGTATTTTTGTGTTCTTAGGATAAACAACCAGAAGTGAAATTGCTGGGTCAGAACTTTCTTAATTTGAAGGGTATCTTCCAAAACCCTGTAGCAAACATCATTGTTTAATGGTAAAATATTAGAAGCATTTCTTTTAAAATCAGTAATAAAAGAGGATGCATGCTATCACCTCTTCTATTCAGTATTGCACAGGAGACCCTAGACAGTATAATAAGCCAAGGATAAAATGGCACAAGGTTTGGAAAGGAAGAGACAATTTTTTTTTTATATCATTTCCAGGTGATATAGTTCACCACATGGAAACTCAAAGGAATGTACAGATAATTTTTTAAAATAATAAGAGCCTATGTCATGTGATTTGAAATAAGATCAAAATAGAAAAATCAATTGCATTTCCATATCTCAGCATTGATTTCTAGAAAATGAAATAACAAAGATGATATCACTTACTTAGCATAAAAACATAAGGAGCCTAGGAATAAATATAACAAAAAATGTGCACAACCTTTATGGAGCCAATTTTAATATGTTACTGAAAGCCACCAAAACACCCAAACATAATCTCACATATATGAAAACTTGATATAAGCCAGCAGTAGCATTGCAGTTCATAGGAAATAAGTGATTCTGGAATGATTGGTTTTCCATAGAGGAAAAAAATAAACTTGAATCTTATCTTAAACCATATAATCAATGTCATAAAAATTAAAGACTTTAATGTGAAAATGAAACTCAGAAAGTTAAGAATCTTTTTAACTTCAAGTTGGTAGTCTGTAAACACCATAAAGGAAAAGAAAAGCCACTAATTTGGAAACTATATTTACAACGAATATAAGCAAAAAAAGAATCAGTATTCCAGCATTTGTAAACAACTCTTACAAATCAATAAGAAATAGGCAAAAAACTCAATGTAAAAATAGGCAAATGGCATAAACATATATTTCACAGAAGAATACTCATTAGTAATTAGGAAAATGCAAATTAAGACTACAGTAAGAAACTATTTTAAACTATTAAATGATGAAAACATAAAATCTGATGATACTAAGTATTTGGCGAGGGTGAGGAACAAAGGGAGCTCATTGTTGGTGGGAGTGTAAACAGCCACAACTCTCTAGAAAACAATTTGGCTTCATGCTGTAAAGCTGAACATTTGCACACCTACTACTCAAGAATTTCATTCCTTAGTATATATTCCAGAGAAGCTCCTGCCCACCTGGACCAGGAGACATGTGCGAAAATGTTCGTAGCAGCCTCATTCATAGCAGCAAACTGCTAAGAACAACCTAGATATCCAATAACAGGAAAATGGATACATTGTGGTACAGTTAACTGTGGCACATACAACTGAATATTCTAGATACAGCAGTGAAAGCGAATGAGCAACACAGAGGCATTTTAGAAACATTTAGAAAGAATTTAAAATGAGCAAGTTGCCGAAGACTACATCGAGTATGGTATCATTTTAATAAAATTCAAAAGCAAGAGAAACTCTATTTATGATGAATAGATACGTAGCTAAAAGCAAAACAAAACAAAAAGCAGTTTAATAAAGGAAGGACTAGAATTTTTGTGTTTCAGCTGCAGCCTCTGGCTCCCAGAATGGGATCATGAGCTACCTTCCACCATCCTGGCTTTGCCAAGACTGAATCAGGCCAGACCCCCAGAGCAGCTTTCTAGATTATCACCATCATGTGTAAGTCAACGTACCCAGAGGGCTGGGTACAGAAGGCCCGGCTAGAGGTTTAAATGAAGTAAGCCCGTGGATGAGCACAGGAGCTAAGAGCCAACCAAAGGCCAGAGAACAAGAGGCAGGGGCTGAAAGCCAGCCAGTCTGAGGGAGATGCTTGCACGCTGCTACTGAGGGTTCTGGCTGTAATCACTCTAATGCCCTTTCATGCTCCAGATTGTACTGAGGATGTTGAGGCAGCTGACAGAATTGCAGCAAAAACCAAATTAGGACTTCTTATAGATTTTAAGGAGGCAGGAAATGACATCTGAAGAATTAGATAGTTGTGAACCAGAGAGCAACACAAGACCCACCTTGGAAAAAACCACACACCAATACAGAATCAGAGAAGCATTCAGCGTTACCAACGAAAAGAAATGGTTAAAAAGCCATGACTTTAAAGAATAGATTGTGCATGTAGTCTGGTATTCTCCCCTGAGAAAGATGTTGCGGAGCATTAAAGTGCCAGTCCCTCTAAGGTAAGCAGGGACTGAGTGCTGTCAGGCTACATAATCTGAACTTGATTGTGGGGGGTTATTGAAGAATTTCAGTAGGGAGTGACAACATTTGCTTTGCTTTTTTGAGAACTCACTTAGGGACAAATGGCTGGATTTACTTGACTCTATTAATAACAAGCTATTTTGTGTTGAGTTTTGACTACTTTATTTCACCTAAACAAGTGGAATCTTTGCACTTTGTCTAGGAAAGAGCGTGGTAGGAGGGCACAGAAGCAAAGGCAGAATCAGTCGACCGTGGCCACAAGCTGGGGTGGCAAGTGAGGGTTAGGTAACTGGGCTATTATATTCATGGCCAGGGGCTGCTCGCCTTCTGGCCGCACCATTCTAGCTGCATCCCTGTTCCCAGATGTAGGAGTCACATCCCTGACCTGGAAGGGCTTGCAGTTCACCAGCAGCCACGGGACCAGCTGGAGACATGGTTGAGCACACAGTCTGTGTGGGCACAGAGTCTCTAGTCTTCTTCCCAAGCAAGTGCTAATGATCCAGCTGGCCATGTGACCTTTTCATTTACATGGAGATGAAAAATATGTATAATTATTTAAGAGCTTTTATTAATCTCAAGTGAAGTTACCAGTTAAAGTTTAGCCACATGTAATCAAGCCGGGGATTACACTCTAGTTGAGGTTTAAAAATACACAGCAAATACTCCACCTGAAACTATAGAACTAGACGCTGGAACGAACAACAGTGTGGTAATGACAATGGTACAGTCTATTGAATGTTTACTAGGTACCAGGCACCATGCTCAGCATTTTGCATACATCATCTCATTTAGTCTTCATAACTGAGTTATGAGACAGGGACTATGCTCGCCCCCATTTTTCAAGGGAGGAGACTGAGGCAGAGAGGTGTGCAGTTACTTGACCAAGGTCACACATTTGTAAGTGGGGAAGGTCTGATTGATCTCATAGCCCATGTCTGCTGCCACTACACTCTACTGCATCTATGGTGAAGGGCAATGCTGCTTGAGACTTCATCAGGACCAGCAAGGAAGCTCTCTGGTGGGTAGCAGTGAGGTGATGGAAATCTCAGTGTGTTGTTGGGGTTGAGAGCAAGGCAAGCCTGGGCTAGGCACAGTCTGCCTGCACCCAGTGCTTTGGGAAAGCAGATTCCCTAGAAATCTGCACTTGATAACATGTTCAAAGATCCCCCAAAATGACTTTGACTACTGAGGAAAGGAAGAGTCTAAAAAATAAGCTGTAGGATATAAAATTGCAAATTATTCCACTCAAAAAAATAAATTAAATTGATTCAGTTCAACCTGTGTTTGTTGAGTACAGCATCAACAGAAATCAATGAGGCTGCACAGGAAACTCTCTGAGGGACCAGATTTTAGAAGGACACATAAGAAACATTGAAGAAGGGACATGGAATGCAAGATACAAGTCTGACTTGAACCTGAAGGTATAATGTAGTGAAGAGGCTGAATCTGAAAAACAACAACAAGAAATAAAGACAGAAAAATAGTGCTGTTTCTTTTGGATTGCGAACAAGGCAAGGATAGACCCAGTGCTGAGACAGATGGTATAATGTTACATGACTGGGGAGAGGCAGGGTTTTCTACTCTCAGCTTTTCTGTTTTCTTAATCAAGGAAAATGGTCCTCAGTCTAGAAATGTTAAGCAAATATCTAGATGAGGAAATTGAATCTGGATAGGTGAGAAAAATGGGAGAGCAATGAATTCAGGTTTCTAAGCCCGGGTGAAAGATGATACATACACACAGAGAGTAGTGTCTTCAATGTGGCCTTACTCAATCAGAATTTGTTGATTGACCAAATTAACCTCCTGGTGTTGAAATAACTTGTAGACATGACCTCAGTATTTGAAAACTCATGAAGAATTTCAGGACCGAAAGACTAGAGATGAGTACATTTTCTACTTTTCATACGAGAAAGGAACATGTGAGTTCACATGAGTTCTGACTCTTGTTAAAATTCTAGAAAGGATTATTAAAGAAATTGCGAATATTGAGGAAGAAATTTAGAGATTACTAAGGAACTACTGGTGTTTACTTAGAAGCTGTGGAAAGCAAATGTCATTCCTTTTCTGGGTGGTGTTTCAAGGTTTGTCATGCCAATGGACACAGCAGGCTTTGTGAAGCTTGGTTTCAGGAAATTATTTTGTTATTAAAATTTCTTATAAGAGCCTAGTGGACAAATGCTGGCTGGATGGTACCAGCTGGGTGACATGCATTTAAAGTTTATAGAACAGTCTCACCCAAAGATCCCTAATGGGCTAGATGGCTCTGTCCTTGGTCTAGTCCCATCTGATGTTTTGTTTTTCAATATAGCATAAATGTACAAGATGCTCATTTTTATCAGTTCCACAGAAATCCCAGATCTAGGAGAAATGTGTCAGATGGAGAAAATATCCCAAAGATTTCCCCTTGATGGAACAAAATAAACAAGATGATATTTAACAAGACACAAAGTCTTGAATTAAGTCTAGAAAAAGATCAGTTGCACAAGTAGAACATGAAGTCATCAGATTTCACCATCCCTGGTATGGAAAGACCAGATTTGACTGCAAGTTAGGAAGAGCCAGGTGAAGACATTGCTGCTAAAAAGACTTCTGCAATCCCAGGGCACTGGGTGAAGGTGCAAGGGGGTCTCTTGGCTCTGGCATATTTGATTCTGAACTCTCCTTAAGATTGGTCCTGGGAAATTAGAGGGCAAACAGAGGTGGGCAGCTCTTTTATGATAAAATGATAAATGACCTGGAGATATTGACTCTGAAATAAGAACACTTCAGTGCATCATGAGACCCATCTTCAAATATCTGAATGTCTTTCATGTAAAATATAGAGTTCTGTATTCTCTATTTTCCTCCAGAGGGCAAAACTGGACTCAGTGGCTAGCAGCCAACCCATCAAAGATCAATAGAAAGAAGTTTTCAATATTTAAGAGTACCCAGCCCTGCAGTGGGCTTCTTGGACAGCAGGGAATCCATCATCCATGGAGAATTATAGTAGAAGCTGGAGTGGGAGGGAGGTAGAGGAAATTCCTGCGTGCCTCCATGGCTGGGAGAGATGACCACTAAGTGTTCTTCCATCGCGTATATCATATGGATGTGTATAATATATACATTATATATATATATATATATATATATATATATAATATTACCATTTATTGAGCTTATACTAAGTGTCAGGGCTGGATTACGGTCTTTGTGTGCATAATCTCACTTTTTCTTTATAACAGATGAGGAGACTGAGGCTCAGAGAGGCTGTTAAGAGCTCAAGCCCACACAGTGATAGGTTGAAGAAAGGAAATTTGATTCCAAGCTTGAATTTAAAGTATACACTCTTAACTTCTATGTTATTTATGATTTGCAGTCTGTAAAGTTCATTCTTCCATTCAGCAGCTAATGCCCTGGAATGCCTTGTTCCTCACCTCATCCTGACCCTGGAAAACTCTCACTCATCCACTTAGACTGAGCTCAGCTGCTGTCTCCTGTCTGAGGTTTCCCCACTTCCTCCCTACAAGATGAATTAGTTCCCTCCTGTGTTGCATGGCAGGGGCACATTGTATCCTATTTGTGCAGTGTTGGTTTTCCCACTGGACTGCAAGCTCCCAGTTTCCTGAACAGCTGGAACCAGTGCTTATTCATCCCTGTCCCTGAGCACCACAAACAATGCTCAGAAGATGTTGGTACTCAATAGGTTTATAGGTTCGTCCATATAACCATTCATTCATTCAAGAAACCTAAGAAAGAATATCTTATTTCTTTCCCCCTTTTAATCCTTCCTGCATGATACTCCAGGTATTATTCTCCTACTCAACAACCGTCAGTGTCCCTTTGTATCTAGAGCATAAAGTTCAGAGCCTTAGCATGGCATTCAGAGGCCTGAATGAAGATATTTTCATACACCCCCAAGGTCTCAGCATCCTCCCCTCCATGTCCCCTTAGCCCTTCCTGATCTCTGTCTCCACCATCTTCTATCCTATCCCCTCATCTTTGCTCCTATTTTTCCCTTTTCTTGGAATGTCCTCTCCAATGCTCATTATTTCCTCTCAAAGTGTTATCCATTCTTCAACATCCCAGTTCAGATATCACCCCCTCCAAGAAGCCCAACCTCATATTGACCAGGAAAACCTTCCCTTCTCTGTATTCCCAGAGTCCTTTTTTGCTGCTTTGTTGTGGCGACAGTTTTCTAATGTTCTACCTTTTTTTTTTTTTTTTTTTGCCCATGATGTCGTGAAAATGCATGTTGACAGCCTGGTCCACTGATTGTTCGTCCTCGAAAGTAATAAATCCAAAACCTAGCCAACGACAAAGAGTGAATCAAGGTAGCAGGGTGTTGTGACACAAAACAGGTGATGAACAGTATTAGGACGGGCCGAGGGATCAGAACCGGGTTTCAGCGAAGCCAGGGTGTGTGGGAGGATGCGGGGCCCCGACACCGGGGCCGCGGCCGCGTCCAAACCGACCTGGGCCCCGCCGGGCGCCTCTCGGCAGCAGCCCGGACCGTGGGTGGCGAGGGCCCAGCGGGCAGGCAGCCCTGTGTGTGTGGTGGGTGCAATTCTGCTTTTCTGAAACCCCGGGTCCTCCCCCTCGGCGGGCATCGCTCTGCAGCTGGTGCTGACAACAGCCGCACATTGCTCTAACGCGTTAACAGAGTACGTTTCTACCAGTTAGAGCCTCACCAAGCTTGCCCAATGCTGTTGGGTAAGCCCGAGGAGTCCTGCCAAGCAACGTACGTATGTATACAGGTGTCTATCTGTACGTAGCTACATAACTAGGTACACAGAGACACAGACCACGACGGGTTCCAGCAGGTCAAACACTGCTGTCGGCAGCAAGAGCAAGAGGCACCGTGTCATCAAAGGTCTAATATTCTACTTTATTTTAGCTTTTTGGTCCATCAGATCCAAAAGATTATCTAAAAAGACCCTTTTTCAGCAGGCACTATGCCTTACTATCTCCAAAATTCTTGTGATCTGTAGCGTTATCTATCACTGTATCCCCAGTACCTAAGGCAATACCTGCCACCTATTCCATTAATAGGTGTTATTGAATGAATGAATGGATGGATGAATGAATGAATGAATGAATTCATCAAAAGTCAAGTTCTGCACTGTAGCACCAGTTTGCACATTAACTAAATATATAATTTGGGACATTGCATATCAATTGCTCTGGACCCCAGGTTCCATATTGATAAAAGGATGGTCAAGGAGACAGGGAGAAAGGGAACTCATTTTTGTGGATGACTTTGCTGTGTGCAAGGCAATGTACTAGGGGCATTATTTACCTTACAAACCTGAGGGAGGGAGGGAGAGATAAGAGGTACATAAGCAGTGAAGAGTATGGGCTTAGGATAAGGCTTCCTTGAACTCAAGCCCTAGCTCTGCTACTTACTAAATGTGAGCTTGGGCAAGTTATCTTAATCTTTTACATCTCTGTTTCTTCAGCCATCAAGTGGTGATAATAAGGGAACCTACTGGTGAGTTTGTTGTGAGGATTCAATGAGGTGTTGGATATAAGGTACTTAGCCCATTGACTGGCATTTAACCCTGCATTACAAATAGCAGCTCATTATTATTATTCTATTACCTGTGTGTCTTCTTGTTCAGTGGGGTTGAAGAAGCAGAGTTCTGAGAGGTTAAACAACTTGTCCAAGGTCACACACGTCTTCTGTCTGCTCTGTTTTCCTCTCCACCTATGGGACCTGCCAGGATAAATCCTTCGAGAATGGCCACGAGCTTTGCAACACAGCCTGTGTTCCCATTTCAGGCTGAAATACTAGGAAGCCACACCATGTTGCTACTTCTCAAATATTCCCAGACTTCAACATTATATTACCTAAACATTTAACATCTAACGCTGAATAGCTAAAAGCAGGGTCCATTTTCTCATGGTTATTCTTCTGCTTAATAAAGGAAAAAAGATCATAATCTAAGTTATGAGAGTAAATGGATATAACTTTTTCCCTATGAGACTCAAAGCTAATAACTTTTTTGTCCCAATCAATTGGGTTTTCTTTGTGCAAAAAATCAAAGTGCCAATTACCGCTCCTCTATGACCAAATGGGGTGTGAGCTTCCCTGCCCCATAAAGGGAGCCACATCCTACCTGGGCACTCAGTAGGCACTTGATTCAGGAGACGAGAATGAAATAGTAACTATCAGGGTTACTAGGGTTTTCTTTGATGGCGGATATGATGCACAAATGTATAGAAGTTTTATGGAGAACATACAAATAGGCAGGAGAAGGGTCATTTGTGGCAGGCCATTGCCAAGGATATATGACCCATGGAGCTGAAGGATTCATGCCCTAAATGCCCAAGAGGACCACCCCCAGAGCATTCACAGGTGGGTTTTATTTGTCATGCCCATGACCTCGAGGCATCAACAGGCCATCAGGGGGCTGCCGCCTGCAGAGCCCTTTTTGCTACAAACATGGCCCTCTAAAGTAGCTCCAAAGCAGTTTGATCATGGGAAGAGAAATGCCAATCTAACCCATTTGCTGTTGATTTCTTAAGCAGATTCAGGCACACAGGATGAAGCACAGCTTTTGCAGGAATGGTTTAAGCTGGTTCTGGAGAAGAATAAATTAATGCGATATGAGTCGGAGCTACTGATCATGTAAGTAAGGCAACACAGATAACAGTGAGTCCTAAAAGCAAGGGGGGCGGGAGTGAGGTGGCCCACCCTCCTAGGTTGAAGTCCCAGGATTTTTTCTCCTTGTGCATACAGAATTGTGATTGAGACAAATTGATATTTGATGTCTTGCATATCATGCTGGCATTAGTGCACAGAATCTTCAGTTGTCTGTTCTCTGCTGTGGAGTCCTAAGGCTAAAATGACTTCAGGTAATGGGTCTGGAGCTGGAGGGCATTTGGATAAGGCACTTTCAATCCACCCCTGTCCCCCAGACCAGGGGAACCCACCTGCAGTGGGGAAGCATGTGTCTGGCCTCTGAGTGTGAACCATAGGAAGGGCTCCCTGAAATCGCCTGATGACTCCTTACGGCTTTAATGGATTGAAGGTGGAGGTCTGGCTGGCTGACCTCTGAATAAGAGGCTGCAGTCTGGCTGGGAGATCAGAAAGTAGAGACGGATCTCACCCCACTCTGAAAATGCTGAAGGTCATTCTACCTGTCACCATCCTGGAGGGAAAGAAAGTAACATTTGATATAAACCACTTAAGCACCACTAGCTGTACTGGGTGCTTTCACCTGTGCTGTCTCATTTCATATTCACCCCAACACTGAGAGGTAATTTTAGGAGTCTTTGAAAGGGTCTAATAAATTCTATTCCTGGGGGGATTGGGGGGGGGGGAATGAATTGGGAGATTGGGATTGCCATATATACATTACTGATAAGAAAAAGAAATCAAATTGTACACTTTAAATATATGCAGTTTATTGTATGTCAATTGTATCTCAATAAAAGTTCTTAAAGAAAAAAATAATAATAAATTCTATTCCTCTTCTCTGCCTGGATTCTGAGCCAGGTGAGAAATAAGACAACCAGGTCAATAGATATAATATCAAAATAAAGTGTTCATTACTGATCATGGCTAGCTCAGCTAAATATGAGAGCCCAAGTGGGCTTGCTAACTGGACTCATTTCCTAGGGCTGGACTAACACATTATCACAAACAGGATGGCTTACAGCAAGAGAAATTTATTCTCTCACAGTTCTGGAAGGCAGTCTGAAATCGAGGTGTTAGGAGGGCCAGGCTCCCTTCGCAGGCTCTGGGGGGAGAATTCTTCCCTGCCTCTTCCGGCTCAGATAGCCGCAGGCATCCCTTGGCTTGTGGCTGCGTCATTCCATTCTCTGCGTCTGTCTCCATGCAGCCTTCTCTGTGTGTCTGTCTTCTCTTCTATCCTTTGTAAGGACACTTGTCACTGGGTTTAGAGCCCACCAGGATAATCCAGAATATTCTCACTTTGAGGTTCTTAATTTTACATCCACAAAGACCCCTTTCCAAATAAGGTCACATTCACAGGTTCCAGGGGTTAGGACGTGGACGTATCTTTTGGGGGTTCACCATGCAACCTACTATACTACCCAAACCACAGAATTAGACACACTCATCTACCTAGTCACAAAAGGTAGTGAATCACTTGCTTCTTAGGGATCAGGCTTTTACCCTAGACCAGTGGGTCTCACCTGGGTGCAATTTCCATCTTGCTTCCTCCTTCCAGGGATATTTGGCAATGTCTGAAGACATTTTTGTTTATCGTGACTGGGAGGTGCTAGTGATATCTAGTGAGGAGAGGCCAAGGGTGCTACTGAACATGCTACAACGCACAGGGCACCCCCGCTTCCCTCACCGGCAAAGAATTACCCAGCCCCAAGTGTCAATAGTGTCAAGACTGAGAAGTCTTGCCCTAGACCCATAGCAAGGCTCAGTGTCACAGAGAGCACATGTTTGCTGCAGGCAGGCTGATCCCTGGAGAGAAAGGGTGTGAGCTGAGTTCCCCTAGTCTGTTCTTCCCAAATTTACCTCCCCTGGGGTGACAGCAAGTATAGGAGTGAAAGTGGAGAGAAGAAGCCAGGAGTTATACTCCTTGAGCTCCACTGACATGAAGGAAATGCCAGGAATGCGGAAGAAGAGCTCATCTGTAGTAACTATTTTTATTATTACTATTTTTTTTAAATTGACGCACATGCTGAGACTCAAGTCAACTAAGTAATTTGTCCACGTCTGCCTGACTACAAAGCCCTTTTTACACAACCACATCATCTGCCTTTGGGCCAGGTCTGAACTGTAAAGTTCATTAACAGGAATGTATCAAGGACATTCCATGCGCTAGGAACTGTGCTGGGTTACTGTGAAAGTAAAGATGACTCAGGCCACAGTCCCTCTCTTCTAGGATCTCATGGTTTCAGAGGAGACAGACACACAAACACACAACACAAGAGCGATGAGAAAACATAGCAAGAGCTCCATGGAGGTCTGTAGGAGAAGCAGTCAGTGCACAGGCGGGGGTCAGGGGGGTGGTGACAGCTCAGTGGCTTCCCTCGTTGGTACACTGTCAGAGGGAAGTTTCTCCCCCAAAAGAGGAGAACTCGGACGTGTGAGCTAGACAAGGGCAGGTGGGAGCTCTGGTAGAGGATAGGTTCTAGTTTGGAGAAAGACCTGGTTGAACAAGCAGAAATGTCTTAGATTGGTGTGTCATTTTGGGTCCCTTGGGAAAGCAGATGCCAAGACAGAATTAGAAGGACAAGAGATATATTGGGAGAAAGAAGAAAGGGAGTGGGAGTGAGAGGGAAATCTTCAGACCCCATGCAGTCCTGACACCTGCAAAAGGAGAGGGGAGGGAAGGAGACTTGGCAGGAGAGCCTCAGACTGCAGTGCAGCCCTGAGAAAGTCTGAGCCAGGCAAAGGGAGCCCCAGAGCAAAGACTGCCCATCCGAGGAGTCCCCAGTGGGGCGGAAATGGCCCAGCTCCAGCACCGCAGCTGTGCTTGGTCACTGGCTGGGGGCTGCTCATGGACAGTGTGGCCTCAGCACAACAGTGAAGTGGATTCTGCTGCAGCAGTCAGCTCACCACACACTATACTCCTTCCAGAAAATTCTTTCTTAATGGAAGATCTGAGTGGTGCATTTCCATCAGCGACCAGAGTGGGCCAAGGGTAGTTCAATGTCAATAACAAAAGGCAGAGTTTTGAACAAAGCATGGACTTTGGCCCAAGGAATAGTGGAAGTAGTGAAAATAATGACAGCAACAACAGAGTATAGTAAAACGACCCGATGCTATAGTAGATATGCCTGCAGCCTACACGTGGGGCTGGAAGGGAAGCCCCACCCCCGCAACCCTGTCAAACCCAGGGACCTAGTCTCAGCCCTCAGCCTCTTCAGTGTCTCTGTAGCAGTGGACACCCATGACCTCTCTTTTCTCTATCAAATTTTTCCTCTCTTGGCTTCTGTGATGCTGCATTTCTTGTTTCATCCTTCCAGCTTTTCTCTCGCTTCTTCCCTGGCTCTACCTCTTTTGTTTGGCTTCTACATGTAGGCATTCCCAAGCTCTGGTCTTCAAACCTTTTCTTCCTCTATCACCTCCCTTTTAGGGATCACGTGGTTTCACCAATCACCTTTGACCCCGCCACATCCGTTCATGGTCCTCATTTCTCCTGAGAACCCCAGACCTGCATTCCCAAAGGTTTGGGGAACCTCCACATCGCGACACGGCCCAGCATGTGGGGTGCTTGCACACATATTCTGATATACATGGGTTATCCCCAGCACTGAAATGTCATGACGTTCCGTCTGACCTTCACCAAAGGCTAACTTTCCTTCTCGACTCTGCCGTTCTATCGGTGGACACACTGAGTCCCCCAGCACTCCAGCTTGCCTCCTCCAAAGCATAGCTGATTCTTCTTTCCACATTGCCTACAGCCAGATGAATAGTTGTCTGAGTATTTTGCCTCCACCCGGACAAAATATCTCCCTCCTGTTTCCTCCTTGTTTTCGTGTTTACCACAGAGATCTGGGAGTTGTTAGAGGTGATACTTGAAGCCCCTAAAAGAGAGCAGAGTTTCAGATTGTTATTGCTCCTCCCCTGGACTGTTCTAGTCATTTCTTCATGAGCCATTCCTGAGTGGCTTTCCAAAAGCTTACTGAGAGCACATCACGACCTTCGGTTTCTCCCCATCATCTCTTGAGTTCAGCATATCTCAGCAGCAGCAGCAGCAGCAAAACTTTCAGTTTAGAGACAGTCCAAGACCTCAGTTTTAATAAGGAAAAAAGAATGAGGTCACTATGGTCAATGGGTTTATTAGTCAATATGTCTACACACATCTCCAGTATTTACAAAGTTTGAACATTTTCTCCTCCCCAGGGCCCAAGAACTAGAATTAGAAGATCATCAAAGCAGACTGGAGCAGAAATTACGAGAGAAAATGCTCAAGGAGGGTGAGTATGGTGATATGTTTGGGGCCTTTGTTAAGAACATTTTTTCCTATGAAGACACTTGACCAGGACATGCTGCATATTGCAGAATGGAGTGTTCTTCCTGCCTTGTGCCACCAGCCTGGGAGTCAGAGGGGGTCACAAAGCCAGCCTTCCTCTGCCCCCACCAGAGCACAGCAAGTCCCTCTTAGCTTCGTTCACTGGGGCTGCGAGAGCAGCCTTTCGCTCCATCTCATGGGCTAATAGGAACAAAGTCATTTATTCACACACATTCACTTATCCATCCATTCATTTAACAAATATTTGCTGAGACTCTAGAGTGGGCCTGGCAGGTGGAGAAGAGCAGCCCTGACCTGTGGCTTCACTAGGGAGACTGACACCCAGAGCAGTAGTTATAACAGTGAGATGAGGGCCATGACTTCGGTGCTTTGGGAGCGCAGAGGAAGGCAGGCCTGGTTCAGCCAGGCACCGGGGATGGTAAAGGAAGCATCCTTCCCACCACGGGCTGGCCCAGGGCATCACACGTGAGAACATTATTTCCACCACGAAAGGGGGAGAGTTGAAATAAATGTAATTGACACCACGAACTGATTCATGCATTCACAGGCTCCAGCCCACAAGGCACATTCACTGTTTTGTGTCTGTATGTTTGTGGGGCCAGATCCGTGCGTGGCGTTCCTACATTTAAACCTAAGTCTAAAAGTTAAATCGTTTCTGCATACCTCATGGACCGAAACTGCACCTACCTATGGGTCACCTGCTTCATAGCAAGCGCTTAGTAAATGTAAGACGTTATCATCACGATCATTCTTATTTAGGTATTTTATCCCCCTTTTACAGATTAGAAAACTGAGACTCTGAGAACTTAAAAAGCATGCTCAAGGTAAATGATGGGGCTAAGACTTGGGAAGAGATCACCACAGACTTGGGGTCTCCTGTTCTTTCTCACATAGTAGGGGTTGTAGATTGTTTCTTTACAGCAATAGGAAACTATTTCTAACAAAATCCTTACAGAACTGCTCTGTATAGAACAGATAAAAGGGGTATACCTTATCTTGTGTCAGAAGGGGCTCAGCTGGTTCCACTGATGGTGAGCCAAAACCAAGAGGAGTTTTAAATTTCTCTGTCTCGATGATCAAATAAGGGGCACCCATATTGGAGTATACCTAAACTAACAAACCACAGTGTATAACTAATACCTCATTTACACATCTGATAAAAGTTTTAATTTGCTCCATTTCAGGGTGGTAAAATACATGCCACCAAAGACTCCATGAGACACTTTTGAATCATTTTTATTTTTTTAAGTACTTGCGAAGGAGTGAGGGTCATACGTTTTCTCACTCTTCTGAGGTGTACCCAAAAAATGTAGCTTCTTCATTTTGCCTTGTCATCTTGCATGAAATATTCATCCCCCTAGTTGGAAGGAAGGAGAGAAAGAAAGAAGGCAGGAAGGCAGGAAGGCAGGAAGGAGGGAGGGAGGGAGGGAGGGAGGAAAGGGAATTTTATTTATGCCTCTCCGGTAAACTTAGTCTGATGCAATAATTTAGTCTGGCGCAGTCCCTCTAGGGAATGCTCAGTCTCTTTGGGATGAAAGTGTTCAGTCTTACAGATAGGCACCCCTTCTGTCTGCTTGATCCTTAAGGTGACCGCCAGGCCATGGCAAGAGGCAGGTCTGTGTGGCTTCGCAGCACTGGGAATCTGTGTGGGTTGCTCTGACTCGCTGAACCCCACATCACTGTTCTCCGTCATCGGGCTGCCCCTCTCTGCTGGCATTTGCAGCCAAGTTGTATGGCTGGCATGACCCACAGCCTGGCCATTCTCTCAGCATGCCCGGAACCTGACTCCTAGCCTCGCTCAGCCTCGCCCCGGCACATCCTCCGCTCCGGCTGGCCAGGCAGTCTACCAGACAGTCTCCACTGTGAGGCCGTTCATCCCTCCTCATGGCGAGCCCCGTGGCAGGCCCAGTGACCCGCTACCTTTGCATCTCTGGGGCAAGTGGACACTTCTGGGCTCTACCTCTGTGTGCCACACACAGCAGATCAAGATCTGGAGAGCCACACCCAAACCCCTTTTCACTGCTCAGCCACGAGTTCTACCTGTTCCGTGTTTATCCATAGGGCGCCATTCTACTGGCCTCTTCCCAGACTTCCAAGCAAGGGGCAGGGCAAGAGTCCCTCAGCCCCCCAGTGTCCCCATCAAATAATATGACATCCCCTGCCTCCTTGGGGGCTTCCAAGGCCCAGAACAGAGAGACTGGAGCCTAGGGCTTTCACCTTCAGCTTCTCCTGCCTCTCTCTCCTCCCTCCCGTGAAACATGAGCTGCGAAGGGAGCGGTGCCTCTTTATTTCCCTTTTGTCATATGTACCTTTTTCCTGACACTGTTCTCAGTACTCAGCCTGATGCGTGAGACAGAGGTACCCTCTCTGCTCTGGTATCCTGCCCACCGCCTAGTCCCCTCGTGTTAAATAGGAAGGGTTAATGGGATTGATAAAGTCCTGTCCCAAGGCAATAAACTGGTTGACAAGACTTAAAATCTGCCTTTAAAATCCTGTTTTGAGTGTCAGAAAGTCATCACTACCAGTTTCTTACTCTTTTCCCTCCTTTTATAACGGTCTTATCTCCCGGAGGCAATCGAATGTCTCGGGCCAATTAGAGGAAGGTCATGTACTCAGGGAGAAGCACAGGCACAGTCTGGAAACGTCCTCCTAGCAGCCAGCCGTCACCTCACTTGGCTGCCGCCTGGTCTCTATTCAAAGGGCTGCGATCTGTCATTAACTACCAATGAGAAAAGGATTCTCGTCATTGAAATAGTATCCACCGGTGCAGATGGTTTCCTCAGAAACTTTTCCCACAGATGGCTTTGCTCAGATGTGTTTAGGTGAAACCGCCTTTTGTGCTGTTTTGTTGGTTTCTTTTTTGCCAGGGGAGGGCAGGTTGGAGGGCTTGGCAGGGCTTGGCTGGTATTAACTTCTTTTTCTGACAAAGGGGTTTTCCCTGTCACTTTATATAGCATCTCAAGATGAAACCTGAGCAGACGGCAGCACAGAGCACCCACCTTTCTAATCTGTGACTCGGAGGGCGGGTCCCTGGTGTTAAATTCATTTCCTTGTTTTCGCCATGGAAATGGAAGGGCAGAACACATCCAGAACAATCAAGAATGCCCATGCCAGAAGCTCTCCCCGGGTCGAATCTTACCTGGAGTCCAATGTGGGGGTTTTTTTTGTTGTTCGTTTTATTTTGAGGGTTTTTGTTTTTTTTCCGTAGAGAGCCAGAAAGATGAGAACGATCTGAACGAGGAGCGAGAAATACTCACCAAGATGATGCAAGTGATCGAGCAAAGGGACAAACTGGTGGATTCCTTAGAGGAGCAACGCATACAAGAAAAGGCTGAGGACCAGCACTTTGAAAGCTTCATATTCTCCAGGGGCCGTCAGCTGAGCAGGCCCCGCGGGGAGCAAGCTGGGGACCAGATCCGGCCAAGCACCCCTCACTCACTCCTTCCTCCTTTCACAGGATATGTCAGACCTGGAACGTAACTTATACCATGCTGTAATTTTTTTTTTTAATTGAAGATTCTTTCATATGTACTCCAGCTGCCCAAGATCCATGAAGAAAATACAAAGAATCTTTTGAAATCGGCAGTCAACTTCAGCTGGTCTCTTAAATTGGAAGTGACCTTGGCAGACGATCAGCATTGTTTTCTGTAGAAAGTGACACAGAGATCGATTTTCCTGCTGCTTTTATCATTTCTCTTCCCAATTCACTGAGTTAGACATCTTAAGATTTTTAAGAAGCTGCCTTTTCCTTAATATATCCTTATTTGCCCTTTTTTGCGTGGATGACCGGTTTCCAAATGTCAGAAAGAAGCAGCCGCAGTTTAAAGATTAAGTTAATATTTAAATTGTGTTTCCAGAGAAAGAGAAGAAACTTTGAGATTACTGATTACATAAAGCAAATAACTCATATAGCAGGTGTTAATTCAATCCAGGGTGAATTTAATTTACCAGGTGTATTTATAAGCCTTAATATAATATACATAAACAATGAGAGTTTAATAGAACATTTGAGCCTTAATTTTATTTTTTTTTAAAAAAGAAAGAAAAAGAAAGAAAGAAAAAAGGAAATAAAAATTTGACTTCATACCAGCAGGATTGTTACTTATCCCCAAATGCTGTTGGCTTAGAAACACATTTTCTTTCTTCTTTTCTTTTTTCTGTTCTTTCCAGAGGACTCTCCTTATTGCCCCTGGAACATAGTGAGAAATTTTTGTAGGAAATGAATAATTTTGAAGCACTTTTTTATAACTATTGGTAATGGCAAAAAGTATTACAGAACTCTTTCATTTGTTGATAAAATATTGGTGAGGTTGATGCTGCTATTAAAAACAAACATGCCAGCGATCCCAGGTGAGGGATGCATCTCAATGGTGGTCTTCTTAGGTCCAAACAGAGAAGCGTCTCTGACATTCTTTCCAGGGGTTGCCCAGGAAATCCACAGGACAAGACAAGGCCACTTCTGCCTTCAAGGTGGAATGGGGTGCAGTGGTCCCATTCATGAAATCCCAAATTTGGTAATGGTTGTCTTTGTGACATTTTCAACATGAAAAGAAACATGGAAGATGGAGTTTGTACACTGACACGGGATTCCTGGGACATTCTGAGAGTTCATATGGGAATCAAAGAAAAGATTTTAAATGGTGGTTTGTTGTCATAAAGTATTTGTTTTCCCTCAACGGGATTCTTTGAGGAGTCAGTCCATCATTGACAAGAGACAGACTGAAGAACTATTTGTCGTATGTTTGGCCTCTCTCATTACTGCAAGTGTCTAAATGTATTGTTGGGCAAATGGTGCTTTGCAACCACCTGGAGAGCTAACTTTCCTCAATATAAGTTGACCCATAAACCACTTTTGTCTGAAATGCTGTCCGTGCACACCGATCTGGTCAGCTGATAAGCTGGAAATTAGAAGCGTGCCTGAATTTCCCAAGTTAGCCAACATATTGGGTGGTATTAAAACTCAACCTTTCCATGGTATACCAAGTCCCAAAGGTTGAAGTTTTTTTTCTTTCTTCTCTCCTTCCTTTTTCATTTTTTTTTCTTTTAATAATCAGGTCTTCTAGTGCCTGAATTCTATTATTAGGAAATATATACAAGCCTCTATTTCTCTCTCTGTCTCTCTGTCTGTCTGTCTCTCTCGCTGAAAACTGTGCCACTTAGGACTATTTATCTATTTTTATTTATTTGTATATTTGGTGGAAATGGCTAATATGATTTCCTCATAATTCTGGTTTTCCTGTGTTGTAGTTTGGAGAAGACCTATTAGCACTAAGCTATTGGTATATAAGCTATTTAATATCAAATAACCCAGAGGTTTGGGACAATAAGCTGTATAGTATTAAAGATTTATGGAGATAGTCAAAATAACATATTCTGCCATCAGGCATTCCGAGATAAGACTACAGATGCTCAGGAATGTTAATTCATTTTAAGAAAAATACATAACTTCAGTTTTCCTTCTAGAATGGGTAGAAATATTCAAGCCCAGTCACCATTTGATGCTTGCATACATGTAACAGATGATGCTCAAATGTGTAGTGTCTGGGTTGTTTTGTGCAAAAGAATTAATTGCCATTTATTTTAATTTGTGCTATTTCAGTCTAAAAGAAAGATTCTCCCAAGAGGGCCAAGAAAGAAGGTGGTTGTTGGCCCCAGTATTCTGTTAATAGATGAGAGAAGCAATTTGTTCACTTTCTCTTCCAAAGAGTATGTTCTGTGGTTTAAGGCTGAGTCTTATCTGGCCAAGTTAAAACATAAACCTCATATTTAACAGCCTTCTACACTGGCATCAGTTTTCCCAGTACTTAAAAACTATCTTAATGATCATTTCCAAAAGGACATAGATATTGTGGCTGTTGAACTATGTTAAATGATTGCAATAGAAAATGTTCTAAGACCCCCCAAAGGTAAAATATTGTACCATTTGAAGACAGTGTCTGTGTCTGCAATATGAGCAGGATTATGATGAAAACAGACAGAGCCTTCACTCTCCCATAAAATAACACTTGTGATCAAGGCTGAGCCATTTCGGACTCTGAATGAGACAGAAAGCCCCAGCCTCAGGTCATATTTCATAGTCAGTCTCACGCAGCTGCTAAGTTAAACCGAAAGGCTCACAATTGAAACTTCAGAATTTTGCAGATGTTGGACCAAGAGGACAGTTCTTAAGCTTGCTCTCCCAAACCATTCATTTATTTATTTGTTTAATAAACATCTTCCAAATACCTGTGAGATTCAGCAGCCCTGTGCTAGGTATAAGGATACAAAAAGAACATTATTTCCTCTACCCTCAAGCAAATGCAAAGAGAAACAAGGACAACTCCCAAATAAATTAAAAAAAAAAAAAGAACGATTTTTGTGATAAGTATCAAAACCTGTACTGCTTACACTTTATCTCAAGCACAAAGACTTATTTGTAAGTGCTTCTTTGGCAATAAAAACACAAGTTCATGTTTCTAAAACTGTGAAAAATAATATCAGGTTATACTGTTTCATTTAAACCTCGACTTTGGCAGGGTTAGGCTGCTTGGAATCAATCAATGTTGAGATGCATGTTAATTGCAACTGAGAAAGGAAGTGGCAGGTGTTTCCAACTCTGATGAGCTGCAATGAAATTGATGTTTTCTGCCTTCTGGAGGCAGATGACAATTCACCAATGTCTGTCTTCCCAGGAAGCAGATTTACAGGCTTTTCCTTCCAAACTGAAAATGGCAGCCTGTCCCACCCAGGTGGTTGATCAGAGAACTCCCTCAGCAGGGCAGAGGCGGCAGGGGGCAGCTGGGGCTGCCACATGAACGGAGAGAGTGGCAGTCATTGGATGTAGTTTACTGTAATAAGAAGGTTCTCGTACAGGGGAGCGTGTACTATTTCACCTACTGTTTATCTTCTAACCTCACTGCTGAGTGGCTTGTGAAAGATTAATTTGCTCCAACAATTGGGAACTATTCATGTGGATTGAAATGTGTTACATGTGCACTGCTATAAATACTGAAATGAACCAAAAATAAATGGTTTTCTGTCGAAAGAATCCAAACATGTGGGCTTGGTCTGGCACCTCTGAGGCCAGCGTCCATTTCATTTCTTTATTCCAGTGAAAGGACTCGAGCAAAGCTTTGATTTCGTGTCAGAGTCTGTGAATTATCGTTGAATGCTTTGTTCCCAACGGAGCACCTGGCAGGACTTACCTGGATGTGAGTGGGAGGAGGAGTGAAGAAGGCTCGCCTCAGGTGTATTCTCTCAACAAAGAAAGCTGTTCTCAAAGGTGGGGAGGGGGAGAGAGGCGGCCTCTCCTAGTCCCGGCTCCCATTTCTCTTACCCAGTGCAACCTGGTTTTGTATTTCATTCATGCAACGGGAGTACTCCCCTCGGCACAGAGCTGGCCCCTTTCTTCAACTCACTCTCGTTCAGGACTGAGGTTTTTAATTTGTTTCTGTTCTTAATCCCAGCACATGCAAATTTGTGAAATGTGAGCATGTGATTCACCAAAATTGCCACATCAGGTGAATCAAGTGTCTGGTCCCCATCATCTCACACTAAGTTCCCCCATTGTTTGAAAGCTGTTGTCTGCTGATAGAATATTTGAAATGGTTCATTTTTTCCATTGCATGTCAACAGAAAGTAAACATAACTGCAGATGAGAGCTCCTGTTTCACAAGTGCTAACATGCCAAGGGAAAGGCCAGCCACCTTCCATGGCGTTCTGCAGGTTTTCCTTGCACCTGTGGTGGGGCTCATCTACCCACAGAGCCACAGACTCCCAGCCTTGAGCTGACCCGGTAGCTGCAATTCACCACCCCTCAGCCTTCAAGGCACGCTTAGTAATGTCACATTCACTCTCCCAGCTCATTTCTAGAAATAAAAAAAGGAAGACCTATGCTGTCACAGCTCCCCTGAGGAGCCCTGTGACCCTGATAATGGTAACGGGTCCTGTGAATTCAGCTCCCCTCACCTGCCAGCTGCTGTAATAAGCTCTGTAGGTGCATTATTCCATTTAATCCTGAGAGCAAAATTCTTAAGATAAACATTGCCCCATTTTGAGATGATGAGACGGAGACACAGAGGCCCAGGAGCTCAGCTGGTAGTCTAGGTACAAAGTAGCAACACTGGGGCTGGACCCAGATGTCAGCCTCTAGAGCCCAGGCCCCTTGACCGCCAGGCTGTATGACCCCCAGACGTGTGCCTTGTGCTTGGCTGTTCCTTCCCTCCCTTTCCTAGATGGGCGCTCATTGCCACCCTCTCTCAACACACCAGTGCCCAGCACCACTCAGGGGAAATCTAGCCTTAGAAGCCCAGGCTGCCGCTTTGAAGCGTTTTGTTTCCTTTGATACTACATCTGTGTATACTCGAATGCGAAAACAATTGTTTAAATGGTTAAATTACCTAACCTCCACCACCCCTCACAAAAATCTTATAAGAACCATGATACTCTAGGAACAGGCATCTTGTTTATCCTGGGGGATCAGGTACTGCGGACGCACGACCGTGGACCCAGTGGCCCAGGGGACTTTTTGCCCTAAATTGCACTATACAATCCAATCCCCAGTCCCAAGGGGAGGGAGCCAAGACCACAGGGCCAAGGGGGTGGGAGAGGAAGGAGAAGGGAACATGTTGGGGGCCAGCTGAGAATGAGGTGGCTTCTGCAGGTCCTTAGGCAGAGTGTGCAGAGGTGGGGAGCAAGATGGGGTCACTGGGAAATAGCACTCGTGGGCCTGTGTGACACTGAAACAAATAACCTGATACTGGGCGGCAGTTCCCAATACACGGGTGGCATGAGAATTCAGTTCCCTGCCCGTCCCCAGAAAAACAGAAAATGGTTCCCTAGGAATTTGGGGGAAATTGTGTGGGGGGGGGGAGGGGGGTGGTCCCAAACCCTGTGTGTGATTTGAAAACAAATCAATAGCTTAAGAAAAAGCAAGTAGAATTATTCTAAAATAGTAAGCTGAGCACTAGTCACTAATTCAGGGCTCAAATTTCAGCCTTGCCACTGCTCACTGGCTGATATCGAACAACTCAGTTGTGCCTCAGTGTCTTCATCTGTGAAGTGGGGCTGATCCTCTCTCCCTCCTTTCCTCTCCCCCTGCCTCCCTCCCCTCCTCCCTGCCTTGCAGGTTCCTTACAAGCGTGAGTCTGCCCTACATAGGCTCCGATTTTAAAATGGAAACGGCTAGCCTATAACTTTGTGATCAGAATGGCCATGGTGAATCCCAACAGCAGAAACAGAAAACAACACTTCAGATCTCAGCAGAACAGGTACGGATGGGCTGTTTCCACAAGAGGAGATGTAAGCAGGGAACGAGGCCAAGAAATACACTTCTCAGAGCATTGTCACCTACCTTTTGGGCCTCTCTCTCTGAGCTGGCCTCTGCTGACCAAATGCCCAGCCTCTTACAGATCTTTTTGGCCCATGATTCTTCAAGTACACCTTGAAGACACCCTCTGGCCCTGGCGATTTGGTTGCATCCAGCTGTTAGAGGTAATACTTCTAAACTTCCTCCCTAAAAGGGAACATTTAAGCATGAAGAGGCTTAATATCTTCCCCAGCAAAGGTGGAAGCAGAGACTCTCACTCCTTCAGATCACACCAGTCTGGAGGTGGGTGTGGGAGGAAGGTGGATTACAATGGATTACAACCATGACAAAGAAGACGGCTCGCCTGAGTACCTGCCCTGGGGAGGGGTAGGGGACAGCCTGGGAATAACCTCAGTGGCCTGTGACACAGACCACAGCAACAGAATTACTGGAACCCCAGGTATTCTTGCCCGGCTGAGTCTGAAGTGGCTGACAACCGCCCCTTTCTATCCACAAAAGCTTCACCCCTGCGGCTGAGCCCCTGGAGGGTTCCCCGTTCCTCTGCTAAATGACTCAAAGAGGAGGTCCTGATTTTAGTGGCTTCAACTCTACATGCAGTTGACCTTCAGCTATCATGTTCAGGTGGGGGACTCCTCCTACTAACGTTTACAGTGCATTCCTAGGCGCCTAAAGAGTAGGGAAGCAGGTCAGCTGTCTCTAAGGACTTGGGACACATTCCCCCCTGGCCGGATCAGAGGCCGTTTGAATAACATCGCCTGTGGGATCCTCAAAAACATCCTCGCCCTCGGTCCACCATGTCACAAACCAAAGCTGAGGTCTGCCAACCCCCCCTGGCCCGATGCCTTCACTGCTCACCTGGAGAAGTGCTTGCCCGCTCCTGCCCTCAGCAAGTAGGACCCCTGAAGGACATGCCCACTGGCAGCCTGGTCTTCGAAGGCCACTGCTAGTGTCCCAGAGCTCCTGAGGGGGGACGTGCAATAAGAATTCTCACTTAAGACTCTGAGTCCAAAACCATTTCATTTCAGACATTTTTTTCATCCCGAGAGCATACCTTGCTTTCAGTGACTAAAGAGGTCTCCAAGAAGCTCTGTCTAGCTTCTCTCCTCATCCCCTGATCCCGCTGCTTTGATGTGGTCAGACAACTAATGATTGATTGGGATCCAGACCCCTTGGGAAACCCTCTTCACGATCTGCTGGGGCCTCCCATTTTGTCCCTTATATGGTGTATCAGTTTGCTAGGGCTGCCGTAACAGAGTGCCACAAACTGGGTGGCTTAAAACAACAGAAATGTATTCTCACAGTTCTGGAGGCCAGAAGTCCAAAATGAAGGTGTCTTGCAGGCAATGCTTCCTCTCAAGCTCCTAGGGGAGGGTATTTTCTGGTCTTTTTCAGCTTCTGGGGGCCCCAGGCGTTCCTTGGCTGTGACAGCACAGTTCCAGTGGGCATCTTCCTCCCGTGCGTCTTCACATCATCTCTCCTCTGTGCATGTCTGGGTCTAAATTCCATCCTTGCCTAATGACACTGGTCTTACTGGATTAAGTGCCCATCCAGTATGACCTAACATGCTATTTTAACATACCTAATTACATCTGCAATGACTCCACTTCCAAATAACATCACATTCTAAGGTTCTAGGGGTTAGGACTTCAACATATCATTTATAGGGGACACAATTCAACCCATAACAGATGGTATTCACAGTTGGGGAATGTGACGCTTTCCCCAGTGAAAGCCTCTTCCAGTTTGAATTTTACCTTAATTTAGTTCGAGATGCTTAGTTTACCCCTATCCTGGGTTTTTAACCTATGCAACAAAAAAGGAACACAGCAAAATAAAACAAGAGTCAAAAGCCAAGCTGCCTTAAATATGACAGAGACGGATATAAACACAGTTCATGAAATCTGTCTGAATGGAACACACAGACTCCAATTGTCTCTCCATTATCTTAGTAGTTACTCTTTTACTATTCTTTTCATGGTTACCCTAGAGGTTACAACACGATTCCTCGATTTATCAAAGTCCACTGTAAATTGTTACTTTTACTTCTTCCCAGACAATGCCTGGATCTTAGAACTTAACTTCATTTACTCACTTTCCAATTTAAATGCTTTTGCTGCTGTGCATTTTAATTTGATTTATATATTTTTAAACCCTGTAAGACATAATTATTGTTATTTTATGTAGTTATTCTTTTAGATGCACCCATATATTTACCCTTTTATTTGTTCTTTCTTCTTCCATCTGGAATAATTTTCCTCCTGTCATGAGCTTTAGTATTTCCTTTTGTTTGGATCTGCTATTTATTAATGATTTTTCTCAGTTTTTTGTTTGTTTTACTGAAAATGTCTTTATTTTCTCTTTGTCTGCTAGAGTGGAGTCTTTTGGAGTCCCAAACCAAACAAGGGGGTCTTACTGGGGATCCCTAGTTTAGTGCCACCTGAACTGTTGTCTACCTACCCTTGTGAGGTTGACAACTGTCTTGCTCAACCTCTTGGCTTCTCAGCTGCTACATCTGAAATTGGAAAGTGCTCCTAGGGGGAAATTGGTCCCAAGTGACGGGCTCACCTCTCTGGGGTTCTTTCTTCTCCTAGATCTTGGCCCTGTAATTTCCATTAGCTTTCCAGTGCTCTCAAGCAGATTTATTTTACATTTTGTCCAGCTTTTCCAGCTGTTCTCAGTGGGAGGCTTGACCTATATCACATAGTATGATGGTCTGAGGAGCTGAACATCCAATTTCCATCTATTTGTTAGGAAGATCCCCAGAAGCTGTCACATAACACTTTTACTTACATCTCATTGGTCAAAAGTTTAGTCATATGACCACACCTAGTTGGGAAATATAGTCTATATTCTGAAGGACTATAATCCTAGCTGAAAACTGTAGGTTCTATGACTCTTTGGCATAAGAGATTCTAAGGGCTATAGTATTATTCTTTCGGTTATTTGCTATGTGATCTGAAGCAAGTTTAAACTCTCCAAATTTCAAGTTATTCATCTGTATAATGGAGGGAATGATAATATTTATGAGTCTCAAATGAGATACTAATAATGAATATTTATTGTTATCTGCTGGCACTGAGCTGAGTAGTTTATTTACACGAACTGTGTTGGTGGTCCCAACAACCTCATAAGGAAAGAACTCATTTTGATGAGAAAACCGAGGCAGAGAGAGGTTAAATGACACAGATACTTGAAGGCTGAATGGCGATTTGAACCCCAGACCTTCACCGTGACATGGTCCCGCCTTGTAAATCACAAAACCCTACCTGCTGGAATTGCTGAAGGAGGGTGAAACGACCAGGATAGGAACAATGCTGGGTGGCTGAGGGCTGCACTTGCTCAGCTAGAAAAATGGGCCTCTAAGGGAAGGTCTGGGGACAGAACTGACCTACTGGGAGTGGATTTTGAGTGATATGGGCCAAAAGTCATCAGTTTCATCTTACCCAAGGGGTTAGATGATTAGAATAGCTCATAAGTTAAACACGGGAGTTGGAGAAGGAGACCATAGAGGTAAAAGGACCCTGCACAGCATGCAATCCCATGGCTTCATTTTAAAAAATCAGTCATTTTTGTGAGGTGTGTACATTTTTATTGAAGTACAATATGCATACAGAAAATTGCTCAAATTATTAAGTACACACTCTATGAATTTTCAAAGTAAATACACCCATGTAACCAGTACCCAGATCAAGAAACAGAACATCAGCAGCTCCAGTGACTTCTCCCACACCTTCCCTCCTCCCCATTCTAGTCACTACCGCTCCCAAGCCTACTCATTATCCTGACTTCTAACCTCAGAGACTAGTTCTGCCTGTTTTTGAACTTTATATGAATCGAATGATACAGCATATGCTCCTGTGTGTCTGAATTTTTCACTCAACATTATATTGTGAAGGACATTCCCATTACTACTGTAGTTGCAAACTGTTCATTCTCATCGCTGTATAACAAACAGCCCATTGTGTGACTATCACAATTTACCTATCAATTCAACTGTTAATAGGCATTTGAATGGTGCTGCTATGAATCTTCTAGAACATGCATCCAGGTACACAAATGTACTCATTTTGTTGGGTATAACCTAGATTGAAATTGTTGATCATAAGGGAAGTGGGATGTTCACTTAGTAGGAACTACCTTGGCTTCACTTTATTGATGAAGGAAATGAAAGTATCTATAGGGCAGATATTTGTCCAAGGTCATCTAGCCACTGAGCCAGGACTGGAATCTGTGTTATTCTCTCCCAGGGCAGTTTGCTTAGGTCTATATTTTGAAGAGAGACTGACCTAGAGAGTCCGCAGAGTCTCACAGCAACACACATGTAACTTATGAGCTGTCCTTATTGTCTCCTAACCCCTGGGTAAGATGAAACCAATGACCAAGCATGAGAGGGGCAGCTGGTCAGTGGGGCCATGATTGTAAATATCAATTTAGGTTGGAGGCAGCCAGTGTAGGTTCTTCTTTGCATCTTATCAGTGAACAGCCTATGATGTGCGTCCCTGATAAAGCTAGATTTAGATTCGGTCTACTTCAATGCCAGGCCCCATGCAAAGTGCTTTCCAATATACCATCTCATTTAATCTTTGAACTAACACCAAATCAATTCATATCCATAAGGACTGTAAAACCATAATTTCAAAAGAGAGTCTATAAAAATCTGTAAGCAAACCAGAGCCATTTAGAACAGTGCTTTTCAAACGATCTGTGGTGAAGGTCCGATCCATCGCAGATCAATATTTTTGTGAAATACGATAAAAAAGAATAAATATAAAATCGCACTGTTAAATTGTATGAAAGTCTCTAATCACTCAGTTTCTATACTTAGATCATCAAGGACTAATAGCAGTTTGCAGACAATACTGCTTTCCAGACTACACTTTGAATAGCACTGATTTATAATTCACCATCCATTCCACTTGGCCTTTCAAAAGAGATTGATAATTATCTAAGAGGCAGAAAAGTTTGAATAACAGGACATCTGCATAATTCTGAGACCTTAGAAACCATTCACACCCATTGAGGTTACTGTCACCTTAACGGGACTTTACCAGTCCTCGTCTTTATCAACATAACTTCAACTATTCCAAACAACTTTTGCACAGAAAGATAAAAGTTACAAATAACTTTATTGTTCAAGAACTTCCCCCACAATCTCACTGAAATGAACATAAGACCCTTAAACTTTTCAACAGATAACATTAAAGACTACTTACTCTCCAAGGCTCTTGGAAACTTTTGCCTTGTGTCCACCAATCCTAAACTAATATATCACGATCCTTAGCCAAAAGTAATCAAACACTACCCCCACTGAAAGACCTGCCTTAAGCCAGATTCCAAAACCTTATAAATATCCCCACAATGTCCTCTCCCAGTCCAAGATGCTACCATGACTCTGTCAAAGCAGGACTCTCCTTAGCATGGTGTACAATAAACTCAGCTTTGCCTTCTCTACAGCTTATTTTGCTGGTTATTTCCTGGGATCTAGCATCCAACAATCAAGACTTCCCTTTGTTCCTTCATTTAGTCTTGCTCAGTCATTTTTAAACTTAATATTGCGAAAAATTACCAAAGAGGGCTGTATATGCAAAAGCATGCTTGAGCAGTTTAAGAGATCTTCATGTAGAAAGCTGACCATGGCGTGTTTAGAACCTAAACCTGCATAGAGATCAGCAATAGGGGAAGAACAGAGAACCACAGAATGTTAGAGCTGGAGGTGGTTCTAGGTGCCCGAACAGCAGTGCATGAATCAGCTACCTCAAAATCACCTGATGTAATTAATCCTTGTTAAAAAATACCCATCTCTGGGTTTCACTTCAGATGTACTGAATCAGACTTTCTAGAGATTGGGCCTGTGACTGTTAACAAACTCCCTACGGGATTATGAAGCACAATCAGGCTTGAGAACCATTAAATTCTCCCACCACTTCATTCCATAGATGAAGAAACAGACTCAGAATTGGGAGTAAACTTGTCCAAGATCACACAGCTATTGTATCTCAAGATTGCCTGACAGGTGGAGATCAGAATTTGGAGAGGTCCTTATGTATGCAATACATAGAACAAGAATTTTGAATGATGTAATGAAAACATCATTCTACGTTGGCATCTCAATATCTCTAAGGTTTTTCAGGATGGTGGTGGTGGGAGGGGGTGATTATTGTAATCTCCCTCGTGAAAATTCTAGCAGTCGTTGTGAGTTGTCTGTTTTCTACTAGGTAAGAGGAAACAGCTAAATTATAACTTTCAAAAAAAAGTAAAATTATGACTCTTAAGCAAAGACAAGATGAACATGTATCTGCTGAGAATCTATTGACCACCTTGTTAAATTTATGTTCTCAGGAATTGTTGCTTGTTAGTTGGCTCAAGTAAAGGTGGATGGGTTATCATGAGGCTTTAGCAACACATCCTAGGGAAGCACAGGCCCTCCTGAGAACTACAGGTAGGCCCTCAGAAGAGGTTCTAGGTCCAGGCAGCTACTCCCATGTTTTTTCATTACAAGGCTTCTTGAGCACACTTCTTTGCCCCACTGTTTTGTTTCTCTACTCATCAGCATGCCTGTCGCTAAAATGCACCCAGTCTTGAGTCTGCATGATGATCACTAAGTGCTGGACTTCTGACAACTGTCTCTAGCTTAGATTCTTGATGGAAACTATCTGATTGGCTGCTCTCCAGTCAAGCATTAGGACCCTCTGGGTCAGGTGATCACTCAGGGTCAATCAGCTGTAGCTACTTGGAGGAAACACAGTTGCCATGGGGTTGTGTGAGTGTGTGTGTGTGAAAAAGAGAGACCCAGTGACAGCCAGGGGAGGTCAAGTGAGAACCTCAAGTGGCCAAGCACAGTAAAACGTGCCTTTTGATCATTTCCGGCATAAGTCCTTGCAATCCTGGCATTTGTGCCACTCCTGTTATCCCAGATGAGTCTGGTTGTCATTCTGTTGCTTTTATTTAGGCAAGATAAGTTGGGGTGGGGGGAGTTTCTCACAGGAGGCCAGGGTCATACCTTTCCATTCACGTTCCCACCTACATTTGGGATCCTCCTTTGTGGGATCCAGCCATTGAGCTGCTAGAAACAGGGATGTCTCTAGGTGCTGGCCTGTGCTCGTGAACTTCAAACCTTCTCACTCTTGGATGGGGGCGTGAAGAGGCTGACAGCCACGGATAAGTGCGGGAACCGCTGAGTGTGCCCAGCTGGTGGGGCCCGCACACATTTTGGTTCACTCTGTTTCTTCCTGAGCAGGCCCACTCTTTCATGGGCACAAGACATGGGCCTAATGACTACAGTTAGAAATGCAGGGCAAGAGCGAGCTCCTCACCAAGCAGCCGGGCCAAATCAGCGCGAGATGGAGTAGCAGGTGGGTTCGGTTCAGCCATCACTGAACCCCAGACTGGAGCGAGGAACTGTCCTGGGTGCAGAGCCGGGGGAAGTGCGGCCTCCCGGCTCCAGGGCTCCCAGGCTGGAGGGTCACACACGCAGGAACAGATCAGGCCGCGCGTCCTGCAAGGGGCAGAGCCGGGGCATCCTCCCTGCTGCGGGCAGCGGCGGGGCGCGGGCCCCGAGCGCGCAGCTTCTCGCAGGGCGGAGGGCGGCGCGAGGGAGGGAGAGAGGGAAGGGAAAGGCGAGCGTGAGCTGCCTCAAATGCTTGGAATAATTCCGCTTCCGTTTGGAAAGCCGCAGCCTCAGTCCCGCCGCGCCCGCCGCGTCCGCCCAGCGCCAGCTCCGCGTCCCGACCGGCCCGCGGCCGCCCGCCTCGCCGCCATGGCCACGTCCCCGCAGAAGTCGCCGTCTGTCCCCAAGTCCCCCACTCCCAAGTCGCCCCCGTCTCGGAAGAAAGATGACTCCTTCTTGGGGAAACTCGGAGGAACTCTGGCCCGGAGGAAGAAAGCCAAGGAGGGTGAGTGCGGCCCGGGCCGGGAGCGGCCGAGCCGGGGGCCGGGGGGCCCGGGCTCCCCGGGCTGGGCGGGAGCGCGCCGCGCGTGCCCGGCGCCGGGGAGGGGGCCGCGCCACGGCGCGAGCGCGCGCTGCCCGCGGACGTCTCGCGGGGCCCGGCCCGGCGCCGCCGCCGCCCTGCTCCGGGTCGGCCGAGCGCTGCCCACCCGGGCCCCGCGGCGAGCGGGTGGGGCGGCCCGGGCCTGGAGTCAGGCGACGCCCGCGCCGGGCCGGGGGCCCAGGAGGCGGCCGGGCCCGCCAGCCCCGAGGCGACGTCCTCCCGTAGGCCCCAAGTCCCCGCCTTCTCCGCGCCCAAGGCTGGCAGTTTCCAAGTTTCTGCTGAAACTTTTCTGGGCGCCGTCACTCTCACTCTTTGCCTTCATTGGTCTTTGAAATCAGATCATTTCCTAGACCTGCTGAAGTGTGCGGTTGCAGACTTGGCCTCTGGATGTCTCGTCCGTCCCCAGGGCCCAGCAGGGCTCTGTTAATGTATAAATCAACGCCACATGTTTGTTAAATGAGTGGAGAGGTGGTCACGCCTTGTGATAAGTGATAAACTCGCACCCAAGAAGAAAACCTCGATTAGACACACACACATTGTAGCATCCTGGGCTCTGACCCTTCTGTGAACTCAAGAGTTAAGGGCTCTTGCAAAAACCATTTCCTTTTTCCCACCAGGGTGAATTGAGGAGATCTTATTTTTTTCCAGGACAGTTTACATGTAAAATATTTCGTCGCATGGGCCGATTTTGCATCCTGTTTTGTTTTTTAACTGAAGTATAGTTGATGTACAATATTGTGTTAGTTTCACGTGTACAGCATAGTGATTCAGTATTTTCGCAGATTATGTTCTGTTATTACAAGATATTGGGTATAATTATTACAAGATAATGGGTATAATTTCCTGTGCTATACAGTATATCCTTGTTGCTTATCTACTTTATATGTAATAGTTTGTATCTGTTACTCCCATACATCTAATTTTCCCTAACCCTTCCCTCTTTCCTTTGATAACCACAAGTTTTCTATATCTGAGTCTGTTTCTGTTTTGCATATACATTAATTTGTATTATTTTTTAGATTCTACATATAAGTGATATCATATAGTATTTGTCTTTCTATGTCTGGCTTATTTCACTAATAATATTCTCTAGGTCCATCCATGTTGCTGCAAATGGCAGTATTTCATTCTTTTTTTATGGCTAAGTAATATTCCACTAATAAACATATACCACATCTTCTTAATCCAGTCATCTATTGATGGGCACTTGGGTTGCTTCCATATCTTGGCTATCATAAATAGTGCTGCTGTGAACATCAGGGTGCATGTATCTTTTTGAATTAGTGTTTTCATCTTTTCTAGATGTATACCCAGGAGTGGAATTGCTGGATCATATGGTAGTTCTATTTTTAGTTTTTTAAGGAATCTCCATGCTGTTTTCCAAAGTGGCTGCATCAATTTACAGTCCTACCAGCAGTTTACCAGGGTTCCCCTTTCCTTCACATCCTCTCCAACATTTACTGTAGCATACTTATTTTGAGTAATGAGGTGACAGTTCGGAAAAAGGGCTAGTGATTGGTGTGTAGGTAGAAGTTGCTTAGTTAAAAGCATTTTTTTCATAGACTTCAGTGGTTTGGGAATAAACCTTTTTAAGTTTGTGATGATAATATATAAAATATGTTTCATGTTCCTGAGTTATCTTAAAGCATGAAAAAGAACTCAGTGTTGAGAATTATCAAACTTGATACAAAGAACTAGACTTCTATTCTCTATGTAGAATTGAGAGGCAGCAAAACACATTCCCCAAAATGTCTACACCCTCCCCCCAGTGTAAACCATTGCGGGGAAGGTGTGGTAAACCATTGTCCGAGTAGCGTGCAGTTGGTAACAAGTTGTGAAATCCTGGCTTGGAGAGTCTTTTTCTAGACTATCCCTATAACTTCTTCCTATGGTGTTCCCCATATGGGCTCTCCAGCTTGAGACTGGGCAACTCAGAATTACTAAAGCTCACGACCTATCAGAAGTGCTCACCCCACTTTGCCAACTCTTTAGAAAAGTTTGCTTTATATTGAGTCCAAAGGTGGTCCCTCTGTATCTACTATTATTCTGTTCATGCAGCCAGGAGAACGAGTGGGACCGTGGCTCTTTATTTTCTCCAAGTGGACTAGCCTGTTTTGTGGAGTCCCTTGATCAGTCCAAATATCCTCTGTTCCTGTAGCTGGTCCTCACAGATGAGCTTCATGGCCTTCTGGTATCCTGTCTTTTCCATTTCAGTCAGAGTCCCTGCAGGAAACAGAAGGACAAGTTAATTGGGATTTTAAAAGTGATGTGATGAAGGGACTATTTACAGAGGTGTGGGCAGGGTGAAGAGAACCCAGAAGGATGCTGAGACACCTAGGAGCTACCAACAGGGGGAAGCCATTACCACCCCTAGGCCTGAAGGGCAAGGGGAGCAAACCAGAACCCACTGAGAGCAGGAGCTCTGGAAGGGGGGCTGTGGCTATAGAGGGACAAGCCACTGTCAGAAGTGTGGAGCTGCAGCAGGGAGACAGTGCCGCAAGAGATACTCTGCACGTTCTCTCTTCTTGCCCTTGAACCTCTTGCTGGCGCTTCCCATTGGCCGGACCCAGTGGGAAGTCACCAGGGCAAGGGAATCTGCATGATGCAATATGTCAGGGTCAGCTCCCTCAGGGCACAGAGCAGTGCAGAGAGGAGATCATAGCGGGAGTGTGGAGAAACGGAGAATGACTAGCAGACTCTCAAAGTGAGCTGCCCAGAAGTCAACTACCGCCTGGGCGGTAGTCCAGTCCATTAGGACAGGGCGGTCACCTCCTTTGTTCTAGCATAGACACCACGTTCATTAATGCAGCTGCGGCCGCTTTTCTTCATTCTGCCAGCTGTATCACAGTTATCGCTCATTGAGCTTGCTACCAGCTTCCTCAAAGACATTTTATTGTTTGTTGCTCCTAAATCATGACCTTCCCTATCTTGGATTTGCTCAATTGGGTTTTTGAAACAAAGTGCAAGGTCTTATTTTTATCCTTGTTATAGTACTTAACTGCTAAGTCCTGATTCTGTCATTCAGTCTATTAGCTAATCCAGGAGATATAAATGGGTGCATGGAAAAATATGTGCTGCTTCTAAAGGGGCGCTGTCACCCAGCTGTAGCTGCTTGCTGCTACACAGGGTGGTTCTGCGAAGCCAAAGAAGGCAGTGGGGTTGGTCTGAAATGACCTGCTCTTGGCAAGCACATGCTGGGTCTCAGTGATCAGTGCTTTCCCTGTCAAGGGCCCACTAACCATCTCTTCAGTAGCAATAAGGCTAGATCTTGCTCTGGATCCTGCGTAAACTCACAGCTCTGTGCTTTGCAGACACTGCCTTCTTCCACCATCTCCCTAGTGTTCTGGAACCTCCCATTCCTCATGATTCCTCAAGATCATGGACGCTGGTCTATCCACAAATTATCCCAGCGCTTTGTCATAGAATTCTCCTGGGCTCAAGGACTCCCATTCATTCACTTGAAACCTGTTGTGTCCCACAGTCGGATACATGTTAGAATATTTAGGTCAATAATTTCGTATTAAAAATATGTTTTCCTAAGAATACCTACTAACATTTATCATGAAATGACTGGGAGCCTCATAAGAATATAGTAAAACTAATGATCACTCCTATGTTTCATAAGAAAAAATAGCACGAGGGAGGCAAGAGAGAATAGAGGCTGAAAGCATGGTCTTTGGGACCAGACACATTTGGGTTTGATTCCTGGTCTGGCTCTTTATTTATTGCTGTGACTTAGGACAAGTTCCTTAATCCTTCGAAGAAGCCTCTGTTTTTTCATCCATAAAATGGGAATAAAAATTCCTTCCTTACATGGAGGTTGTGAGGCTTAAATGAGACAAGGCATGGCACAGGTAACGGAAGCTATTAAAATTGACAGCTCAATTTTAAGTGGTCTTTAAAATTTGAAATAATCTCTTCATTATGGACTGCAAGAAGGTTCCACATGTTCTGCAAATAGGTTCACATGACTGTATGAAGCCCATGTAGCTTTATTTTGGCCCCTTTAGAAATTAGGGTCTGTGCTGCTTCTCTCTTTGGCTCGGCCCGTGGCGCCAGCAGGATGGGCAAATGTCGCAGTCTTCGTACTGTCAGGAAGCTCCGTAGCCACTGGCAAGACCAGAAGTGTCATGATAAACAGTACAAGAAAGCCCATTTGGGCACAGCCCTGAAGGCCAGCCCTTTTGGAGGTGCTCCTCGTGCCGAGGGAATTATGCTTGAAAAAGTAGGGGTAGCAGCCAAACAGCCAAATTCTGCCATCAGGAAGTGGGTCAGGGTTCAGCTAATCAAGAATGGCAAAAAAAATCACAGCCTTTGTGCCCAATGACGCTTCTTGAATTTCATTGAGGAAAACCATGAAGTTCTGGTTGCTGGCTTTGGTCGCAAAGGTCCTGCTGCTGGTGACATTCCTGGAGTCTGCTTTAAGGCTGTCAAAGTAGCCAGTGTCTCTCTTTCGGCTTTATACAAAGGCAAGAAGGAGAGACCAAGATCATAAGTTTTGATGATGAAAGCACGATAGTAATAAATTTTCATATGCCAAAAAAAAAAAAAAAGAAAAGGAAAAAGCAATTAGCGATCTTTCTTTGCAAGTCAGATCATCCAGTTTCCTAGGGTGTCACATTTCAGCATTTATAAACATCTGGACCCATTCTCATGAGTTGTAGCTAGGTAGCTTTTGTTTTTCCTCTGTGAATCTTCTCTTTTTTGGGTTTCCAGTCCCCATTTATGCTGTACATGGCCTTTCTGTGTAGGTTCTTAGCCTAGCCTTTCAGAGTCTAATTGCCAAAGGGCCACTTCTCACCTTCCTTCCTCCACATCTGCCTCAAGACTTGCTCTTTCCATGAATGTCATTTTGAATTGTATCTCCCAGCTGAAGGTGCCCTACGTTAGGCCTGTAGCAAAGGTTATTCCTATATTTTACTCACTTATTTATTATCCCTCAGAGTTTTTACATTTTGTCTGGTGCCCAAAGTGTACCATTTTGGTTCTTGTTGGCTGTCCAGTGTAACTGGCGAAAACCCCCAAATTCTGCAATGGATTCATGGTTTCTAGAGTAAGCAGAAGCCTCAGCATTGCTGAGCAATCCTCCTCTCCTAATGAGCTTGCATCCTCATTTTCTCACATACCTTGTTTAAACCCTGTCACTCAAGCTCTTCCCCAGACCTTGAGATAGAAAATTAAGTGCCAGGTATGAACTTGTTAAAATTTGCTTCAGCCCACCCCCAATCCCTAGTCCCACCCAACATCTGCCCTGTCCCGTTCCCTCCCTGTCTTAGTCCCTTCCAAGGAGGTCCCTTCTTCCCTTGCTCTTGCGGCCCTTCATTTCCACTTCTTCCCACACTTGGCACGGACACATCCTCTTCCTCACATTCCCAGTCTGTTTCATGCTGCTCTGTCCCCCTAACATCTGCACATATGCTTGAGTCTTTGCCATTTGAGGACACTCTCCCGATGCTGGTTTCCTTTTAAGCTGCTCACCAGAGGCCTTGGAAGCGTTGTCTGCACTGGCTTCCCCTTTCTCAGCTCCTAGTCACTTCCCGATCCGCTCTTCCCATTCTTTCACCGATTATTTATTGAGGTGCCTGCCATGTGCCGGGCACGGTGTTAGGTGCTGGGATGTGGCAGGGAAAAAACAGACAATAATCCCTGCCCTCATGAGCTTGCCTTCCAGTAGGAAAGACAGGTCACAAACAAGATAAACTTGTAAAACGTGTGTTGCGTTAGAGTGATGATTAGTGCCGTAGAGGGAAATGAAGCAGGAAAGGGGGAAATAAAGCGGGAAAAGGGAAATGGAGTGTTGTGGGGTGAGGGAGGAGGGATGGCTGGCAGTTTTAAATAGGGTGGCTAGACAAGGCCTCACTGAGTAAAGACCTGAGGAAGTAAGGGAGCACCACGTGTGTATCTCGGAGACGAGCACTGCAGGTAGAGGGAATGGCAGCTTCAAAAAACACCGGGAATGGGCCTGGTGTGTTGAGGACCACTGTGGAAGGTGGTGAGGTCTCAGGGGTACTTCGAGTGAGGGTGGACAGGCTGTGTAGGGTCCTGGAGGCCAGTAAAGCCTGGGGCCTTCACTCAGGAGGGTTGTGGAGAGTTCTGTGCCGAGAAGTAACATGGCCACGCTTGTGTTTTAACAGGATGGCTCTGAGGGTGGTCAGGGCTGCGGGCGGCAGGGGTGGCCGCAGGGGTGAGTGAGGAGGCCACTGTAATGATCCAGGTGAGAGATGGTGGTGGTCTGGTGCTGAGCGGGAGCAGTGGAGGGGTGAGCGTTCAATTCTGGATATAGTTTGAAGATGTAGCGGATAGGATTTATTGAAAGATTGGATGGAAGATGAGAGAGTAGAATCAAGATGACTCCAGGGTTTGGAAACATGGAACTGACTTTAACTGGTTAGAGAATTCTACAGGAAGAGCTGGTCTGGGGAGAAAGAGCAGGTTTCTGTTTTGGACCTGTTTCGTTAGAGGTGCCTCCTAGACTTCCGAAGGGGCCATACTGAGTTCACAGTTGGTTCTAGGAGTCTAGTGCAGGGGAGGGGTCTGGGCTGGAGACACCTCTGTGTGTAGGTGTGTTTAAAGCCATGAGACTGAAGGGAATCATCAAGGATAGTGTACAGGATGTAGCGGAGGTCCAAGGACTTTCCAGCATTTAGAAGTTGGGAGATGAGGAAGAACCAGTGAGAGAGGCTGGAAAGTTGTGGCCAGTGTGATAGGAGGGAACCCTGAAGAGTGTGGACTCTTGGAAGTCAATTGAAGAATTTATTCTGTGCCCACGATTTATACTTCACTGGCCAACATCTCTAGAATCCACTGTCTCGCTTTCAGTCCTTACTCCACTTGGGCTCTTAGTGGCGTTCGTATTAATTCAACTTTCTCTTTTCCTTAAAATTCGCTTCTCCATTGATCTTATCCACGCTGAGTTGTTCCCTGTGTTGTTATTTCTTTCGGACTCCCTCTTGGGCTTTTATTATTTGTTTATGTCTCAGTAGCGTTTCCCAGGGTCCTGACTTTGCCCTCTCTTTCTGTTTTCCTCTCCGCGGATTATCTCACCTACTCCCGTGGCATCAGTGACCACCTGCCCGCTGGTGGTTCCCCAGTCCACACCTCAAACCCAGATCTTTCACTTGTATCCAGATACATCTTTCCACGGTCTCCGGGATGCGTCACAGGATCCTGAGACCCAGCGTGCCTGTGATGGAATTATTCTACATCCCACTTGCCCAAATCTGCTTCTCCTCTTCCAGCATCCCACCAGCTGCCTAAGGTGGAAATGTTGCAGTCATCCTCTGTTTCAGAGGTCAGCAACTTTTTTTGAAAAGGGGGATGGTAAATATTTTAGACTTTGTTGGTCATCTGGCCTCTGCACAGCTCTGCCCTTGAGGCCACAGATGGTAGGTAAATGAACACGCATGGCTGTGTTCTAGTAAAACTGTAGTTATGGACACTGAACTTTGAATTTCACATAATTTTCATATGTCACAAGATAGTCTTCTTTTATTCTTTTTCAGTCACTTGTAAAATGTGAAAACCATTCTTAGTACCGGGGCTGTGCAAAAGTAGATGGAGGCTGGATGTGGCCGTGGGCAGTAGTTCACCCATCCCTGCCCTGTTTTATCCCCACAGCCAATCATCTCTCAGGGAGTCCTGCTAATTCTACCATCTAAATACTGCTGCCTTAATTCAGACCTCATAAGTGCTCTTTGTCTTCTTCGGGATTGCTTATTTTATTAAACTTTAGCATCTTTATTTTGCAACTGAAATGTTGCCGTATCCACCCCACTAGTCTCCCTAACTCTGGTCCTTATTTATTCAACCCACCCTTCATCCTTTTGCCAGTATGTTGTTCTGTTAAGCACAAAGATAACATCTCTGCAACCAACCTCTTAGCATGGCATTAAGTCCTTCACAGCTGCTCCGTGGTCTACCTTTTTGGTCTAGTCTCCTTTGTTTCCTTTTCAAGGTCTCCATTTTAGCCATATGAAACTGCTCTTCATTGCCCAAACATGTCATGTTCTTCCACATGTTTTCACCTTTACACATGCTGTTCCACCTTTCTGGAATGACCTTCTTCCCTTCTGTATGCAACAAACTCCTATTCAATCACTGAGAGCCAACTCAGATATCCCGTCCTGCCTGATGCCTTCTGTAGCTCCCCTAGGAGGAGTGGGATGCTTTTCTCTCTGTGGTCTGACACTGCCTTGCCTCTGTGCAGTGGCCACGCTGCCTTGCCCCCCTGTGTGGCTGTGCGTGTCACACTGTGGGGAGAGTTCTCCTCCTCTGCCCATCCTGCCTGGCGCAGAATTTAACACGTAGTCGCATCAGAATTGCTATGGAATGAATTTGCCCATATTTGTCTTGGTGAAAACAGCCTGCCACTAACCGGTTGTGTAATCTTAGACAAGTCTCTTCCGCTTTGCCCATTTCTAACATCAAGGGATTAGGCTAAGTAACCTTTCGGGGCCCTCGCAGCTCTGGTATTCTATGACTTCTGAGCTCTGATTTCACCAGGCTTCTCTCAAATTCAGTTTCATTGTCTGTGTAGGGTGGTCTGGGAGTGACATCATCACAAAGACCTCTTTCTTTCCTCCACTAATGAAGGCACCTCTGTGTCGGGAGGAGGAGATGGAAACCAGGATAAGTGGGCCTTAGCCCAAGGACACCTCCATATTAGGAATCGGTCTCCTTGTCTCGTGGAATATCTCCATTTGGTTAACAAGCGCAGTTCATAATTATGTTTTAGCCATTAGTGCAGCAGAAAAGATGAAATCCTCGTGTAAACATTTGTAAGCATCTGAAATCTCCACGCACTGTCATGGGAAAAAGAACACAGTTGGGGAAAGCACTACAACAATTTTAATAATAAAAGGCTCTAAAAATACTTTAAAAAATAAAAATAAAACACTTTTAAAAGAGATGTAAACATTCTGTTACAGATTCAATATGCTCTGTAGCCTGCAGTCAGTAGGACATCCAAATGAGGGCTTTGCCTGAGGACCACGGCCCCCAGAACAAGGTGGCCTCATCCTTTCTTTTCTGTCTTCCTTGTAGACTTCAGAGGGCAGGAGTTGTGTTTGTTCTGCTTACGTTGTATCCCGTGTGCCTAGAACAGCATCAGTACTTAACAGGTGCTCTGCGAAACATTCCCTAACTAACTGCCTGAACCCTCAGTGGGAATAAGATGCCCAGGTTACTTCAAACTCTGCTCTAAGCTTTGTGGATTTTTCTGGTGCCCTGATTCCATCCAGGCCTCCACTCCTGGCTGTGTGTATGTGTGTGTGTGTGCGTGTGTGTGTGACTGGCTTCTAACACTGCCTTCTCCCTCCCCTCAGGAATCTCTTTACCCTCTGTGGGAAGACAACGCTTAGTTTTATTTCACAAACACACAAAGGCCCCCAAGACCAGAGGTGTGGGTCCTAGACTCTGTGGGCGCAGACTGGGCAGCGGCAGCAGTGAGCCTTCGAGGGGGCCCGCTGGTCAAGGGTGATGACAAAGCCAGCGTCCTGTTTTCATCCGGAAAAGCTTGCTCTGTGGAAATGGCATGGCACGTGTTAAAGTGCTTAAATGAAGAAGGACCAAGGTGAAGTAGCCTAGTTGCAAGGTTTGCAGGGGACAAGAGAAACGTGCAGACGGAAACTCTACAGGAGAGATTCAGAATCCCTTTAATTCCCCGGAGTCAGCCTGCTCCCCTCCCCATGTTTATGCCTTCCTGCCTATCTCTGCTTCATTTGCTCACTAAGTGCAGAACTAAGGAAATCTGAAAATTGACCAGAGCCTGGCCACTATCATTACTTCCCAGCAAGGGAGCTCTGTCCCTACAAACCTCCCCCCCCCCCCACTCCAGCCCACCAGGAAGAAGAACCTCCCAAAGCAGAGGCCGGCTGATGCCAGGCCCCCTGAGCTCGGCCTCACTCCTGTTCACGGTCGCTGCCTCCTCGTCAGGCCTGGGAGCAGCGTCTGCCTGGTGTGGGATCCCTCTTCCCTCTAGCACTCACTGAAAATCTGCTTCTCCTAGCACTTACTAAGTGATAATTCTGTTTGCTCTGAACATACCCGTGTGCCGCAGCCTTAGAAAGACCAACTTTGTGACTAGTGTCATTGGCTTCCCTTCAAACCAGCCTTGGGGAAATGTTAGGCCGCGGACGGAAGAAGCAGTGAACTTAATCAGTTTAAACAGAAATATTCTTAACTACTGCACACTCTCTTGGGGGAACGAAGAATGAACCAAGTCACTTAGCTCTTGACTTTTTAAATGAAAGTTGTTTTTTCTTCTCCATTATAAAATTAACCCATGCTTATGGGATTTACGGGAAAATAGAGAAAACAATCATGCAATGTTCCAGGTCCCAAAGGCCATCGCTATTAGGATTTTGGTTTATTTTTTCTATTTTTTCTCCATTATATCGTTTTCCTTTTTTATAATTGTAAGTATGCCATATATATTTATAGATAAAAATTCCATATCTTTCCTTTCCTTTATTATTATAATGTAAATATTTTTCATGTTATTGTAGTTTTTATCAAGCAGGCTTTTTATTGGCACATAATATTCCATTGAGTGAATGCCCTCCTGTTAACCATTTCTTTTGGTGCTTTTTTCAGTTTTTCTAGAAATAATGCCTAAAGTAATTTTTTTGGCTGGAACTCCAGAAGTACAATTACAGGGTCAAAGCGTTACAGTTGGCTTGCTTACTATCAATAGTTTATAACTGATAACCAGGAGACATGACTGCTTTTGGGTCTGGATGGTTTTCCTTGTAAGTTGTTTGAAAGTAAAACCAACATTGTTAGGCTGAAAGTTTCTGGTCCTGGCAGGACCAGGTCACCTGTGGGGTGGGGTGGGATGAGAAAGTGATGAGTCCGGAGAGCACAGGTTTCTAGCCTGGCTACTGCTGTGTGCAAAGTGAGTTCTAGTACAGGCAGGTCTTTATTTTACCCTCTCATGGCCATTCTTCATCCTTCTGTGGCCTGGTCTATAACAGGACCCAGAAGTGTGGCCACCTTGGGAATAATCATCCTTGAAGTCACAGCTGCCACCCTCTGTCCACTGTGAGTTCTCAACAGGCCCATGTGAGACCCAGTGGAGGTTTGTTCAAGAAGTCCCTCCTTCCCTTGATCACTTCCTCCCACCTCCTAATCTGATTTCTTGGACTTGCCCCAGAAATTGGCAACCATGGACAAATGGGAGGGAATTGCAAGACAGTCAGCTGAGTGCTACAGCAGACAAATTTGGGTCGCAGGGTTGAAGGGCCCCTTAGGTGAAATGGTGCTTTCAAGCAAGGTCTTGAAGCCAGAGGAAGAACCTCACAGGCTGACAAGAGAAGGGATGGAATTAGGGAGCTTTCTGAGTTTCAGGTTGAATTTTGACAGAGTGGGCTGGGCTGATGCCTCTGGGGTCCGTTTCCTCCACCTGCACAGGAGGCAGTAGTCAGGTGTCCCATTTCATCTCCGAAGCATGGATCAGAGCCAGTTGGAGTACATAATTATCACACCCAGCACCCCAGGGAGTGTTTCTGGGGAGTCACTTGTGGAGGCAGACACCCTCGCTAGGAGTGATGTGCTGCGGGCATTTATTTCATCGCTGAGTCATAGGCCGTGCTCCTCACTCATTCCTTTGTCTCTTTTAAAATCCAGAGGCAGCTCCCCTCTTTTATGCTGTGAACAGCAGCCTGACCCTGAGGAGCTGGGAGCGATGTAGCAGATCTCCTGGGGATGATGATGTTGGACGGCAGATGGGCAAGGCTGCCGGCCTGTGTCTGCCCCCTCAGTGACGTCAACCCAGGTCGCAGGGCTCCCAGCTACACCAAGGGGCTCCGTGGAGCAGGCTCTGCACTTGTCTCTTTCCGGGAACGTTCATCATCAGTAGAGTAATTAATCTGCCAATTGCAGTCTTGACTGCATTGACTTTTTAATTCAAGACAGTTTTTCCTAAAGCAGTTTTTGTCTTGGCTAACGTGGCTTTGGCTATGGGGCTTGCTGGGAGGGAAGATGCCTCTTGTGGGGCGGGGAAGTGAGAGAGGAGTTCAGGAGGAGGGTCTGTAACCCCAGTCACCGAGTTTGGGGGCAAGGGCACTCCTGGTCTGTTGTGGTGGACACCGAGGTGGCAGGGTGTCTGAGTCCTGAATCAGGGAGGCTCATCCAAGTCCAAGGGGAGTCTGAGATTCAGGGTCTTGGGGACAGAAGCTGGCAGAACTTAGCAGGCAATTGAGGACCCTAGCTGAAGAGGTGAGGAGCAGGGGCAGGCTAGGGTTCAGTGTGGACTCAGGATTCACTGGCGCCCCAGAGTGGAGGTAGGTGGGCAAGCTGCCAAGGCTTGCAGGAAGCCTGGGTCTTGCCTCACTCACCCTCCTCTACACTCCTGGCTCGGAAACAAACTTTCCTCTCAGTGGAGAGGGGTTTTCTGGTTTATCATAAGCTTGAGCTATCCAGGGCTCCCAGCCCTGGGGGGCAGACCTGCAGATGACAGGTAGTTAATGATGACAGTTGGGAGAAACAGGGGGAGTAGGAACCCACAGTTTTGATGCTGTTTGCAAAACACAGAAGAAGGGTAACACAATTCCATTTTAAAGCAACTCAGGATACAGGCAAGTCCTGAAATAGCCCCTTGCAAGGAGTAGCAACTGCCTCTTGGCTGAGGGTTGCAAGGCTCAGTAGCCCCTCCAGCACATGTCCAAGTGCCTGGAGAACAGAACGATCCCTGCGCCTGCTTTTCCTGCATGCCTGTCATTATGGTAAATTACAAGGCTCCCATGATGACTAGGCAGAAGCAGGCTGATTTGTTCCTTCCGACTGTCGCCGTGCCAAACTTGGCCAGGGTGAGGGGCACCCAGATTTCACACCTTGTAATGGCCCTGCCAGGGGTGGATGTTAGCACAATTGGGACCTGACACTTCAATAAATCTGAGACATTCTGTCACAGAGATCAAAGTTCAGAATTGCTTAAATTGGTGTTGGAGCAGGTGGAGAACAGGAGTCCAGGGCCATGAATTAGATAGATAGCAATTGTCGTTCAGTTTGCAAGGTTTGAATGTCAGCTTTTCAAATGATACGACATCAATTTAAGTAATTTGGGCTCCCAGCTACCTAGCCCTTTAAGTATTTCTGGTTCTGGGAAGTATGATTCACAGTCTAGCTTATGCCCTTATGTGGAAAAAAAAAACAAAACCAAAACCAGAAACACCTTGCTTGTATCTCTAGGGTTGGACAGTTGGGTTATCAGTTTTCATGCGAGTGTGGATGACAATTTCATCTCCTACCTGGACGTGCTGGCAACTCTCCAAGCTACACTTCCAGCTGTGACCTCTCACCTGAGCTTCAGACTCATTAGCATGTGTGGGTCATGGCATTGTCACTTGCGCACAGAGACAGACCTGGACTGTAACACAGGGCACATAATTCTCAAAGGCTTCTGATGAGGTGGGAATGTGCTCTGGTTTCTGATGGCAGCTCGAGTTCAGAAGAGAGGTGGCCCGATCCATGTGGAGTAGTGGACACTTTTTAAAAAAATATTGCAGCTTTATTGAGATATAAATTCACCTGTTTGAGCAGTAAAATTCAATATTTTTTAGCGTCTTCAAAGTTGTACAGCTATGGACACAGCCAACTTTAGAACATTCTCACCACCCCAAAAAGAAACCCTGTACCTGCCCCCCCCATTCCTTTGCCTCCAAGTAACCATCAAATCTGTCTCTCTAGATATGTCTATTCTGGACATTTCATATAAATGGAATCCTGCGATATGCGGTCTTTTGTGACTGTTTTCACTTAGCATAGTATTTTCAAATCCACCCATGTTGTAGCTTGTGTCAGTACTCCATTCCGTTTTATGACTGAACAACGTTCTATTACATAGATATACCACATTTTGTTTATCCGTTCCTCAGTTGCTGGACATTTGAATGATTTGTACTTTTTGGCTCTTGTGAATAATGTAGCTACCAATTTTCACGTACAAGTTTTTCTGTGGACGTATGTTTTCATTTCTCTCAGTCATATACCGAGGAGTGGCATTGCTGGCTCATATGCTAACTCTGTGCTTAACACTTTGAAGAAATGCCAGGCTGCACTATTTTACTTTCCCACCAGCAGTGTATGAGGGATACAGTGTGTCTACATCCTCGCCAACACTGGTTATTATCTATCTTTTTGATTATAGCCCTTCAGTGATGTGCAGTGTATCTCATTGTGGTTTTCATTTGCATCTCCTCGATGGCTAATGATGTTGAGCCTCTTTCCGTGTGCTTTTTGCCCATTTGTAGGTCTTCTCGGACACTTAGGCTCTTTCGCTTCGGTAGAGTTCAATGCACATCTCCTCCATCCTGAGCATGATGAGTGCCCTGCCTGCTCACCCAGAAAGGTGCACCCTGGGGAACTCTTACTCTCTCGTTTTTTAAATATTGGCTGGGAGCATCAGAGACATGCTGCATCTTGTACTAGGTGCATCTTCATCTTGCAGGATGACTTGTTCCTGAAGTATTTCCTTTGAAGCAAATTATCATCATCCTGTTTTACCACTGACTTGCATTATTAAATGGGAAATTGTTTGGCTGGAATACAATTTTAGCCCCAAACAGTTAAAAAATATACCAGGAAACTAGCAAAGATTTAAAATGTGTATATTTAAGTGAAATGTGGAAATTCTTGGTGATATACCATTACTTTTCAAATAATAATAACACAACAGTGACAATAATTACATAAGTGCATTGTGCTGTTATGGGCCAGGCAATGCAGTAGATACTTTACATATGTTAACTTATTTGCTCTTCCTAACAACCCTATGAAATAGGTATTATTAGCATCTTTGCCTCTTTACAGATGTGGAAGGTGAGGGACAAGCTAGGTAACTTGCCCAAGGTCAAGGCTAGTGTACTGCTTAAGGTAACACTAGCTGCTGTAACAGATAAGCCCCCAATTCTCAGAAGCTTAACATCATAAAAGTAAATTTCTTGCTTAGAGCAGAAAGCAGTGGCGTCATTCTTGATTGGATTGCCATCCAAATGGCCATTCGAGGAAACAGGCCCCTTACTTGTTAGGACTCTGCTTTCCTCCAGGTTCTTTGAGTCCTCACCAATCAGCCAGTTGTTGAGAAAGAGAACAAGACTGCAGTGGGAGGTTTTCATGGGCCAGGCCGTAGACATGATCCATATCACTTCTGCCCACTTAGCACTGGGCAGAACTTGATTATGGGGCCGTACCTACATGTAAGAGAGGCCAAGAAAGATAGTTGAGTTGTCTGCCCAGAGGGAAAGGAAATGAGCTTTGGCACATACATGCGTCATTTTGCTATTGCTAGCAAGTCGAAGACATGGGATTTGAACCCTGGCAGTTTGGCACCAGAGACTGACTCTAAACTAGCATATTTTACCTCCTCACTGTGAACAGTGGCTCAGAGTCTGAGAAGAATGTGGAAGGTCACATCAGGTTTTGCTCCGTTTTCTTCCCACCTGTAACTGTATTTGCTTGCCTGGATGCTGTGCTTGGGAATTCTGTAAAGTTGCTGTCTTTGAAAATAGTAATGACGAGAACGCATGTTAATTGCTTGCTCTGTGCACTTTACATATTCTGCTTCATTTAATCCTCACAATTATCCCCAGGAGATAGGGAGTTGTTATTATTCCCATTCTCCAGGTGAGGAAGCTAAGGAGAGAGCTTGGTTACGTGTCCAAGGCCATATAAGTATGTGCTATCTCTGGGCCTCAAAGCCCTCACACAGAACCACGGTGCAAGGCAGGGGTTGAAGGGAAGAGAAGATGAGAATGCCAAAGACACCGTAGGTACCATTCAAAACCGAGCCAGAACCTTGTTTGGATCTTGCTTCAAACAAAGCAACTTCTCTAAGTCATTTATGAGCCAATTAGGAAAATATAAACACTCAGTGGAGATTTGATGACATTAAGAAGTCATTGTTAACTTGTCAGGTGGGAGGATGGTTATGTTAAAAGGGAAAAAAGTCCTTATCTTTTCAAGATGCATGCTGAAATATTTATGGACGACAGGATCAAATGTCTAGGATTTGCTTCAAATCATGCAGTGTTGGTAGAGAAAAGTGGCCACAAGTTGCCAATTACTATAGAATGATGATGGGTACATGGAGGATTGCGGTATTAGTCTCTCACTTTGGGGGTCTATTTGAAATTTTCCATGATAATTATAACTAAAAAAAAGAGGGACTTTGATGAGTCAGACTATAATGAATGGCCTTTCTGTAGCCCCCTGGATGGTAAATGAAGTGCTGGGGGTGGGCTCAGAGCACTGAATGCATTTGCTAAAGAGCAGCTGAGCAGCCTGGGATGCTTTGTTAAACAGGTCTTCCAGGACTCTGGGGGCCATGGGCTGGTTTTTGAATTGTGATTCTGAGATACTCCTGGAGGCAGTGTTTAGTGCCTGGAGAATTGAGCTCCTGAAAACGAGCCCTGGGGCCTCCAAAAGGCAGAAGTACAGGCTTCCGGGGAGAGGAGAGATCAGGCCAAAGTTGGGTTCTGCCCTGGCCAAATGGCCTCAGCGCAGGTTCCTTGTGCAACCCGTGACGAACATCTTGCTGAAAGGTACGGCTCAGCCCCAGGCCCCAGCTGCACTTTAATTAAACAGTGAAAATCCATCAAAGATGCAGCCTCCTCAGACGCCAGTTCTCCAGAGTCCCTGGTGAAACCAGCTCTTTGGCTGGCCGCGGGCCAGGAGGAAGGTGGGCTGCAGGCTCTCCCAAGGCCCGGCCTAAAATCAACAGCCACCGCTCAGCAGCCCGGCTTCCGACCCAATGCAAATTAAGCCTGGCATTTGGAGATGGTATTAAATGTCCTAAATCCATATTCTAGAGGCAGCATCAGAACAATTAAAAGTCTGATTTCCTCCTCAAATCATTGGAGTATATATGAATACAAGTTTTTTCAGTTCATTTTTAAAACTCAGCAGGTTGAGAAAGGTGGGGGTCTGCCTGGTGATACTCTGAGCACAGTTCATTCCATCCTCAGTAGCTTTTCCTGTTTTTACACATATCCAATGGATGTCAAGCACAGAGGGGCTTTCATATATGATGTCACATTTAATCCTAACAGTAACCCTGGGAGGTCCTGTCCTGTCCATTTTACAGATGAGGAAACTGAGGCTCAGAGAGGTGAAGTGACTTGCCCAAGGTCTCTCAGCCACTAAGTGGTAGAGCAGGGATGGGAATCCATTTCTTCATACTCAAATCTAATGCCTCGCCCACGTGTCTTTTCTTAATAGTGTTTATTTTTCATTTGCCAATAATAAAAATTAACAATGATAAGTGAAACAGTAGCAATAGTAACTATTTATTCACAGTTTCTCTGGCCTTAAAAGTGTTGGCAGCTTTTCTCGTTTGTCCATTTGTCCAACAGACATTTATTGAGAGGCAGCCCGGTAGAGAGATTTCTGGCTCTAGAGTCCCCCACACTGCGTGGTCCCACTACGCACTGGCTGCATGACCTGTGACATTCTCTCTGAGCCCCAGCTTACTCATCTGCAAAATGGGATGTTACTAGTACCCACCTCACAGGATTGTCATGAGGATTAAAGGAATTGGTCCTTGCAAAAGGTTTAAACTACAGCCTGACTCTCAAGGGGTGTTCTATATATGAGTCCCTGGCAGACACGGTCAAGGCCGTAGAGAAAGCTGTGTCTTGGCTCTCATGGAACTTACCTTTTATGTTTAGCTAGATGATACTATTGCTTTTATTTTTATTAAACTAGCTAAGGATGTTTATGGTAAAAAGAAATTCAAAGAGGCCAGAAATATAAACTGGAAAGTAAGGGCCCCTTTACTTTTTGACTCTCAGGCTTTCAAGATAATAGTGCACCCAATGCTGATGGTGGTGATGGTAATAGCTTAGGGTCAGACATTCTCTGTTTTGTAAGCACTTATGCTCTTTCTGTTTTTATACATCTGAAAGAGCATTGTAAAGAGTGTTCAGCAGTTTCTACTTTTCACATCCCCATTTGTCTTGAGTATCTTTCACATATGAATCTACCTTATTTTTTTATAAACATTTTATGCACTGCCTGGATATGCTATTGTTAAATTTAACCAGTTCCCTATCAATGGACATTTAAGTTTTTTGTAGTATTTTGCTACTCCAAGTAGTGCTGCATTGTATAGGCTTGCAAACGAAAACATTCTATACCTGTTCATCTATACAATAAATTCATAGCGGTGAAATTGCTGAGTCAAAAATTTGTTACACTTGAATTTTGTTGGATATTACCAAATTGTTCGCCAAAAAGGAAATACCAGGGAAGAAAAACTCCAACCCAAATTTTAAAACTCTTGTTTCTCCTTAAGAAGTCACACTTGAAAAGAGAGGTTAGAAACGAAAAGTTATCCTGAACTATAATTTTATCGGACATGCTTTTCCTTGGCCACACAACTTTAGGCATCAAATTCTCGGACTTCTGGTATAGATAGAATGTTCTGAATTTCAAGGCAAAATTCTGTGTGCTCTTAACTGTCTTTCCCCTTCCAGGCCCCCGTCCCCATTCTCTGTGGGAAGGATTTTTGTTTTCTCCCTTCAACTTCTGGAATAAATATTTAGAGATTTCATACTCTTCTGGAATGGATGCTCTTTGCTGCAGAGGGCCCAGATTTCTCACTGGTGGAAAATATCACAGAAGAGCATCCCCAAGTGGATGGCTGAAGCCAGGGTCTTGCTAAGTGTCACAGAAGCCTCTCTGCCTCCTTGAGTCCCTCTAGGCCCGGAAACAGCTGGGTCCTGCCAGCGTCCTTCCTTCTGCCTCCAGCCCCTTTGGCAGGGAGAGATGGGGCTTGTTAACAGACTGACTTCCTTTTAGGGATGACTGCGCTACCAATCTCCAGCCAACCAGGAGCAGAAAGCTCAGTGACGAAGGTCATAAATTGCATCCAGGACCACAGCAAGGAGGGGGAGCGGAGTGACTCATGAGCCCCCACATCCTTCTGTTACATTCCAAGAGCCGCCTTCCTCAGGGCTTAGATCACTCCCTAAGAGCAACACCCCTGCCAGGCTGTGGAGCAAGGCCAGCTGCTGTTTGCTGGCCTGGCTGAGGGGGACCCAGTGAGGGCCCTGGCTGGAAACAGGTCCTGGATTTTTCTTTTGGCCTGGTCTTTGAATAGGCTGGTGGCCCTGCCTCCCCCCTGGGAATAAGACACAGTACATTTCTGTTTTAAAGGGGCTCGCTTTCTAGCCTCTAGGAACCCCTGTCCTTCTGTCCCTAGCTCAGTGCCCTGGAAAGAGACACACCTATGGGCTTGGTGACCCTGGGCAAGTCACTTCATTTCTCTGAACCTCAGTTTTCCCCTCTGCAGAAAGGATGAAAAGAACTTAGGACCTATCTCTAGTGTTGTTAATAATAAGCTAATTCATGTCGAGTGCTTGGCTTGGAACCTGGCACACAAGCACTTAATAATTATCGCTATTATTACTGCTATTTCTACCATTCCTGTTGACCCATTTTGCAAATTAAAAATTGGGAAATGTGGTTTGGGTGTAGCTCTCATCCTTGCCTGTGATTTGTAACAGTAGGAGTGAACATTTGTATATAGAGCTTATTGTGTTCCGGGGCCTTATGTATGTTGACTCATTTAGTTCTGCCCTATGAGTCGCTGTGAGATAGGTTCTATTATTATCCCCATCTTATGCATGAATAAACTGAGGCATAGAGAGGTTGAGCAACTAGCCCATAGCTGGTAAATGGTGGAGTGGTGGAGCCAGGATTCAAACCCACATTGTCAGCTCTGGAATCTTATCTTCCTAACCACTGTGTCCTCCTGTCTCTTAGTATGTGTTTATATAATTCTATAGGAAAGTTTTCCAAAGATGTAACAAGTGACATTTTTCCCCTTTTGCTTGCCTTTAAAAAAATAAAACGTTGGTTTTTCTTATAATAGCAATATAGCATTGTAAAAAAACTTGGCACGTATACAATAGGAAGATGAAAGTATCTACAGTGCTACCACCTCGACCAGTGGTCTGCATGAAGGGCCAGTTCTTTTTTATTTCCAATCCTTTGTGGACTGTGACATCCCACTGTGTGTGACTGCTTTGCAGCTCATGTAACCTGGAACTCTCCATCCCAGTTTGACAGCTGGGATGTTTGACAACTCAAGCTGATCTGCCCCCCCGTTCAACTGACAATTCCATGGGACACGCGCTTGGATGTCTCAGCAATATCAAATTGCTAAAAATTTCCAAATGCACACTATAAAATTAATTTCTTGATAGGGTAACACACAGTTCACAGACTGGTGCTGGTCTGTGAATCACACTCTCAATTGCATTGACTTAGACACTGTTTCTATTTTAGCTTGTTTATTTTCAGTATTTTTCTTTTTTTCTTTTTTTGGTTGATTTTTAGTCTCTACACATTTCTTTTTCTCACTACGCTTCCCATTACAATGTTAATGTAAACAATTCTTGAGTATAATTTTTAATGACTATGATATAATAATGATAATATACCATCTGAAAGATGTACCACAGATTACCAACTTAGTCCCTCTATCATGGAGTTTAGTATGTTTCCAGTTATTTGCCACGATAAAAATATGCTGTTGAACAGTTTTAGTATAATTACTTTTCCATATTTAATATTTCCATAGGATAGATTTCCTAGAATGGAATTACTGGATCAAACAACATGAAGCCTTTTAAATTTCTGGATAGTTATTACCGAGTTATTTTCTAGAAGGGATATGCCAATATATGCTCCCAGCAGTAGTCTGTGAGAGTGTCTGTTTAATGACATCCTTTTCTGCATTCATTTTTATAATTTAATTAATGGGAACAACCTTAATTGTTTTTAATTTCTTTGGTTACTGGTGAGGTTGAACATTTTCCGTGCATGTAGCCATTTATATTTCCTCTTTCGCTTTGTACTCAGTTGGGCACTAGAATAAAATGTTACTGCTTTGAACAGATTTCAAACTACTTTAGATTGGAGGCCAAGTAAGTCTGTACATAAAGTCCATACTTACTGATGTATGCTATCTACATTTTCTGGGTCCTTCCCCTTTTATCTGCTGCCAGGATCGGGGGATGCCTTCAAATGGTCTTGATGGTCCCCATCTTTAGAATAACCCATCTGAATTCATACCAAAAATTATGCATCAATAATGTAGCGAGTATATGGGACTGTTTTTATTTTTTTGGCCATGCCACGCAGCTTGCAGGATCTTAGTTCCCTGACCAGGAATTGAACCTGCGCCCCATGCAGTGAAAGCACAGAACCCTAACCACTGCACTGCCAGGTACAGTGTGGGCCTGTTAGGATCTGTGTCCCCCGAAATTCGTATGTTGAAATCCTAACCCCCAAGTGATGGTGTTAGGAGGTGGGGACTTTGGGATGTGATTTCATGGAGGTTAGTGTCTTTATAACAGAGGCTCCAGAGAGAGCCCTTGCTCCCTTTCCATCATGTGAGGATGCAGTGAGAAGGTGTCAGCTAAACCAGGAAGTAGGCCCTCACCAGACAACCATGCTGGTGCCTTGGTCTTAGTCTTCTAACCTCTAAGCACTGTGAGAAATAAATTTCTGTTGTTTATAAGCCACCCCGTTGATGGTATTTTGTTACAGCAGCCCAACAGACTAAGGCAGGGACCTTTATCAATTATTTCCAATTATTTCCCTGGAAATATCTTTTCTCTCTTTTCTCCTTTTCCTTTCTCTCTCTCCCTCTCTCTCTCTCTCTTTCTCTCCCCTCCTTTCTCTCTCCCTCTTGCTCTGTGTGTGTGTGTGTGTGTGTGTGTGTGTTTGTGTGTGTGTGTGTGTGTGTGATCTGTGCCTCTTTTGTAAGTACTGCAGGCCAGCTTGAGTGAATCAATTTTGAAACTACTGATCCACTGGAATTTCTGATGTATTTTTGTCAGTGATGGGGAAAGTAGAAAGAATTTTTGAAAGCTGGATAATTTTAGGAAAGTCTAGATTCCTGAACACAAATATTTAACTGTGTTCCTGTGTGCTGTGTGCTATAACAGCAGTGCAGGCAAGGTGAGGCCTGAGGAGCAGTTCCGGCTGGAGTCTGGCAATAAATGTTGACCTGTATTTCCCTTAAAGGGATTTGTTGAGAGCTGTTTGTTCTTTATTAATACCAGGAGATATTTATCAGTAAGACAGTGATTTCTCAGTGTGCCCCAAAGTGAGCCCTTTCAAAGTGTGTGCTGATGGCAGGTCTGGTGGTGGTGGTGGCACCAGAGCATTCCATTGCACTTGATTCCCACCTTAACAAGCTTCTGGTCCCCTCTGAGGGTTGGTAGGTATTTTTAAGCAATGCAAAAGATGCTAATTGGAACCTATAGTTACCTTATAGGCAAATAATTATAACTAGCTAAAATATGTGGACATTGAGGGAATTTAGAATGGAAGTTATCTAATTTTATACTTAAGATAGCTTTTTAATAAGTATCCACCCCCCAAAAGTACACTATGTTCAGTTTAGTTTGTTAAAAACCTAAGTTAATGGAGCTTCTTTTCTTGCTATCAAGGATTAATACTCTCTCTGAATTTCCAAAGCAGGGGTAAAGTGACTTATAGGATACAGTGTTTCCAAAACTTTTTTTTTTTTTTTTTTTTGCCTACAGGATCCTATTTTTTAAGAAGCGTCTATTAACCTCTTTCAATATAGGGGTTTTGTAGCACAACATACAATGGAAAATGCTGGAGCCAGCCCAGCTTCTGTGGCGTTGATGTTCACATTGATCATGAATCTTTGGAAGCTGGCAATTGTTGTGCTGAATTATAGGATCACCTTGGGAAAATGGGTAGCCCCTGCTTTATAAGATTGATTTTTTGGAATGCAGTTATTCACCATCAGCTCTCTTTTACGTCCAGTGGTAGGCCAGTAACCTTTGGGGAGTAATAGGGTTGGGAAACCATCATCACAGGTCAAATGTTTCATGGCACTAAAAATGTTTCTTCCTTTTACTAAAATAGACAGTCAGGACAGCCCAGTAAGTGAAGACATTTTACATAACTTAGGTTAGAGGGCCAGTATCACACAGTGGTTAAGGAGAGTAGAGGCACAGGAATACAACTGCCTGTGTCAAATCCAGACTTTGCCACTTAATTAGCTGTGTAACTTTGGGCAGTGAATCAACCCATCAGAATTCTCAAGTTCCCCACCTATAGAGTGAGGATAATAATTTTACTCACTAGGGTTGATGTGGGGATTAATGATGCATGTAAAGTTCTTGGAATTTCATGTTATCAGTTGAGATCCTGCTGGGGAGCAGACGGCATCCTCTATGAAGTCGTTGGAGAGAATAACGAAGGGATCTTTACAAAGATTATGGGTGGGCTTGAAGCAAACCAAGGGTAGTGAGGCACCTCAGGGCCAACAACAGCTGGGAACAGTCACTACCCTTGAGGCTTAAGGGGCAAGGGACAGGGCATTGACCAGCAGCTGGGAGGAAGCTGTAGTTGTAGAAGAGCAGACGTGGCCTGGCAGGGAGGGAGCTGGGGAATAAACATCTTGATCTCATCCATTGGCTCAACCCTAACTGTGGTAGAGAGTTGGTTTAGAGCAACAAGTGGTAAGGGCTCAGTACATGTTAACTGATTGGGGGGAATACTGTGTAATTAACTTCCTTTGTTCCCCCTTGGTCACAGGATATTCTATAGGATTGGTCTTGCTTATTCTCAATGTAGCTTTTGGAAAATTGAAAATGAGAACCTTATTGTGCCTCAGTTTTCTTTCCCTCTACAAAGAAGATACTACTAGTATGTTTCTCATGATGTGAGACATGTCATGAGTTAATACATGTCAGGTACATAGAGCAGTGCCTGGCACATAATGAGCTCTCAATAAACATGAAGTCATGAGCTGTTGTCCTTCAAAGGGATGTCAACGTGTATCTTCTGCTTTGTGGCAGGTAATATGCACATATATACATAAGAAGGATCTTATTCTCTTCCTGGGTCTAGCCCTCCATCTGAAAGTTTAATACCTCTCTGATTTCGTGATTCAGGTGTTGAGTCTCCATTCTGGACCTCAGCTCAGTCCCAGAAACCCGAATACATTTTCTGATGGCGATGGTACCTTTTCTGTACTGTACTTGGCACAGTGGAGAAGGCATTTCTCAGTCTTGCTCTGTACGCCATGGTTATCTCTGCCCATTAAATCTTTGTGTAAAGCCCACATCATCAACCCTGCCAGCACGTGTCTTGACTCCCTCCCTTCCTCCTCACAGAGGCCAGTGGGGTGAGGGGAGCTCTAAGATCCTGTCCACTTTTCTCAGTTTCCTCTTCTCTCTCTCTTTCTAAGGCTTCATTGTGAAACCTCTGCTTCACTCTGCCTTCTCTTTTATTCCCCCTCCGTCCCCCACCTTTTCTATTAATCATAGAGGCGGGAGGAGGATTTCTCCTGCTTTTCCAGTTTTGCCAAGAGCAGCCTGAGTCTTCGGTTGTGCGGTCACCTGAATGGGGCACGAGTGCCCTGATTAGTCCCCTAGTGGGCAGTGGGGCACTCTCGGGGGCGCTGATCGGACGGAGTCCCTTCTCCTTCCCAGCGCCCAGCCAGTGCTCTGAGCATTTCACCTGTGCCCTGAGGGGTTCTGATCTGGGACCCGGACAATATCGGGCCAAATACCTGACGTATGTGTTCAGCATTTATGTAGTGGGGATGGGGAGAAGCTGGTATTTATATGAATAAAGCTAGCAAACCTGTTTCTTTGTCTTCAAAATGAGGGATCACACGTGTTTGTTCTGTGTGATTTTCTGAACTAAGCAACATCTTGGAAAATATTAAAAAGGAGTTTAAATTGAGTTACTCAAATACGTCACGTATTCCCGCTAAATAGGTCTAATGGCCAGGGTTAGTTTGGTTTCTAAATTTCAGCCGCCCTAGACCTGCTGACTTCAGGTTCCTGTCAGCTGCCTGGTTTCAGTGGTGGTAGTGTAGCCATTACAGCTTGCCACTTGCACATTTGGCAGTGCAGACGTCTTAATCCATGATAACTTTCCAAGAGGACTATGCCTTTTCCCCCCTCCCACCAAGTTCATTATCTTCTTTGACAGGACAGAAGGGGGAAAAGTTACACTTTATCAGTATGGAAGAAGCAGTATGTGGAAACCCGAGTTAACTGGTACCATATTTCCAATTCATTCCAGGGATGTTTTAACTTTTCTTATAAACTTGCACCCCAGGCAGCCATTTAGTTGGCTCCCCTTTTAATATGGCTCTTCTTTCTTCTTTTTTTTTTTAATTATTGGGAAATGCTCAAATAGGAGGCTGGCCAGAACCTCGGTTATGGCCTCTGTGTAGTGTGTTTATTCATTTGTTCAGCAAACACTGAGTATTATTCCAGCCTGGATTACCTTTGGGTCTAAGGGTTGTGGGTAACAGCAGGATATTCTGGGGCTTTAGTGCTTGGAGGTAAAGGGCTCATGATTTGGGAAGATCAGCCCATTTGTTGCAGGGATGCTGGTACATCCATACCCTGTTCCCTGGGGATGCCAAGGAGGGTGTCAGGGTCCCAGGAAAGGGTCCAGTCCTAAAGGGATTCAAGAGTACACTTAGTCTCAGCAGGCCCAAGGTGAGGGAAGAGGAAAAGGCCTTCATGTTAGAGCCCAATCCAAGAACTTGATGCTTTTGGCAGTTGGAATTGATTTTGTATCCTAAGTCTTCTACAGTGGGGCCATCCCTCATGGGCACAGGATGGCAGCTGGCCAGGGCCTTGTGCCAATCTTTAGGTGGGGACTGGAAAGAAAGCACTGAATTTGGCCCCATTTGGGGCAGTGCGGGTGGCCCTGCTCGCTTCCAGCTGTAGAACTTGAGTCATCAGAGGCCCTGGCCAGGGTGTTTGGACATGTGGCCAAACTCAGAGCCTTTTTGGTCCTGGCACCTGACCCTGGCCATCCACATTTTTTTTGGAGCTTAATGAGCCATTGTCTGAAGTCACCGAGGAAGGCTGTGGAAGGCCGGGGAGAAGACCTCGTAATGTAATTGACATGGTTCTCACACGATCCATATGGGAACAGTAATGAAAATCACTCACATGTGCCTGGTTTTCCAGTTTACAAAGGATGGAATTTGGACTGTGTCAGTTACCAGCTGGGTATCTATGTACAAACCACTTAAACCCTCTTAGCCTCAGTTTCCTCATTTATAAAACAGGGATAATAAAATCACTGTCTTGCCCATCTAATGAATTTTTTATTTGAGAGAGTGAAGGACAGGGCAGGAGGCTGAATGGGGCACCAAAAAAGGGGCTGGGACAGGTCTGGAGGAAATGCCGAGAATGAAGTTTCTGACTTGAGAAACAGGTGAAATGGTAAAGAAGGGTGTTTTCTTCAGGTTGCCTAAAACTGTGTTGTATACCTCTCAGTGGACACTGAAATTGCATTGTTCAATTCAAATCATATTGTGACTATGATTTCCCTGATTACGAAAGTAACACATGCTTATAGGAAAACGTTTAGAAAAAATATTAAGTATCAAGACAAACATTAAACCATAGTCTTTTTACTTAATATCTGGATGTTCTTCTCTCTCTTGTTGTTCATATATGTAATATTTTAACCATAAAGAAAGAATCATACAATATACTCAGTTGTGGAACTCAAGATTTTTCAGCGTAATTTGTGCACGTAAATGTTTTTAGTTTTGTTTTTACAAAAGTAGAGTCCTGTTGTTTAAGAGTCGGGGTTCTCCAGAGAAATAGAACCAATGGGAGATACATGTGTGTGTGTGTGTACATACATGTACATATATACATACACATGACATACAGACACACATGCAGATGTGTATTAAGAGATACACACACACATACATATATTTGAGGAGATTTATTTCAAGGGGTTGGTTTACATGATTGTGGGACTGGCAAGTCTGAATACTTGAATAGGGCAGGCCAGCAAGCTGAATACTCAGGCAGCAGCTAATGCTGCAGTCTTGAGGCAGAATCTCTTCTTTGGGAAATCTCAGTTTTTGTTTGTAAGGCTTTGCACTGATGAGATCTGCCCATATTACAGAGGGTAATCTTCACTTAAAGTCAACTGATGGTAGATATTAACCCCATCTACAAAATACCTTCCCAGCAACAGCTGGCATTTGATTCAGTAACTGGGTCCTATGGCCTAGCATGTAAAACTGACTATCACATATGATATGCGCCAACTTTGTATTTTGATCCTTTTGCTTCCCATGTCATGAACGTTTTTTCACAGCAGCATCATTCACAGGACAAAACATGTTATAAGAACTTGATGTGACTATTTTTTTCCACCAAATGGCTTTACCATCATTTGTGCATAAATTTCCCTGTTGTCGGATATTTAGGTTGTATCCAGTTTCCACTGTAGACTGTGATGGACATCGCTGGGGGCAGATTCTTTGTATGTTTTCCCTATTAGTCCCTAGAATATATCATTAGCAGAGAATTACTGAGTCAAATGTTATAAAGATTTTAAGGCTTTTGATACACATTACTGAGTTTTCTCTAGGCCTATCAAGTTGTGATCCTTGCACCAATACCATCCGTATAACTGGGTAGCTTGTGAGAAAGGCAGATCCTTGGGCCCCACCCAGACCTATTGAATCAGAATCTACATCTTTTTTTTTTTTTAGAACTTTATTATTTTTTGGCTGCGTTGGATCTTTGTTGCTGTACACCGGCTTTCTCTAGTTGCAGAGAGCTGGGGCTATTTTTCATTGCAGTGCATGGGCTTCTCATTGCAGTGGCTTCTCTTGTTGCAGAGCACAGGCTGTAGGCTCACGGGCTTCTGTAGTTGCAGCATGTGGGCTCAGTAGTTGTGGCACCTGGGCTTAGTTGCTCCATGGCATGTGGGAATCTTCCCAGACCTGGGAAGATTGAGCCCGTGTCCCCTGCAATGGCAGGTGGATTCTTAACCACTGCACCACCAAGGAAGTCCCCAGAATCTACACCTTAACTAGACCCCCATGTGACTTGAATGTGCACTGCAGTGTGAGAGGCACTGCCCAAGACAATCTGGTTTATACACCATGCTATGGTCTGAATATTTGTGTCTCCCCAAAAGGCATCTGTTGAACTCCTAATGCCTGGTATTATGGTATTAGTAGCTGGGGCCTTTAGGAGGTGCTTAAGTCATGAGAGTGCAGCCCTCATGAGTGAGATTAATGCCTTATAAAAGAGGCTCCAGAAAAATCTCTAGCCTCTTCCACCATAAAAGGACTCAGCGAGAAGGGGGTAATTATGAACCAGGAAGAGGGGCCTCACCAGAGAACCTGACCATGCTGCTTCCTTGACTTTGGACTTTGGCCTCTAGACTATGAGAAATAAATTTCTGTTGTTTGTAAACCACCAGACTGTGGTATTTTGTTATAGCAGCTTGAATGGACTAAGACATACCAGCAGTATATAGAGATACTTGTTTCACTTCACTCTCATCAAACTGGGCATTACTTTTTTTTTTTTTTTAACCTTTTAAATTTGCTAGCCAAAAAATGATATTCTGTTGTTCTTTTGATTTTTATTCTATAACAAATTTATTGAATTGTCCAACTTCATTGGAGTTCAGTCAGGAAAGAGCTCCCCGCTGCCCTGCCCGCCACCAAAGCATTGCCTTAAAACATGCTCTGTGACATCTTAAGTGGATTGCATGTCCAGCTATGAGGACATTTAGGGAATTATGATTCACCTGTAGATATGAAGGTCTAGTCCAGTCTGAAATCAAAACTTCAGCTTCCTATCCAATTCCATGCTCTTCCCCTCCTCCTGGCCTGACCTGCCCCGTGACTCAGGCACGGGCCGTGGGTGGTGGGCCTGGCGTGGTCTTTCACTCTCTTTTCACTCCCTCTTCCTGTTTCTCTTATCTACAGCTGGGGCAGGAAGGAATATGATGAGAAGGGACAAAAGTCTTCCAATATTGGTGCCATTGTTATAATGCTGTCCTGTTGGTTGCTATCTTGCAGGCTCATTGCTGATGTGTTTGATTCTTCAGAGGCCCTGCAGGGAGTTTTAAAAGAATTCTTCAGTATGGTTAGCTTGGTTGGGATTTCAGTCTCTGGAATCCGTGAAGCAATGGCCTCCCCTGTCACACATTAAAATAATAGCATACCAGGGCTGCTCTTGCTGTCATAGGAAAACATGATGACATCTGTTTAAGTTCCCCCGAAATGACAGCAATGTGGAATGAAAATTCTAATGTTTAAAAAGCATATATCTGATTATTAGAATATGAAAAAATCAATTCCTTTGGAGGTTGGAACCATCTTTTTCTTTTTCAAGGTTTATTTCTGAAGCCTCAATTCTACCTTGGATGTCTTTAGGAAAAAATAGTATATATTTTTTTACTGCAGGCATTGTAGATGAACTGGTGCTAGGGAAAGGCCACAGAAATATAGATTTATTCTTTGGAGTTGAAACATCGAGGAGATAAACCATGAAAGGCTATTTTTAAATATTTCATTGAAAACATGCTCAGTGAATCAAAAATTCTTTCCAGCCAACTTTTCAATTTGTTTTCTGAAATCAGAAAACTGGAAATATTCACTCTAGGGGTTGGGAGAAGAGGGGATTGCTGAGGCTTCAGTTACAGGTCACAGTTTTTTCTTTCTCCTCTTTCTTGGTTGTTTCTTACACCCATCCATCTGTTGCCAGCTGCCCAAATTATCCGCACCACAGAGGAAAGCAGTTTGACACGCTTGTGACCTGGAGATGTTGGGTTCTTCCTGCATCACCCTCTTGAAGGGCATTAGCATAAGTGCAGTGCTTAACCCAAGGGAGTTGCGCCCCAACCATTGGCTTTGCTCTATGGAGGTGTTTTTTGGGTTTTTTTTTTTTTTAATTGGAGTATTGTTGATTTACAATATTGTGTTAGTTTCAGGTGTACAGCCACGTGATTCAGTTATACGTACATTCATTCTTTGCTAGATTCTTTTCTCATATAGGTTATCACAGAGTATTGAGTAGAGTTCCCTGTGCTGTACAGTAGGTCCTTGTTGGTTACCCATCTTATATGTTGTAATGTGGGTCTGTTCATCCCAAGCTCCTGATTTATCCCTCCCCACCGTGTGTCCCCTTTAGTAACCGTAAGTGTGATTTCAACATCTGTAAGTCTGTTTCTGTTTTGTGAATAAGTTTGTTTGTATCATTTTTTGAAATTAGATTCCACATATGAGTGATAGCATATGATGTGTGTCTTTGTCTGACTTCCTTCACTTCGTATGATAATGTCTGGGTCCATCCATGTTGCTGCAAATGGCATTATTTCATTCTTTTTTATGGCTGAGTAATATTGCCATGGAGGTCTTTTGTGATTGGAGGTCTTTTTGGCATCTACTCTGCCTCGTAGAGAACAGGTCTTCTTGCTATCCAATCCACGCTGCTTCCGTTGCTAAAATAAGTCTTCCTAAAACATGAGCTTTTCTCCTGCTCAGGAACCTGCCAGAACTCTCCATCCTTTGAAAGGATAAGCATAGATTCCTCAGTCCAGCTTTTAAGGCCCCCAGAGTCTGCTTCTAACTTGACTTTATTTTCCCCTGCTTCTTCTTCTTTTTTTTTTTTTAATAAATGTATTTATTTATTTATTTTATTGGCTGTGTTGGGTCTTTTTTGCTGTGCGCGGGCTTTCTTTTTAGTTGCTGTGAATGGGGGCTGCTCTTCATTGTGGTGCGCGGGCTCCTCATTGCCGTGGCTTCTCTTGTTGCGGAGCACGGGCTCTAGGCACGTGGGCTTCCGTAGTTGCAGCACATGGGCTCAATAGTTGTGGCTCACGGGCTCTAAAGCACAGGCTCAATTGTTGTGGCGCACGGGCTTCGTTGCTGCACGGCATGTGGGATCTTCCTGGGGCAGGGATCGAACCCGTGTCCCCTGCACTGGCAGGCGGATTCTCAACCACTGCGCCACCTAGGAAGCACCCCCCCCCCCCCCCCCCCCCCCGCTTCTTAATATGCTGATTGCCTCCTGCTGATTGTCTTCCGCACACATCCTGCCAGTACTAGGGGCTACGCCTTTGCTTGTGCATTCCCTGCCCCCCACCCCACCCCACCCCACCCGCCCGGGCCCTGCTAGGTAAGCTCAGCTACTGTGGCCTCCATGGTGTTCTCACGCCCCGAAGCCCTTCCTGTCCGAGCACTGAACCCTGGATCATATGCCTCCTGGTGCATCTGATGGTTTCATGTTTTGGATCGGTTTCTCCCACATGATTAGGAATTCTTGGTTTGCCGTGACCACGTCCTCTCCTTGTCTCGTAGCCCTCCCAGCCAAGTGTGCAGACCATACTCAGTCATGCTCTCTGGTTGGGACGTGGCGGCCTGCTCAGCAGGCCGTGTCACTGTTTCACTGCCCTCCAGCAAGCAGGGGGCTGCTCAAGAGCTTGACCCAGCGTTTTCATCAGTGCACCTCCCAGCTGGACCAGGGGTCTCTGATGGGGAGCTCAGGGTGTGGCTCCTTGATAGGCTGGGGTATAGAATATGCTCTGAGTTGGAATCCCAGCTGACTAGCTCTGTGAACGTGGCCACGTCACCTCATTTCCGCACTGATATAATTCAGTTTTGTTCGTTTATAACTATGTATTGAGTGCCTGCTGTATGCTAAGCCCTATTTCAGGAGTGGGGGATGTGTCAGTGAATAGGCTGGAGATCTGAGGGAAGGCTGTCTGTGTGATGATCTTGAGGATGAATGTTCCAGAAACAGGGGTCAGCAGATGCAGCCACAGAAGTTCAAGGAACTGAAAGGAGGCTCCTGTGGTTGAAGCGTGGAGCTCAAGGGGAGGCTGGTGGGCGACAGGGCTGGGAGTCGGGCCAAAGCTAGATTCCGTGGGCCTCACAAGGCCGTCAGAAGACTGTGAGTTTTTCCCCAGAACGTAGGAAACCATTAGAGGATTTTAGCAAGCGAATAACAAGATCTGGTTTATTACAGTGCCTGCTTCTTTGAACATTAACTGCGATTAAATAAGATAATGTATGCAAGGTACCTAGTGGTATGCATGGTATACAGTAGGTGCTTGATAAGTGGTAATGAATATTTTCATGTTTTGGACAAAAACTGGTTGTCTCCTATAATTTGACCTTAAAATATGAAGGTTGTGGTAGGCTGAATAATGGCACCCCCGAAATGTCCCATGTCCTAATCCTTGGAACTTGTAACTATGTCACCTTACATGGCAAAGGAGAATTAAGGTGCAAATGGAATTAATGTTGTTAAGTAGCTGACCTTAAAGGAGAGAGAGTGTCCTGGAGTATCCAGGTGAGTCCAGTGTAATCACAAGCATCCTTAAAAGAGGAAGAGGGAGGCAGAACGGAGTCAGAGGAGGCATGACCATGAAGGAAAGTCAGAGAGATGCAGTGTCACTGGCTTTGAAGATGGGGTAGCAGCCATGAACCAAGGAATACAGGTGTCTACAGAGCTGGAAAAGGCAAGGAAATGGGTTCTCCCTTAGAGCCTCCAGAAGGGAAGACAGCCTTGCCAACATCTTGATTTAAGCTCGGTGAAAACCCATTTGGACTTCTGACCGCCAGAACTGTGAGGTAATAAGCTTGTGTTCTTTTAAGCCACTAAGTATGTGGTAAGGATTTTGTACTAAATATTCCAAACTCCAGTTGAGTGCACTCCCATATGACCTATGACCCGTGAGTTTTTAAATCTGTTTAGTTCACTGTCTATTGATTGGTGCCTGTGACGTGCCGGGCTAAGTAAATTAGCATCTGTGCTTTTGGGGATTGACCGTCTAGGGGACTCGCTGGTGTTTTCCTTAACCTCTAGGGGTACCAAGCTCCTTATGTGCCTCTGGGTGACACATAGTAGCCTCTCAAGTACATGGGTGAAACGAGGCCTGCTTTTCATTGATCTGGGAGGGCAGGAGAAGCCACAGAGCTCATGGTAAGAGGTTGGGCTCTCAGATCCAGTACCCTTGGGCTGGGTGACCCAGGCACAGGGACTGCAGGGAGGGGTGGGGTTGCCCTGCCTGAAGTCTTTCCATCTGCCCTTCTCAGCCTGCAGGCCTCCTCCACAAAGCACCCCGGCCCATGGGAAGCACTCCCTCCCAGACCTGGCACCTCCGCTGGCGGGGCTCCGGGCCAGCCTGCTCCATCGCTTGGGCTGCACTTATTTTCTCTTTACTAACCATCAGGTCCTATCTGTGGGGGCAGCAGACAGGCCCAGCCAGGCGCAGGTTAGGGGCTCAGCAATGCCCGTGGTTTGATTGGTTGGGGCTGGCTACGAAGGGTTCCTGTGCAAGGGCTTTTGTTGTATCCTTTTAGGGAAGTTCATTCTCTCTGGTTGCCTCTCCTCCTCCTTTTGGAGGCGTTGCTAGAAGATCTCAGCAGCAGGGGCCCAGCCTGTACAAGTCCATCCTTCACACTACAGCTGCCAGAATGTTCACTCCAACACCAACCACCAGCTCTGACCTAGTCCCTCTGCTGGAAAACCCCCTCCCCCACTCACCCCATTTATAGCTGTGGTTTCAAATGTTAAAAAGAAAAATAAACTCAGTGTATTTCTTTTTCAATGAAATAGCAGTATATAAAACTGAAAGTCAAGAGGCAGTTAAGTATAGAAATGTCATTAAGCATCTGGACTCTAGCATCAGACAGACTTGGGTTCAAATCCAGACTCTGCCACTTATATAACCTCAGGCTAGTTGTCTAACAGCTCTGTCCTCCATTTCCTCACCTGTAAAATGGGGATGTTGGCAGTTCTTAGTTCAGTGGGCTGTTTTGGAGACCAAATGTGATGAGGTATGTAACGTACTCAGAAGAGTGCCTGGTCTGGCATAGGTACTCAATATATGTTGGCTATAGTTACTGGAATATGAAGTAATTTCCTAAGTTCTCATGTATACATTTAATTATAATACGGCCCATTGGATACAATAGCTTGGCCATTTGGATGAACATGAAACTTTTTAAAAATAAATTTTATTTTTTTGAACAGTTTCAGATTTACTGAAAATTGTGAGGAGAATACAGGGAATTCCCGTTTACCTCGCATCTGGTGTCACCTGTTGTTAGCATCTTACGTTAGTATGGCTCATTGGTTACAATTAAGGAACCAATATCAATACATAATCATTAACTAGGGCCTATACTTTATTGCCTTAGTTTTGACCTAAGAATGTCATTTTTCTGTTCCAGGATTCCATTCAGGAGAGCATATTACATTTAATTGTCACATTTCCTTAGGTTCCTCTTATCTGTGACAAGTTCTCAGACTTCTCTTGCTTTTGATGGCAGTTTCCAGGAGTATTGGTATTTTGTCGGATGCCCCTCTATTGGAATTTGTCTGATGTGTCTCTCCTGGTTAGCCTGCGGTTGAACACAGAAATTTGCAGTCCATGGATCGTGGATGGCTACTACAGTGTTCTCATAGCTTCAGTATCCATGAAATTAGAATCAAATGTCTGCAGGAAGCACAGTTTGGAGAATCGTGGTTGGAGAAGTGGAGTCCAGTTTGCTTGATGGGGCCTACAAGACCCCTCTCAGTCTGCCCTGCCCACTTCACCAGCCTCCTCTCCCTGCTGGGAGCCCCCCAGCTTCGCCACAGTCCCCCAGGAGGTCTGGGCCTTGAGGAATATTAATTCTTCTACCTGGAATGCCTGCCCTCCTTTCTCTGCCTAGCTAATTCCTGGCCTCTAAGATCCAGTTTAACTTCTGCCCCCTCCCTGATGTCCTTCCCACTTTCCCTGAGGAGGCTGGCACTGTCCCCGGGGTTCCCTCAGTACTTGGCACATCTCTCTGTATTGCCCTTCTCGGTTCACAGGTCCATCTCTCCCTCTAGGCTGGAAGCTTCTTGAGAGCAGGGACTGAGTCATAATCTTCTCTGTATCCTCCAGTGTGAGACCTAGCACGCAGTAGATGCTCAAGAGATGCTTAGTGAATGACTCTGACATTAGAGAGAGGCGCTGTGCCCGTACCAGCCTTAACACATCACGTTGCCTTGATCCTAGGAATGTGGTGTGCCCCAGGGGATGAGGGATGCTGGTAACCTCCCCTTGGGTGGCTCTTTTAAAGCCACTTTCTCCCTTTCCCATAGGGGTGTGAGTACATGGTGTGAACATGGAAAGGGCCACCAGGGGGCTGCAGGGAGCAGTTCACGGGCCTGGCCAGAGAGGAGGGTTCAGTGGTGGCTTCAGCAGCAAGCCTCAAGTCCTGCAGCATCTACAAAGAAAGTGTGTCAAAAGAGAGGTCTGTTTTGCTACTGATGTGCCAGGCTCTGTAGCAAGGACAGGATGTACCAGCCTGTTCTGAAAACATGTGTGGGCCCCCAGACAGTCTTTTCTCCCCAGAGATCTCTGCCTGCAGAAATCGGCACAAAAGATAGCGATAGCCAAGAAATGAGACTTGCGGAAGCAAGTGATCTCGTGATAGCTGCCAGCAGACCGGCACTTCATTCAGATTTCCCAATTTCTGCTTCCACCCCGGCGTTAATAGTTCTCCCTGGATCGGAAACTCTTAATGGATGTCCCTAAAGCCAAGATTATCACTTAGAAGTTGGAGCCAAAATCGCAGAGCTTTTTTTGAATTCTATGAGGAGGGGAAAAAGACAGCTGAGTTAATTTGAGAGAATGAAGCTTGAATTAGAAATTGCTCTCTGGGGTCAGTAATATCTATTATTTTGTTCCTGTGGCTGATATTAACAGTAGTAAGAATAACAATAGCTCTCGTGTATTGGGTGCCTACTGCATGCTAGACTTTGGGATGGAGATTCTGCCCATGCCCGGCACTTGCCCTTGGGCATCCAGGGAGAGTTAGAGCAGCATAATCCCTGCCCTCTCTGCTACAAAGATATGAGCTCCATCTCATAGGCGAGGAAACTGCGGGTCAGCCACATGAAGTGGTTTGTCAAGGCTAGAAATCAAATTCTCTCTGGCTTGAAGACCTGAAGTCTTGTCAAGCACCCAAACACACCCCAAAAGGATCTAGAAGAGTTGCCAATCATGAACTATGTCTGTGCTGCAGGGGATGGGGAGGGATTATCACAGGAGATCGAAATGTATACATATTACAAGTAAACCCATCATTAATAATAATGATAAAAAGGATGATGATATCTTACAGTTCTGGGACCATGAGCTTCTTGGCAGTTATGATAGACACGTGAAAATACAGAAGGATATCTGTGTGTAATGCTGTTTGTACTCAGAAGGCTGTTATGGTTTACTTTAAGGGCAAACTTAAGAAGGAACCTCTGAAGCTGCACCTTGTAAGAGGTGGACTCTTCCTCCTAAGGGTTCTGGCCCAGCTGCTTATGATCCTCCCACACCACCTTCTGTTCGGCTCCCCAGATGCGACTGTGGTCAGGCGAGGGGACTATGGGACCATCTCCAGGAAACTGGCCCTGGCAGCTCCCTGTCCCAAAGGCCCCCTCGCCAGGATTTCTGAGACTGAGACTGCTGAACAGTAGAGCCCAGAACCAAACTTGGAGAACACTGCAGCCCCAGCTGAAAGACATTAATTGTCCAGCCACGGCTTTCTTAAACAGGAGAGCATTTGTAACTGGAGAGCAAAGCAATTTCTGCACAGAACCATGACTAAAGGAGGATGTGCAGAAACCTCTCAGACTTTTGTCCCACACGATAGCCTGAGTCCCTTTAGAAGCCGCCAAGCTTCTCAGGACCGGGTGTGCACCGTGCCTGGCCCATCCTCGGCAAGTTCATTTTGCCGCGCTCTGGGACTCGCCCCGGGTCAGCATGAAGCTATTCATTATTTTTCTCTGTCAAACCTTTGTCAGCAACTTCATCCCCAAAAAAGTGGTTCGTATTCCCTTTGGCAGTATTGGTGACTCTAGTAAATAAGAGATAATTACACTCCGGTTTTAAAATTAAAACACACAAAAAGCTAACAATGCCAGTGAGCAGTTACATTTTATAGCAGCCTGCTTCCCTCGAGTCAGCAGACTGAGTTTGCTGTGTTTTGTGCAGACTCGGAGGGGTTTGAAGATAGATTTTTATTTTAAGAGGCCTGAAACTCCTTCTCTCTTGCTTCCAGTTAATATGAAATAATGCTTCAAATTCTTTCATACTTTAGCACCTCTTGGGGAATTTAAGGCTTTAAAACTGCAATTAAAATGTGAGCACTAAGGAGTTGCAAGATTCAATGAGAGGATGTATCAGAAAGCATTTGGAGATGTTTTTATTGCATCATGTCCTTTCTATGTGCATAGCGCTTGGATTTGGCAGGAAAGGAGAAAGGCATTCTTGTCTTGCGGCTGCCGAGAATTTCTTTCTTTTCTTTCTTTTTTTTTTTTTTTTTTGTCCCCAAGTTTGTGCTTAGAAAGTGAAAATATATTCAAGCAAGTCCTTACAAACATTTGATCTTGTTTTCACAAGAAGTGAGAGGAATTATGGAGAGTGGTTTACAAAGTGGAATTAGATTCTTAACGTCGTTTGGCCAGTGACCCCCGTCTGCAGGGCGGGAGAGGAGTCCTGTGGGCGAGGCTGGCCGGCGATGCCTGTTCACGAACCTCTCATTAGTGGGCCTGGTGGAAGTTGGTGAAGCTGTGCCTCGTGGAGCTTTTGGGAGGAGAAGACATCTTCCCATTGTGTCAGAGGAACGAATGCCACAGATTGAAGGGCCGTGCTCTTTTCAGAATGTAAGGCTGGCTGCAGGAACCCACCTGGGCACTGGCGGGCTGGCTTAGCTCTTTGCTTTTCACCCACATCCCCCACCGCCACCACCTTGATGAGTGATGTGCGAAGGCCAGTAGGGCAGCACCGAGGACTTCAGGACTTAGGGAGAGAGTTTATCTCCGGCAAGTGAGCTGCCAGCTGTACTTACACAGGTGGGCATTTGGGCACTGGACATCTGTGAATATCCTCAAAAGACATTGTAGGGCCCATGGGAGCAAAGATGGAATGAGAAACTTGAAACTAGGATGCCAACATGACAGAGTGGAAAGAGTTAAGTTTCGTGTGCTATATGCTAAACTTTCTCGTAGGGTTTTCATTACTGCAAATTACAGGAGAAAGCCCTATTTTGACAACCCTGCGTTTAAGAGATACCCACCACTTTGACTATCAGATGGCATTATCTTGCCCTCCCCACCCCCACCCCCAGATGTGCTTTGATAACCAGGCAGCACTCCCTGATGTCATCAATACTTAAATTTATTTGGAGGGCTGAAGAGAGTTTTAGCCTTTGAGGAAGAATGGTCAGTGTTTACTCTCTAGGGGAATCAGCCTTTACATCATCTGAACCTAAGACATTTTCTGGACTGCAGTATATATTATCACAGGTCTTAATTTGAGGCATAGATGTTAGAATAATTTCATTTTGAAATATGGTGGTAGTAAAATTCAGCATTAACATGAGCAGTCAATAATTCAAACTTTTATTTGCTCTGATAGCAAAGGAATATTTCTGCTCCCACCAGCTCGGGAAGTGGGGCGTGGGGGTGGGGAGGAGAGAAGATTTAGTGTTTTGCTGATAATAGTACTTTTTCAGCCCAATTTGACTTTTTTCTTAAAGAAGAGCTGATTTTTTTCTTTGTAACTGATTTGTTTAATTTCTGAAGTCCACAAGAGTCCCACATAGCTCCCTGGATCTTTGTGAAAAGGCACATGACCTTTCCCACTAAGCTACTGGCACTAATCTATGCATGCCTTATTAGGGGCAGAAAGTTTGAAAACTTATGAGAACTGTTTATAATCTCCATTTGTTTCCCCCTTTCAACATCTTCATGGCATAGTGAACTGGCTGTTTTGGCAAAGAGGTCTCAAGTGGGATGATTGAGGGGGAGTTTTCCCCCTTGGTAGAATTGATTGACTAGCCTATGTGAGCAGCTTTAGAAAACTTTTCATCTGTAGAATAATTTTGGCCATTATGAACATAAATGGCTGTGTCACCCTTTAGCAGGCAGATGGAACATGTGTTTCACATTATTAACTCGAGGCGGCGTTCGGGCTGGTTGAAGCAACTTTTAAGAAAGCAGAGTCTACACGTCCCCATCTTGCTTCCAGTTCCACTGCAAAAGACAGTGTTCACACTGCCCAAGGTTGTGGAACAGCCCCTTCTGATGGGAATGCTGTGTGACATGGACCTTGCCAAAAACGAATGGATCATTTACAGGAAATAAGAAGTTAAGGAGGAGGATGAGTCAGTAGACTTCAAAGCAAACCCATTTCCACAGAACTTAAATAATGAATACCAAAAACTGAGGGTTTCACAGACAGCTTCTACAGCTCTCTGTGCAGCTGCAACCTTCACACAGCTCCAGCACTGTCTGCTCTGATGAAGGGTCCCTGCTGCTTCAGGAAGGAAGAGGCGATAGGAAGGAAGGAAGGAAAGGGAGAGAGAAGGGGAAGGATGGAAAAGAAAGAAAGGGAGCGATTCGAAAAGAAAAGGGGAGGAAGGATGGATGGGTGGATAGATGGGGGGAAGGGAGGGAAGGATGAAGGAGAAGGGAGGAAGAACAGAGAGATGCAGGGGCAGAGAATGGGGGTGATCAGAAGGTGGGTAGTCAAGTCTAATTTTGCACAAATATATTTTGCATGGCAAGTATCCTGGTACATCTGTCATGTGGGTCTCTGTTTAACAGATTAGTAAAGTCAAAATAAAACTGTGTATCTTTTAAATGCCACTGAGTCATTTATGAGCTCATAGACAAGGGGTTTAAGGAGTTTTCTTTTGGAACTACTTATAATGGAGAACTGTGTTTGAGAAAATTGAGGGCTGATTCAGATTATAAACACAGTGCAGCAGTCCCTCACTTAAGGAAACTTGTATATCAATGAAATAGATGGATGCAGGAGATTTATGCATATTACAAAAACGTTTTGATCCAGCAATTCCACCTTCAGGAGTTTATTCTTAAGAAATAATTAGACAAGGATGTAAGCCCTGTGTGGATAACAGCATTGTTCATACTTGTGAAAACTGAAATAAACTACATGTCTAATAAGAGACATTAAATAAATCATGGGGTATACATATATACATATATAATATACTATAACATCATTAAAAATACGTCGTTCTATATGATTGACATGGAATGATTTCCACAGTATATTAATTAAAATTTTTTCAGGGAGTCTTTATATGTGTATTTACATTTATATTTGCATGGAACAAAGTCTGGAGATATGTACCTAAAGTGTTAACCGTGATTAAAACTGGAAGGCAGGGTTCGGAGTGATTTTAATTTTTTTGTCTGCATTTTCTCATTTATTTTCTACAGTGAATATGTATTACTTGCCTAATATAAAAAACAGTTGGTGGGGGGGGGGGGTTCACTCTGAGAGCAGATTTATTCAAGCTTTTTTCCCACAGAGAAGGGTCCAAGTTAAGTTTGTGTTTACAGAGCCCTCCCCAGTGTTGGAAGGGGGAAAAAAACGCTCCCGAATGTCAAAATCCTGTTTCTGGATCTTTTTTGCTTCAAGGGCCTGCTGGTGCCAAGCCTTCCTTCTTGCGCATAGCCTGACCTGCGTCCTCCCAGGCCTCTGGATGCCCTTCCAGCCAGGCGGCACTGGAGGCAGCAAGGCGCCTCTGGCTGGCTGGTACCCTTTCCTCTGGGTTGGAGACCCACCACTACCGGGTTCTAATGGGACGTGACCAGAGGCCACCTATGGCCAGCTTGGGTATTTTAAAAGACTTGGGTAGGGAGGAAAACCACTTATTTGAAAGAAAAAAGAACCTCCAAACTGCCAGTCATTGGAAGGTTCTTGCTGGCATACCCCTCTGGGTCCTGAGGAAAACCGGGAACTGAACTCCTGTCCCATTCTCAGTGGTTCTCCAAGGAGATCCACATGGGCCCATTGAGAGTCCGAGGTGGGTGTGTGGGCCCCTCCCTGGCTTTTGTTCTTCATGAGAGATGCTCCCAGTCTCTGGGTGACATGGGTTTTCCTCCCACCTCGTAGGATTGGTGAGGGTGCCCTGGCAGGCCTCGCCCACAGGCCTCGGAGGTATCCCTTCGGGATCTTGCTCCTCCGTCTGCTTGAGGGCTGTGGTGACCTCTGGGACCACTTCCCACTCTAGTCTTGACTTCTCTTTGTTGGGTCCAGCTGGTCTCATCCCTGGGGCAGGATGGGTGTGGGAGAAGGACGAAGACAGTTGAGATTCTTTAGCTGGTGGGTTGCTGGCCTGGAGCAGAGCCCAGCTTCTCAGCCATCCCTACCACAGCCACCCCCGCCCCTAGCTCGTGGTTGGGATGTAAGATTCAGTTCTGACTCGATCCGGAGCCAGCGCGATGGCTGCGTACTTCTCTGTAAGGCAACTGGACCTCATTGGAGCCAAACTTAATCTTTATCCACCACCCACTGGCTTTGTGATCCAGGCAGATCACTTAACCTCTCTGAGCCTCTGTTTCATCATCTGTAAAATTTCAGCTTTATTGGGGGTGGAGGTTGTGGGAGTGGGGTGTTGAAGACTGAGTGCCCTAACATAGGGAAGTACTTCGAATAGTACCTTGCACACTATTATTACTTTTGTGATAACTGACATGTATCGAATAATACTTTGCATCAGGCATGTTTATAAACAATTTGCATGTAGAAATTTATCTAATCCTCACAACAGCCTCTGAAGTAAGTACTAACTAATCCCTTTTACAGATGAGAAAATTGAACCATGGAGAAACTGAATAACTTGCTCAAGTTAATAAGTCAATTAGTGAAATAACCAGGCTGTGACCAAGAAGTTCTTTTTTTTTTAAGTGTGGTAAAATACGCATAATATAAAATTTACCATCTTAACCATGTACAAGTACACAGTTCAGTGGTGTTAAGAACATTCATGTTGCTGTGCAACTGATTTCCAGAACTCTTTTCATCTTGCAAAACTGAAAATCTGTACCCATAAAACAGCAACTCCCAATTACCCCCTCCCCCAGACCCTAGAAATCACCATTCTACTTTCTGTCCCTATGAATTTTGACTATATACCTCATATAAGTAGAATCGTGCAGTATTTGTCTTTTTGTGACTGGCTTATTTCACTTTGCATAATGTTTATGTTGTTGCACGTGTCAGAATTACTTCCTTTTTGAGGCTGAATAATATTCCATTGCATACATAGACCACATTTTGCTTATCCATTCATCCGGCCCTGGACATCTGGCTATTGTGAATTATGCTGTTATGAACATAGATATATCTGTTTGAGTTCCTGCTTTCAATTCTTTTGGGCATATACCCAGAAGTGGAATTCCTGGGTCATATGCTGAGTCTATTTCTGATTTCTTGAGGAACTGCTGTACTGTTTTCTATAGTGGCTGTACAATTGTATGTTCCCACCGGTAGTGCACAAGGATTCCAATATCTCTCCATCCTCCCCCACACGTTATTTTTTGTTTTTTTCATAGTAGGGGTCCTAGTGGGTGGGAGGTGGTATCTCATTGTGGTTTTGATGTGCGTTTCCCTCATGATTAGTGACGTGACCTTCTTTTCATGTGCTCATTGAAATGTCTATTCAAGTTCTTTGCCCATTTTTTAATCGGGTTGTTTTTCGTTGTTAAGTTATAGGAGTTTTTTAATATATTCTGGATATTAACTCTTTATCAGAGACATGATTTGCAGATATTTTCTGCCATTCTGTGAAATACTCTGTTGATTCTGTCCTTTGAAGCACAGAAGTTTTAAATTTGATATAGTACAATTTATCTTTTTTGTTTGTTTTTTTTAACTTTTGTTGCCTTTGCTTTTGATGCCATAGCAAAACAAGGAATTCTTTTGGGTGATCTATAGTTGAAACGAGATGAGGGAAGAAGCACATTCTACCCATTTTGTTTGCACAAATAAGACGTGAAGACAGAAGCCAGCACCCTGTGTGGTGCTGAGTTGTGCGGAGAGACTTAATAACGAAAAAAAGATAGGAAACTAAAAAAAAGGGAAGGCAGTTTGGGATTGGATCCCAGCCCAAAATGGAGAGGAAAAGAGCCCAAGAATACTGTATTAGCAGACACTATTTGAGGCAGAAAAAAGAAAGAGTCCTAAAGGGCTGACAGCCAGAAAGTCCAAATAAGAATAAAAAATTAGGAGAAGATGAGGAAATGATAGGCCTTTGACAGTCTAAAGGGGGGAAAAGGTGGTGTGCATTAGGGAAGGAATTATTGGGTTGAAATTTGAGCAGGGAAGTTGAAAAATTCTTCTGGCTGGGGAAAAGGGAGATTCTACTGACTGGGGGAAAATGGATTTTGCAACAGTAGAGGAGAGAAAGCAGGACAGAGAGGAAGTGAGGCTGCTAATTAAGGGAGAGGGAGGGCTTTTCAGAGACCCAAGGAAATGACTGCAGAGCTAAATTCTTAGTCCCTTTCAGCCTTCCCTGCAAGGGGTTCCAATAACAATAAGTGGGGCACAGCCAGAGTAGGCAAGGGAACAGGAGGCATGGGAGCGCTAAAGAGCGCGCAGAGAAATATCTGAAGCCCATGCATGCCCTTTGGTTTCTCTTATTTATTTAAAAAATGGCGAGAACTGTACCGTGGCAGGAAAAACCCTGGCCACGATTGCTGCTGCAGACCTCTGAAAGGTGGGGGACGCCTTCAGTGTCTGAGACAAGCAAACTTCAAATAGGAGCAGCTTGGCCAGAAGACAGCTTCACAAGCCAGGAGAGGGTTCAGCTGGAAAGAGCACTGTGCTGGGAGTCCTGGTGCAGCCCTGCTTGGCTGTGAATTCACTCTGCTTCAGCGCTTCCTCCCATCTTCACCTAGAAAACAAAGGCCACGGCTAGTCGATCGTAGTTTCAGAGAGGCAAAGGGTCTCATTCAAATGATCTCAAGTGAATGATCTCAGGTAATGGGGGTTTGTTTTAAGGATGTACGTGGACAAGAAGTCTGAAAAAGCAGACAGGGCAGGCCAGAGGCTGAGCAGACACCACAGGAGAGTTGGACCTTAAGGAGGCAGGAGCATGAAGGGTGCTCAGAACCTAAGGCAGCCAGAGAGGCCTCAGTGGTAGAAGTTTCTGGACTGTCAGTCTGATGTCCTGCCACTAACGTGACTCTGGTCTGCTCTCTTGCTGCCGGATGGCTTCCTGACCCTCCTCTCTGGATCTTTTCTCTCCATCTTGGCTTCTGCTTGAAGTGAGGATTGTTCTGTGGGCTTAGATCCTGGGCCCAAGACTTGTTCTTAGTGGATGATGAGGATGACAGTAGCGGCTAACATTTATTGAGTGCCTACTATGTGCCAGGCACTGTTCTAAGTACATTATAGGTCTTAAATCACTTTATCTTCTTACCAATCTTATGGGACAAGAACCATCATTATCCTCAGTTGGAAAAAGCAGAGGGCCAGTGAAGCAATTTGCCATGGTCACGCAGCTCGTGAGTGTCATAACAAGAGTTCAGGTGGTAACACTGCAGAGCCTGTGCTCTACACACCACCCCACTGCTCTCTGCAAGGATGAAAGGAGTGAGCTGCCAGAGGTCTTCAATTCCTGTTTTTCTCAGTGGTCACCCAAACAGCAGTCAACCGTCTATTCATATCAACCTGTTTAGGACTTTTTTTGGGGGGGGGGGGGGGGCACGGTATTTTCCAGTCTGTACCAGCTCTGAGGGATGGTCCTATCCTGAATTTACTGCGTGTTACCTCTTGATGGACTCAGGCCTTTGCCGTTATGAATTGCTTGACATGGGATGGTCAGGGATGTGGGCTAGCAAGAGAGGTAGCCGAGGATCTGATTCACTACAAAGAGTGGCACAGACCAGGGCATTTGAGCATGGTGACAGAGGGATTACAAACATCTCAGCCCTATTAGGAAATCTAGGCAAAGAGGTGGGACCAGGATTCAGGATGGGGTGTGTGTGGGGAGGTGGCTGTTAAGCCATGAGAATGAATGAACTTTCCTAGAGACGGGGTACAACGTGGTGACTCCAACTACATTTATCAGATTCTTGCTCTGCAAGTCTAAATGCCAGATGAATCTTGACAAGAGATTTTTTCTTAATTTGCCTTTTTTCTATTTTTGTAATAATTGCACAAGAGTTTTGCTGAAATGGACTTCACGTGGTCTTAGGATATCCACCAGGGCACACGTCAACTGCCCACCTCTTAACATCTCACTGCCCAGGCCATGCATTACAGAAAGGCTGGTGATGATTGCTAGGGTAGTGAGAAGTCAAGCGCTCATTGGCAACGATCTAGGTGCAGTACTTTTAGTCATTTATGTATTTCAGTGGGAAACAATGGCTTAAGTTCTTCAACTGGAATTGTACAAACACAGTTTGTACATTCCATTCCTTAATCCACAAAATAAAAGGACAAACCAGCAGGATGCTTTCCAAAAGTATTGGGGCTGATCAAATCTTTTTCTGATTGTGCTCTTTTGGAGTTTAACTATCTAAGCTCTAGGAATATGGGAACAGGTCAGGCCTGGAGCATTCTGGATTAAGTAGTTCCAGATCTATTGATAGAATTCAAAGCCTTTACCGAGTGGCTGTGCAAGCCAGATGCTGCTGCTTTAACTTGACTTTGGAGAGAAGTGTCCCAGCCAGGTAAGGACTTGGACTCACAATCATCTTCTTCTGTGTATAATTTGAAATGTTTTACACTGCGCTCCCATTTAGGATTCTTACACTTTTTTTTTAACTTAAAAATTGTTCCACCCTTACATTTATATCCATAGATCTATTTACATGGCCACTTAGAGTTTTTAATAACTTCATGGAATCCGTTGGATTGCGATACTGAATTTACTTACTTAACCTCTTCCCCTGTGATTGGACATTTAAACCAATTTGATTTTGGTTTTTATTAATATGCTGTTAGAAACTTTGTTCACATTGCTTACTTTCTTCCTTTCTGTCTCTCTTTTCCTTTTGAGTATTTCCTTGGAAATATAGTCCCAAAGAAGAACTAAGAATCAGAGGATTTAGAGCTCTTGTTCCGTAGCATCAGGCAGCCTGAAGAAGCACTGGAGTCATTCACAGTGCCCCCAAGTGATGGCTGAACACACTTGTTCCCAACAGCTCTGCCAATAGTGTTCAATCATTGTCTCTTATGCTATTTTTCAGTAGGCATACCGTTATTTTGATTCATATTTCTTAAATTATTAGTGAGGTGGAACATTTTCCCGTGTGTTAGTTTATTGGGTACATTTCCAGGGAGCATAATGTGTACATAAAGTGGCTGGCACGGGTTGCCACTTATTCATGTTCTTTCTCTCTCCCTCTTTTCCCTCTCCCTGGTTAGCCGTTGGTCAAATAGGGTGTCATTACTGATGACAGTATGTTTATATCACAATAGAAGATTTCATTCCTATTTTGGATCATAAATATTTATCATAATTTAAAACTTTCTTTTGTTCCCTTTATATTTGTTTTATTAGTTATAAGGATACTTTTTTAAAATTGACGTATAGTTGATTTATAATGTTGTGTTAATTTCTGCTGTATAATAAAGTGATTCACTTATACATGTATATACATTCTTTTCTAAATATTCTTTTCCATTATGGTTTATCATAGGATACTGAATATAGTTCTCTGTGTTATACAGTAGGACCTTGTTGTTTATCCACTCTGTATATAAAAGTTTACATCTGCTAACCCCAACCTCCCACTCCATCCCTCTCCAACCCCCTCTTCTATGGCAACCACCAGTCTGTTCTCTTATGTTTGTGATTCTGTTTCATAGGTAGATTTTTTTGTGTCATATTTTAGATTCCACATATAAGTGATATTGTATAGTATTTGTTTTCTCTTTCTGACTTCACTTAGTATGATAATGTCTAGTTGCATCCATGTTACTGCAAATGGGATTATTTTGTTCTTTTTTACAGCTGAGTAGTATTCCATTGTGTATATGTACCGCTCTTCTTTATCCATTCATCTGTCAATGGACATTTAGGTTGTTTCCATGTCTTGGCTATTGTGAATAGTGCTGCTGTGAACATAGGGGAGCGTGTATCTTTTTGAATTATAGTTTTGTCTGGATATATGCCCAGGAGTGGGATTGCTGGATCATATGGTAATTCTATTTTTAGTTTTCTGAGGAACCTCCATACTGTTTCCCAAAATGGCTGCACCAAGTCGCATTCTCACCAACAGTGTAGGAGGGTTCCTTATTCTCCACATCCTCTCCAGCATTTGTTATTTGAGGTTTTTAATGTTGGCCATTCTGACTGGTGTGCGGTGGTACCTCATCGTAGTTTTGATTTACATTTCTCCAATTATTAGTGATCTTGAACATCTTTTCATGTGCCTGTTGGCCATCTGTGTGTCTTCTTTGGAGAAATGTCTATTTAGGTCTTCTGCCCATTTTTGGATAGGGTTGTTTGTGTTTTTGTTGTTGAGTTGTATGAGCTGTTTTTATATTTTGGAAATTAAATCCTTCTTGGTCACATCATTTGCAAATATCAATACTTTCTCCCATTCTGTAGGTTGTCTTTTCCTTTTTTTCATGATTTCCTTTGCTGTGCAAAAGCTTGCAAGTTTGATTGGGTCCCATTTGTTTATTTTTGTTCTTATTTCTATTGCCTTGGGAGACTGACCTAAGAAAGCATTGGTACAATTTATGTCAGAGAATGTTTTGCCTATGTTTTCGTCTAGGAATTTTATGGTGTCATGTCTTATGTTTAAGTCTTTAAGCCATTTTGAGTTAATTTTTGTGTACGGTGAGAGGGTGTCTTCTAACTTCATTGATTTACATGCGGCTGTCCAACTTTCCCAACACCATTTGCTGAAGAGACTTTTTCCCATTGTATATTCTTGCCTCCTTTGTTGAAGATTAATTGGCCGTAGGTGTGTGGATTTATTTCTGGGCTGTCTATTCTGTTCCATGATTCATATGTCTATTTTTGTGCCAATACCATGCTGTTTTGATTACTGTAGCTTTGTAGTATTGTCTGAAGTCTGGGAGAGTTATGCCTCCTGCTTTGTTCTTTTTCTTCAGGGTTGCTTTGGTGATTCTGAGTCTTTTATGGAATTTTAGGATTATTATTTCTAGTTCTGTGAAAAATGTCATGGGTAATTTGGTAGGGATCACATTAAATCTGTAGATTGCTGTGGGTAGTATGGCCATTTTAACAATATTAATTCTTCCAATCCAAGAGCATGGGGTAGCTTTCCATTTCTTTGAATCATCTTCAGTTTCCTTTATTAATGTTTTATAGTTCTCAGCATAAAAGTTTTTAACCTCCTTGGTCAGGTTTATTGCTAAGTATTTTATTTGGGGGCGGGGTGCAATTTTAAAAGGTATTATTTTTTTACATTCCCTTTCTGATGCTTCATTGTTGGTGTAAAAAAAAAATGCATCTGATTTCTATATATTAATCTTGTGTCCTGCTGCTGCCTTTCTGAATTCATTGATCAGTTCTAGTAGTTTTTGTGTAGAGTCTTTAGGATTTTCTATATTTAGTATCATGTCATCTGCATATAGTGACAATTTTATCTCTTCCCTTCCACTTTGAATATCTTTTATTTTTCTTGTCTGATTGCTCTCACTAGGACTTCCAGTACTGTGTTGAAGAGAAGTGGTGAGAGTGCGCATCCTTGTCTTGTTCCAGATTTTAGTGGGAAGGCTTTCAGCTTTTCACCTTTGAGTATTATGTTGGCTGTGGGTTTGTCATAAATACCTTTTATTATGTTGAGATATGTTCCCTCTATACCCATTTTGGTAAGCGTTTTTATCATGAATGGATGTTGAATTTTGTTAGATGCTTTTTCTGCATCTATTGAGATGATCATGTGGTTTTTGTCTTTTCTTTTGTTTATGTGGTATATCACATTGATTGATTTGCATATGTTGAACCATCCTTGTGAACTTAGGATGAATCCCACTTGGTCATGGTGTATGATCTTATTAATGGGTTGATGGATTCAGTTTGCTAATGTTTTGTTGAGAATTTTTAAGGAGACTTTAAGTAGACTTTAAAATATTTGTCTACCTTCCTCTTGCCTTATAATGCTATTTAGTCTGTCAGTAGTCATGAAGTCATCTCTCTGCTATAGCTGGGATAAATACACTTTAAGAAAATGCTCTCTGTGTTTAATTCATTGACCAATTTGGAAAGTATTATCATATTGGTAAGTTATGGATATAATCTGCTTTTCTTCATATTGATACCAGGTTGTTCCACCAGCATTTATTAAATGGTGAGTCTGTCATCCATTTATTGTGATTCTTAGTTTTGTTTTTTTGTTTACTGTATCCTAAGAACTTATATGTGTGTAAATTCATCTCTGGAATCACTATTTTATTGGAGTCTTTGTCCTGGCTTTGATCCAACAAATTCAGTTTTGATGAAGATCACTTTATAATATACCCTTAAATTTGATTATTATATCCTCCTCCAATCTTCTTTGGTATTAATTTTGCCAGTGATTTATCACATACTAGAGCAGTCTAGCAGGAATTTAATTGTTCTTACATTAATCTATTTTTTGTTTTATAGACTAATGTTAGTGATATTACTCTAAAATTTCTAAATCAGGAGCAATGGCTCTAACTTTATTTAGGTATTTCTTTATTTTTGTTCCCATTATGGTTTTATAATTTTTACTTCACTATGATATCTTATTCATCTCGATTTATAGATCCTCAAGTACTTTATTTTTTTCAATATTGGGAATAGTACTGTTTTTCATTGCCTTTTCTAGCGCTACATCATTGGTGTGCATTTGGTTATTCTTGAATTTTCTATTTACACTATCATATCATCTGCAAAAAAGTAGTATTTCTATTTCTGCCTCTCCTATATTTATTCTCTATTTCTTGTTCATCTTGTCCTGCAGTCTTTTCTACTATGACCTCCAATAGTGGTGCTGAGAGGAGCATCTTAGATCTCTGCCTGTGTTTGCACAGTAAAGCCCCCAGGACTGCGCCATCCACTGCAGTTAGCTACTAGCTGCTGGTGGCCATTTAAATTCAAATAAACTAAAAATTAAGTGAAATTAAAAATTCAGTTTCTCAGTCACACTAGCCACATTTAAATGCATGATATGCCACATGTGACTAGTTGCTGCTGTACTGGACAGCGCAGGAATAAAGGTCTCCATCATTGTAGAAAGTGTGAGCGGACAGCTCTCAGCTAGGATCTCTACACTAAAATACTATTGAAACTCAGATTTAAATCTCCAATCATTTTCTCAAAGAATACATCCCCTCTTCCTAGTTCAAAGGGTTCTTATAAAGAGTTAACATTGAATGTTAATGATGGCCTTCTCAGCATCCACCAAAATAATTCTTAGATTTAAAAAAAATAGTTTTTTTTTTCCTGTTACAGTGTTGAACTTTCCTAATAACTTCCCCCTGTAGTGCTAGTCTCTCTTTGTAGGATAGCTCATATTGTTCGTTTTTGAAACATTTCCCCTTTCTGTCTGTAGGATATTGGTGATTTATTAAACTATATTCTTGAGTCAGGTGGTCCTATAATTCCACAGCATCCCCCACTCTGTGTTGTCCTCATGAGGTGTTTTCGATCAAGATCTTATTTACTTCCTAATATGAGTTATATAACATATAATCTTGTCTATATTTTGAAACGGTTTATGCAACTGATATGTGAAAATTTAGTAACATTTTCCTGAGAATCCATTAGGGGCTTCTTTTAGAAATGTGTGGAGGGGACAAAATGTTCCCTAACAGTTCCTCTGATATAAGTCTCTTCCTGTTTGTAATTTTTTATCCGACATAATTAGTTCAACAAGCACCATTGAATGTAAACTTCTGGTAAACGCTAGGCAAAGTGCTGGATGACAAGATGAATGTGACATTGGCCATCAAAAAGAATGAGGATTTTTACGTTCCCTCTTCATTGGATTCTTCAGGGCTTCCCCCACCCCTAAATCCCCCCCACACTGGACTCCCCAATATGAGTCACCAGGTCAGTCTCCTCATCTCCCCACCCCCCTCCCTCGACCTGATTACCTCTTCCCAACTCTAAGTTTCTCGTGCGGAGAATGCCCTTTTCCTCTTCACCTCTCATTCACCCTGAGGACCCACCCAAAGTTCTTGTCTTTGCAGTTTTCCCTGAGTGATCTCTCTGCTCTCATCTTAATGTATTCCTTGAGTGTGTCATTCTTTTTGGCAAATAACTATTCACAGCTTTGTCATATTATCTAATTATCTTCTGTGTCATTACGTACATGTCATACATCTAATATCCCCATAGGGGTGAGAATGGAGGGAAATTTCGGGTCTCCTATTCCTTTTGGTTAGCAAACAGAGTCCAGGATATAGAGCTGAGTATGTGGCAGATTTTAAGAGATACTTGTTGAATAAGTATTTTGATAAATTAAGGATTCTCACTTCATTACCAGGCAAAGCCAGTAAAATCTGTGGCTAAGGGCAGGTTTTATTAGCTTTAGTAAATTAGTATAACCTATTAGGAGAAAAAGGCAAAGGAGATTCCATAAAGGACCATATTCATCTTCCAAGCTTATTAATTCAGCCACTGTATCCCCTTCACTCAACAGATAACTTTTGAGTACCTCCTGTGTGCTAGGTATGTGAGATACAGGATCGAACAAAATCAAATGGTCCCTGGCTTCATGGTGTTCACAGTCTTGCAGAGGAGATTGATATTAAACCAGTAAACCAACAAATACATAATTCCAAATTGTTCTAAGTGCTATAAAGGAGAGAGAAGGATATGGACAATTAAAGTTATCCTGGGTGGTCAGTCAAGGCCTCTGTCACATTAGGAAGTGACATTTAAGCTGGGAACTGAAGGATGGGTCATTAGCCAAGTGAAGCCAAGTAAAGAAGCTAGACAGAGGGAATAGCATGTGCAAAGGCCCTGAGATGTGAAAGAGCATGGTGGGTTTGAGAAACAGTCAAAGGCCACTGTGTGACTGCAGCATGATGACATGGTTGAGGCAGATCCAGATCCAAAAGTACTTGGGTTTTAAGTCATCTAATGTGCATTTTAGAGATTTTTCTAAGCCAATATATATACCCAGTACTGCTCCAAGCAATAACCACATATTATCTTATTTATACGGAGAACATCCATATTATGTAGGTACTTTTATTATGCTTATTTTCCAGTTGAGGCCACCAAGCCCCAGACATGTTAAGCAACTAGCTTGGGGGTCACACAGGATATTTGTGAAGGGGTCAGTACATAACCAGGCCGTCTTGAGCCTCCAGAGCCCAAGCTCTGACTGCTGGGTGGCCTTGCCGCAAGGTCACTTGGCACTGTGTGGCTGATGGAGTTGGGCAGTGCAGGAGCAGGCAGATAAATGAGGGAGCTCTTTCAGCAATCCAGGTGAGAGGTCAGAGCTTGGACCTGGGGGTGCTGTGTAATTGGGGAGAAATCGGTATTTTGGGTTCAGGACAAGAGGAGAGAAAGGGAAATATGATGTAAGGGAATAAATATATATGCTTTACTTAGATTTTTTAAAAAAGGCTTTGAAGTCTTGTTTTATAGAATTTAGAATTTAGAAAAGAAATAAAGTAACCAGCAAAAGCATAGCATGAAAATTAGGATCAGAAATGAAGTACAAATCAGAATCATAAAGCCGTTTTTTTTTGTTTTGTTTTAATTGGTACTGTGGGAAAAAGAAGAAAATAAGTGAAAAAGGAAATATGATAATTATTATAAAAGAAGTGGGTCATTTGTATGGAATATTATTTATAGCTCCTTGCTAAATTAGCTCACCAAGCTGAAACAGACAACTTAAGTAAGTTAGTGAAATTGGTCAACAAGTTATTGTCATGAGATCTGATATGAGATCTACTACCCTCTGTGGGGCCCATTCTTTTTCTTTTTTCTCTTCTTCTTTCCCTGTCCATTGAAGTCTGACTGGTCTGCAAGATCCTGTTCAAATCCCTTCCTAAAACAGAAAAATGAAGCCATCAATGTGTATACATGGTTATTTTAGCCCAAATCAACAATTAGCAGCAGTACCTAAGCCTTGCCGTAGTGCAAGCAGAGGTTATGTTCAGCTTTTTCTTTCCTTTTTTTGAACTGCATATTTTTTAATTGCAGTGTAGTTGACGTACAATATTACATAAGTTACAGGTGTACAATATAACAATTCATGATTTTTAAAGGTTATACTCCAGTTATAGTTATTACAAAATATCGGCTATATTTCCTGTGTTGTACAATATATCCGTGTAGCTTATTTTATATGTTTATGTAATAGTTTGTACCTCAATCTCTTACCCCTATATCGCCCCTCCCACTTCCCTCTCCCCACTGGTAACCATAGTTTGTTCTCTGTATCTGTGAGTCCATTTCTTTTTTTTTCCTTTTTTAAAAATTTTATTTATTTATTTATTATTTTTGGGGGGTACACCAAGTTCAATCATCTGTTTTTATACACATATCCCCGTATTCCCTCCCTCCCTCGACTCCCACCCACCCTCCCTCGACTCCCCCCACCCTCCCTGTCCCAGTTCTCTAAGGCATCTTCCATCCTCGAGTTGAACTCCCTTTGTTATACAGCCATCAACGTGTATACATGGTTATTTTAGCCCAAATCAACAATTAGCAGCAGTACGTAAGCCTTGCCGTAGTGCAAGCAGAGGTTATGTTCAGCTTTTTCTGTTGAAGCGAGCAGAGATGGGTTTCATCTGCTTTAGAAATGCTTCCTACCACAACAGACGTATTGTAAAAAGCAAGTTTTGTACCATAAAAGCATAAAAATTATCTAGAAACATTTCTCAAAATGTGGATTACCAAGTGGGCTGAATAAAATTAGAAGGAAGCATGTGTGGGTGACTCTGGTTATAAACGGTTAGGTAAAAACGGCAAGTAGAGCTGCTGTGCTACTCACTTGTATTCTCTTGAGTAAAGGTGAATGACAATGGTGAGAAGTAAATTACCATGGAGTTCTCCAGCTGAGATGTGAGGAAACCTGTTTCCAGCTTTGAGGGAGCAGGCCGGGGTCTGTCTAGGTGTGTGCCCAGAAGCTCCTAGTGACAGGCAAGAGAGGGTCGAAGAACTCCCGGGAGTGGCTGCCAGGTCCCACCTCATGCCTGTCTGCTCCAAGGCTCCCTCCTCCTGGAGGAAGTCTCCCCAGCTCTAGAAAACGTCACGCTTGGGGCAGAGCTCACTACCAGCTATGGGACCTCCCTTAGACAGCCAGCAGCCCAGCTCCGTGGTATGGATTGCTTTCTATGAGGGGGATGAGGAAACTTACAGAACAATGGCAGAAGCTGAGCAGAGAAGTTGCACGAAAATGGACTCTCAAGCTGTGTGCATTAGGCTTTGCCAGATTACGATGTCTTAGGAAAGCGGTCTTGCTTTCATATATCAAGTTCAGGCCGCTCCGGTTTCCTTTTCCATATAGAGGCCCTCATGTGAAAGGAAGGCAGGAAAGTAAGGTAAGCAGAAGGAAGAATAGAAGCAGCAGCGAAGATGGATAGCTAGATGCCAGCACTGGGCCATTCAGTCATTCATTCATGCACTCACGCATGCATTTGACATTACTAAGCCAGGGCAGAGTGAGCTCCTGAGATGGCCAAGGTGCCTTCTGGAGGTATCTTTGGATGGCCAGCCACGTGTTCACAGATACTAGTATGTCTAGATGTTATATGCAGAGTCCCTGACATAGCATCTGGCACATATCTGGTACTTAGTAAACCCCGACTGTCATCACATAACTATTGCCATCATCGTTACGAAGCTGTGAGATCCTTGAGGACAGACAGGTTGTTCTTACATCTTGGAACTCCTGGGTTGGCCAGGTGTCTAGTGCAGAGGTCAGACTCCATAAATGTTACATTGAGCCATTGACCAACTGAATGAAGACATTTTTGGGCACCTGTTCCATGCTGGCAACTTTAAAAGGCATGAAGAAAGCTTCTGAGACTGACCTTTGTCCTGAAAAGAGATGGGGCATAAGTTTAAAATGTAAATTGAAAACTCCATATAGGGGTAGCGTTTGCTAAGTGCCAAGAGAATAGAAACAGAAGGAGCTTCAGGAATTTGGGGGAGGACTAAATTCTATAGATTGATAGGGACCGTGTGACACGTATGAATCCAGAACCTAATCAGGTTCAGAGTCTTAAAAGAAGTGCTGACCCTTGAACTCTTTGGCAGTGGGAATGGGGAAGAGAAACCACTCCCACAAGGCACGCGTTTACAGACCCTCTCATCCAGTTGTGTGCTGGTAAATATTTAACATGCAGCTGTCCAGAAGAAAAGTATGTGTGTGAATGCATGAGAACAGGTAAGTCTTACTGATACGAAGGATCCGTAGCACACAATTCGTAAGTAATAGTAGAATGTCTGCTACTCTTTCTTGTAAATTCCACGAGCCCGTTGATCCTCGCTGAGTGTTTCTGTTGATTTTTGTGTCGTGTTATCCATAGCTAACCTGTGGCTGCTGTTCAGCCATGACTTGACCTGTGGGATTTCATCCCAATCCACTAACTCCCAGTGCATTTCCTGTCATTATATCTGATACGTGATCCACTAAACTATTTCTCACCCTTGTGCGGCGGTTCGACTTAACGATTTTTCCACTCTACAAGGGCACAAAAGCGACACGCGTTCGATAGAAACCATGCTTCACTGTTTGCATTTTGATCTTTTCCCGGGCTGGGGATGGGCAGCGTGATCGTCCCCGGTGATGCGGCGCGGCGGCACCAGCCACAGCCTCCAGGCAGCCGCCACGCGGGCGAACAGCCGATACATCCACAGCCATCCTGGACTCATCCAGCCACTGTTCTTCACTGCCTGTATGGCAGTCACTCAACTGCATGAGATATCCCACAGTTTTTTTGCAAAATAGGCTCTGTGTTAAATGAGTTGGCCCACCTGTAGGCTAATGTAAGCGTTCTGAGCTTGTTTAAGGTAGGCTAGGCTAAGCGATGATGTTTGACAGGTTAGGTGTATGAAATGAATTTTTGACGTCCGCTATTTTAGACTTAACGATGGGTCTATCGGGATGTAACCTCATCAGAAGTCAAGGATGATCTGTGTTATAGTCATTACACGGAAGCCTCTTTCAGCTTCAGCCCTGCACTTGTCAGAGCTTACTCACTCACCACCAGCCTCAACACCTTCCTTGCCGAATCAGGTAACTGTTTTCAAATACTGGGAGAGTATTTTCCTCTCTCTCTCTCTTTTTTTTTTAATACTATTCACAATGTAATGACTACAGACCTGCATTTTTGACATTTTTAAGTTTAACCTGCATTATTGACATTTCTTCCATCATTTTCTTAACTCTAGATAGTCAACAGAACAGGAAACCAAGCTCTGACGTACAGTGTTTGCTATTTGTGTACTTGTATGTATAAATACCACCCCTGTTGTGGCCAATTTTGTGATGTCCTTGAACGTGGACTTGTGAAGCACATCATTATGTAGTATTTCTACCGTATAGATCTTGTAAATGTAAATAATCCCAAGAGCATAGATAGCAAAATAAGTGATGAGTTTTGAGTATTTAATACCCTTGTTTTTCAGCATAACTTATTTAACTATAAGTGTATGATTTAAATTTTAATAATGGCTGTTCTTAACAACCGGCTCCATGAATTCGTGGAAACATAGCACACGAGAGCTGGTCAGAGCTGGCTCCGACACCCGCCCTGGCCCCACTCCTAATGAGGGGGGAGGTCTCCTCTCTGGGGAGGAGCTCTGTACTTCTCTTCACCTTCCCCCTCCCCTCCCCCAGGTCCATCGTTGCTCACGCTGCCTCCAGCAGGAAAACTCACATGGAGGCTCGTTTCTCTCCAGAGTCTGATGCAGGTCGCGCTGTGAGGGCTTTGACGTGGATCTTGCCCAAGCCCGTTACTCACCCTGATCCTGACGTTTCACGCAGGGCCGAACAACTTTACGGCTCACTTGTGTCCACGATCTCTCTCTTTAAAGATAAACACGAGAAAGAAGGATCTCAGAGGATGCTTATGAACAGAGCACTGGGGCAAGCTGTTAAGTTAGTTGTGCTACAGTGTTCTTCACAACCCCCTCCTGCCCTGCTTCCTGAAAGAGACCCAAACCTGCCTGATGGGTTAAGGAAGTTTTTGACCTTTTTTTCTCCCACAAGAACAAAGAGACATGATTCCTAACATTAAAAGCACAGATTTTTATCAGCAAAGCAAAGTTTTATTGAGAAATTTGACCAAAACAAGCTTCCCTGGCTCCACCCTCAGCCATATTTTCCTGTCTTAAGCAATATCCCTTTCACACAGATGTGAAAAAACTGCCAAGTGGGGTGTGGGAATAACCTGCCTGCTCCTCTTCCCAGCTGACTCATGGCAGTTTATTTTTGCATTGGTTGGTAAATAGCTGATCCCGCATTTCCACCAGGACCCCCACCATCCGAGAGCAAGCTTGCCCCTCCCTAGGCCCTGCTGGCCCCTCCCGCAATCCCAGACACCAGCAGACACCCCCACACCTGTTCCCCCACTGACTGGACAGTGCCCAGATGCTGCCCATTGTTAAGTATTTTGACCATCACCCTGGCCTGCATCCTCTCAATCGCAGGTTTTAAGCCACGAAATACCCTGTGTACTCAGCCTCCACCTCCAGATCCAAGCCAGAAGGCTCAGGCTCGCCTCGTGGCTGTGCGATCCCGTCTTGATTTTAATAGAGAACTCAGTGGCTTAGAATCAGGAAAGGGTCTTCAGAATCCAAGCCCCTTCTCTGATGTTCTGCCTTGCCTGTCCCATCCTTGGCTGGTTCTCAGGTAGCTTCACTCATTTATCCCCACATCCTAGTTCCTTTATAACCCTCTGAGCTCTCACCTGCCCGACAGCCCCACTCCCATCCCATGCTAGAGCCTTACCATCTACTCTTAGACCTTCCAAATGCAGACCTTCTGCCCAACTGGTGGGGCCTTATCAGCTTGTGTCCAGATGACCCTGAGATTGATACCACCTGGAACTTCACCTCACTCTCCACCAACTTTCTCCTGTCAACACTTAGGCACAGTGCCTCACTTTCCCTTGGGGACTTTTCCTCATCTTTTGCTGTGGGTCCAAACCTGAGCGCTAATCCGAACCCAGCAGTCGTTGGCAATTCCCAGCTTTCTCTGTTCTGACTACAGCTCTGGTCTTCATAGAGATGAGCCTTCTAGGTTACACTGAGATCTCCTCTCCATTTGACCAAAACCAAAAAGGAGATGGAACCTACTTCTCCAAAGGGAAAGGGCTTTTCAAAAGGAGCTGTAATGTGATTGATGTCCAATCATAGAATCATAGTGAACTGATTTTTTCAATTAACATAAAATTTTTCTTAGTATGCTTCGAATTGTGAAATTACTACTACAATTGAGGAATGATTAAGTGGTGGGTTTTTTTTTTTTTTTTCTCATTTTCTTTCTTGCCTGTTGCTGGAAAAACATAGCTCACAGATGTTTAAGAACATATATTAAAAGTGAATTCCAGTAAAAGGCCTATTAATTACATTATTCAGCCTGGTTCAGTAACTCTTTTTAAAAATAACATGCGTGTTTAGGACAGGAGTGTTTTCCAGTTGTCATATCATGAGATAAATGTGTTGGGAGATGAAGAGGGTATAAATAGATGTGAAAGTCACTTTATCTAATTGAAGATGAATGCTGAGCTTTGGGAGCTGTAGCAGAATTGAGTCCTGGTTCAAACTTGCCTTGAAAGAGATTTATGATCATGGGATATGAAGCTTCAACTCCCAGGGGCTCTCCTGGTGACCATTAACTCCTTCAACTCAGTACTCTGTGCATCGGGTAGAGGCAGCTCACAAGGTGGATGGGGGGAGAAGGAAGGATGCAGCAGTTCATTTGTCAGGTCAACAGAACTAAACAACAACAACAAAGCCACTGCTTCATCCGGGCCTGTGGAATTTAAAGTGCTTTGACCAACTAAGAGCCACATTCTGTCATGTGTGTGTGATGCCAGGTGGCCTTCCCTTGGGTTTTGATGTCTTCCTTTTCTGTTTATGTCATCGAGATTTTCCAGAATGCTTTTAAAAGGGGGAATTAGTAATAATAGCTCTTGCACTGTTGGTTTTAGACATTATTGTTGAAGCCTGGCAGAACCATAGTATTTGAGCTCGTTTTCTGCCTTGACCTCAGAAAACCTTTTTGCAGAAAACTGACTGCTTGGGTCTAATCTGTGGTTACACACAAAGGAGATCTTGGCTAGAAATGAGGGTTCTGTTGTGGCCTTGATACTGGAAGATGCTTCCCTGATGGAATACTGCAATAACATGTAGCTTAAAATATTAAAAGGTATATTAAATTGAATTGTTTTGATGGTTTGAGTACCCTTAGAGGTTGCTGGGGGAAAGCTAGAGTTCTTAATGACTGACTGGAAGAGTAAAATGCACTTGAACCTTTAGGTCAAATGCTGAATTCCTCCTGCAGGTGGAAATGCTGCACCTTCCAGGGAAGGCCAAGTCTCATTTTTGTGATGACCTTACCCATTTGAAACTTTCCCGGAATCCCTTATCATCAGCTCCCCACCCAAAGGATGAAAAACACCATCTGATTTCCAATTTTCCCAGCTCTTATTGGAGTTTGCGACTTTTTTGACTAACAGATGGCCAGAAAATGTGTAAGCCCAAATAAAAGCAAAGCATGATCTTCACTGTGTCTTCACGAGTGTCAGTTGCTTTTTCAAATTAAAATTATGTAAATGATCCCTTGGCTTGAAGTAGGAGAGTCAGATATGAAGGAAACAACCCCAGCACTTAAGAGTATTTTAGTTTGTGTTGCGCGTAGGGCTTTTTTTTTTTTTTTTTTGCTTCTCTATTTTCTTTTCTTCTCTTTTTTCTTTTTTTTCTTTTTTTTTTTTTTAAGCTTTTAATGTTTCCTTTTAAAGAGAGAGAAGAGAAGAGGCATTTGGTAGGAGCATTTTGCAAGTTGCTCATTCACAAAGCTCACTGAGTTTCGCCAGCAGGAATATTAGGGCTGGCAGAGAACTTAGAGGTCCTTGTTTTAATTGACTTGAAGAGGGAGGGAAAGGTTCTGGAGTAAAAGACCAAAGGAGGGCCCGGCCTCTCTGGGTTTGGCATCTTTCTTACCTCAAGGAGTTAAAAGTCTGGGGCTGAGCGTGATCAACCAGATGGTCTTTAACAGTAACATGGTTCATATTGTTTAGATTATCCTCTTGCAAGTACCGTGCCTCGTTTACCTTTTATGGAATAAAGTGTGGAAAATTGACCACAGATGTAAGTAACCAAGAATGACGGGGAAGCTGTTGTTACCAGGCCTCCTCTTTTCTCTCCAACACGCCTGATCCCGAAGATAAAAATAAAGAGAGAAATGGGAGGCAGGCCCAGCCGTAACTTGCCTTCCCTCCACGGCTGGGGTCTGAGCCTCCGTGAGCCCTTTGCTGGACGTTTCCATAAATCCACGGTTGGCCTCAAGGCTCCTGTGCAGGCTACTCTCACGTTCTGATTTTCTGAGTGCCCTCCAGTTAAAATATCATACCACGTAAGCAGTTTTTCCATCCTGTTTGGAAAGGCAGAGGGGCAAGTCCAACATCCTGACGGGGAGCCGTTTTGCAGCCGTCCGTTCCCCGAGGGAGAGCAGCGAGTGCCATTTTGCAGCCTGAGGAGCGCGGGTCAATTTTGCATTCCCGTTGCTTTGATCACTGTCTCCGCTGCGGGCTGGGCCCGATTAATTAGAACTAGGCCCTTGTTATTCCCGAGAACGTATTCCTGAGCTTGACAGAAGAGTTGACTACCCAGAACGGGCCCAGCTAGGAAGGAGCTTGTTGAGACAGGCCTGTGCTTTCCTTCATGGCATGCTTTTTAGGATTAGAAAGGCATTTATGCTTTTTTAAACCCTCAGAGGAATATTCTCCCACCAAAGTCATAAACCAGGTTTTATGAAGTCCCGTTGTTTTCTCCATCTTCCTCCATCCGGCACGCCATTGCCAAGGCCATGGCTGGCTTTCGCCTCTCGTCCTTCTCTGTGCCACTCGCTGCCTTTGCCTGTGGCCATGACCGCCATCAGGTGACGGGACATCTGCTTGCAGGTCAGCTGGAGGCAGGGAGGGCCGAGATGACCCACTCAGGGACCACGGGCCGCTCTGGGCCTCTGTAGAACGATTGCTGCTCCTCAGAGTAGAAGACTGGGTTGCCCGCTCTTTATGAGGGGCCTACACGAGACGGGGCCCCGCTCCTCTGCTCACCTGGGTCCTCTGTCTTCTCACTCCCATCCAGTGCAGCTCGCCTTCCTCCTGCCAGGCTGCTCCCCTCAGCCCTTCCACCAGGCTGTCTGTCTGGAGTCCTGGCTCTGCTGTCAAGAAGCTCCCCAACATCAGATCTCCGGAGCCCGTGCCTCCAGCACTTTCCCGGAAACCCCGACCTGTCTCTGGGACATGGCTTTCTTCCCACGCTCCCCTGGTTTTCCGGGCATACTTGTACCTCACTGTCCTCCGTGACTCCTTTGAAACTTGCCCTCCTTTGAGGCTGGTTAGCCCACTCCCATCTGTTACGAGTCCCCGGAAGCGTCTCGTTCCCTGAGGACTCTGGCACTTGGAGTTGTTACACACCGCCTTCCTCCCTGTGAACGCAGCAGCCTCCTTATTGACCTACCCACCAGCCGTGTGACTCCTGTCCTCTCTGCGTCCACGGCTGCGCCCGCCGCTCCGCCACGTGACTTTGCTCCCATGTCTGGAATCCGGAACACTTGACCTCTAAGTTCCCCTCTCTGCCCACAACCGTCCTTGTTACCATCTCTTCTAGTCTGTAATTCCCAGGAAGGTGTGCTCACCAACCTCTAGCTCCCGACCCTGTATTCTCCTCAGCAGACCCTCCGTCCTCCACACCCCAGCCTCGTCAGTTGCAGATTATTTCAGCCACATTCTCCAGCATCCTCAGTTTCCCCCACCTCCACCCCAGCTCCTTTTGTTCTTTCACGGCTCCAGCTGTGCAATCCCCAGGCCTGAATCCGCTCACGAGGCCTTAATGCTGAGCCTGCCACAGGCCTGCTAAGAGCTGCTGAAGATAATCACATAATCTGTGTAAATGACTTGGGACAAACCCCTGACTCTAATGTTACCCCAGCCCTCGGTGCCACCCCAATCCTTTCACCTCAGTCAGCTCCTTTTTTTCCCCTATTCAGCAAATGTTTTGAAAATCCACCTATAGTACTGTGTTTTCGCAGTTTCTAATCATGTATCAAACTGCAGTCTGGCTTCTGCCCCCATTGAAATCGTTCCAGCAAAGGTTACCCATGACCTTCCAACTTCCAATTTTTTTCTTCATCCCACGTGATCTCTCTTCAGCTGTTGGCCTCTTGGAGCGCTGCTTTTCCTCAGCTATGACAGGCATCTGTCAGGGATCCCCCCTCTCTGAGCACGAACTCTCCCTTTACTTTCTGCTTCTTAAAAACGATTATTCCCTCAGTTTCCATCCTCTGGCCCCTCTCCCCTCACTTCTAGCCATGACCCTGATCCTGCAAGGTGGGAAAAAGCAAACAGGGTTGATCTTACCAAAGGCCACTTCTGATGACATCCTTCCCCTTCAACACAGATGGGAAGGGAAACACGCTAGGTCACCAATGGTACTTAACAGTCTGCTTCCGAGATGACGGCATGAGTCTCAGGGCTGAAAAGTATTTGTTTTGGTGGCGATAGTAAGTGCTGGTGCCCGTGGGCCCTGGATGGGCAAGCCCATAGCATCCACGGAGGGTTTGCACTGCCATGTTGGGTATGAAGTTCTCATAGGCCATCAGGGACGATGAATGGGCAGTTCCTGGAGTCTGGAGAAGCGCTGCCATTTAAAAGCCTGCGTGTGCAGTGGAAGTGGTGCTGGGTTGAGTTAGACGTGATATTTCAAATCCTTTTCTCCTCTTACCGGTTGTGTGATCTAGGGCAACTGACTTCTCTCCTGGCTGTATCTCAGTGTTTTCATTTGCAAAATAGATAACGTTATCTTCTACACAGGATCAGGGATAAAGCACATTTCAGGAAGATGTTATGATTTGCTAGACTTAATTCAATAGGATGACTGAACTGATGTAGTGGTATTCTCTTTGGTTACTATTAAGCTGACAACTCACCCCAGATTACTTAATATCCTCCTTTATGGCATTAGCTTCAGGAATTGCGGATAGAATGAGAACTGGTGCCTGGTCTCAGACTGGTTGAAACCACACACAACACAGAGCCCTTTCAGTAATAATCTCTGATGCAGGTTTCATTGAGGTTGGGTGGCAGGAGTTCTGGAGATGGAGAGGTCCTTGTGGGCTGGAGTCGAGGGGACAAGTGGCCTGGGAGAACCTTTGGCTGCCTGGAATAGAATGCTGTGTTAGTACAAAGCAAGTAATGAGTGATGCAGTCACAGGCTTCTGTTAAAGTTAGGTGGAGGAGTTAAAATTGATGCCGGAGGCCCCGGGGAGCCACCAAGTATTTTTGAGAGAGAACATGAACACGGTGTTTTAGGAAGATTAGTTCAGCTTCCTTGTATGTAAGACATGTTTGATGGGGAGGGTGTGGCCAGGGAAGACATTGGACAGATGGTTGCAGAACCAGAACATGATCTGAGGAAGTGCAGGGTGAGGTTGGGAAGGAAAGGATGGGAGTGCAAACTATTTCAAAAGAAGGAAAAAAAAAAAAAACCCTACAAAAAGCATTAGTAGCAATTTTTATATCAGAGATTCCAATGTCTGTTTTTCCAACACTGTCAAGCAATAATCCGATTCTCAGTGGCCACTGACCGTATGTCCTACAATGTAACTCAATTCTTATCCTGTTTATGGGCAGGTAGATCCCACAGGTTAAGGGCTCAGTTTTACAAGACCGTTCCCCCCTCCCCCACCCTCACTTTAGATGCCTATCTCAAGTCCAGGTTGTTACCTGTGTCTCTGACCCACTATAGATTGAAGGCTCTTCAGGTTCAATTAATTTGCTAGAGTGGCTCACAGCACTCGAGAAAACAGTTTACTTACTAGATTACTCATTTATTATGAGTATAGCCCAGGAACAGCCAGATGGAAGAGATGCTTAGGGCAAGGTGTGTGGTAAAGGGTGCAGAGCTTCCATGCCCTTGCTGGGCATTCCACTCTCCCAGTACCTGCACGTTTTTACAGACGGGAAGCTCTCTGAACCCGTCCATTTTCAGGTTTTTATGGAGGCTTCATTACATAAGTGTGATTGATTAAATCATTGACCATTAGTGATTGAACTTAATCTCCAGCCCCTCTCCCCTCTTCTAAGACCAGCGGGTGGGGATAAATTCCAACTCTCTAATCTTAGGGTCGGTTCCCCTGACAACCAGCCCTTATCCTCATTAACATAAATTCAGGTTGTGATCAAGAGGGGCTTGTTATGAATATAAAACCTGTATCGCTTTTATCAGCTAGGAAATTCCAAGGGTTTTAGGAGCTCTGTACCAGAAATGGGGATGAAGACCAAATATATATTTCTTATTGTAAATCACAGCATCCCAGAGATGAAAACACATAATGACTTAAACTAACTTCAGCTTTTCTAGAACTTCTACCGGAAGCATTATGAAAATGAAGGAGAAACTTTTGTGAATGGTAAAATATACATAACAGAAATTTTACCATTTTAACCATTGTTAAAGTGCACAGTTCAGTGACGTTAAGAACATTCACATTGTTGTGCTACCATCGCCCAGAGGAGAAACTTGTATAGGAATTTTATATCGCCGCACCATCTGAGTATGTGATCGGCGTGCTTGTGTTTTGTATGTTCTGCTATTTCAACATTTTCTAGTAATTTATTTTATCATATATTGCAAAGTATCAGTGTGCAATGATTTGGAAATTAAAAAAAAGAAACTGTACTTTTCTTCAGATTGCTTGAGAAACACTCTGCTAAGCCAATAAGAAAGGTGTGTGTGTAGGAGATTGGGATTGACATATACACACTACTATACATATAGAATAGAAAACTGGTAAGAACCTACTGTATAGCACAGGGAACTCTACTCAATACTCTGTAATGACCTATATGGGAACAGAATCTAAAAAAAAGTGGATATGTGCGTGTGTATAACTGATTCACTTTGCTGTACAGCAGAAACTAACACAACATTGTAAATCAACTGTACTCCAATAAAAATTAACAACAACAACAAAAGGAAAGGTATAGAGTCTCCGGGAAGGAAGAGGTGAGCTATAGGATGGGTATCCTCTCCCCGGCAAGATCCTATTCATTCTTGAAGCTCAATTCCTGGGTCCCTTTCTTTGAGAAACCTTCTCCTCCCAACCTCCCCACAAATTCCCAGGCCTCACCAGAGGTTAATCAACCCTCACATTGTTGCTGTCCGGTGGACATATTTCTATAGCTGCCGTCGTGGTGCTGTGTGAACTGGCCATCTTGGTGGTCTCCCTGCTAGAACATGAGCTCTGCACGAAGATCACGGCCTTTTCATCTGTATATCCACATTGCCCTGCACACAGTAGGTGCTCAGTGAAGGTTTGTTTAAGTTAAATTGAATTTAGAGAGCAGACTCGGAGGGTGGATATAGAGACGATGACGTGGGGTGAAAAAGAAAGACCATTGGCGGGGGCAAAGGGGAAGCTGGGACGAAGTGAGCGAGTAGCATAGACATATGTACACTACCAAGTGTAAAATAGATGGCTAGTGGGAAGTTGCTGTATAACAAAGGGAGATCAACTCGATGACGTGGGATGCCTTAGAGGGCCAGGACAGGGAGGGTGGGAGGGAATTGCGAGAGGGAGGGGATATGGGGATATATGTATAAATACAGCCGTATACAGTTTTTGGTGTACCTCAAAAACTGGTATCAGAGTGTAAAGCAATTATATTCTAATAAAGAGCTTAAAAAAAAAAAAGAGCATCAAAGCCATGCTTGGTACCAAGACTGCTTTAGGAGGAGGCCATTCATGTAGGGAAGGCACAGATGCTGAAGCACAGAAGTGGAGTCAGGCAGCCTGTGTGGGGAATGTGCTGGGAGGCAGAGAGAGAGGAAGGGGAAAAGACAGCAGCATAGGCTCTCATTCTTTGACCTTGTACTTGTGCTGAAGCATTCATCAGTTTCTTCATCAATATCCGAACATCAAATATACTTCAACCCTAGTCATTCATTTATTCATGTATTCAACAGATACCCACCCAGGGCCTACTTTGTGTCCAGCTTTGTGCTACAGACTTTGCTTGATAACCCTAACCCCTGAACACCCTTTTAAGGTAGGTATTATTGTCTCCGTGTCATCGAAGCAGCTCAGGAGATTGAGTTATTTGCCCGCATTAAGACAGCTAATCAGGGGCAGATCAGGTTTTGAGTCCGGGGCTTGCATCCCTCCTGCCGTGCATAACGTCACGAGGCTGGTGCTCAATACGTGTTCGTTGGGTCAGTTCCAGGAAAACTTGGACCAAAATGGGAAGAAAGAGGAGAGAAGGGGCAGTTCAGGGTGAGGGATTGGCTCATCCAGTTTAGAGGAAGACTGAGAAAGAATGGGGTTGGGGCAGGCACCATGGAGCCTAGAATGCCTCACAGCCCCGGGAAGAGAGGCTGCGTGAGTGAGGCTGTGCTTAGGCTGGAGAGTGGACAGGTTTGGGGATGCGGCAGAGGAGGCTCCGCGAGCGCTGACCCTGGGGTGGCACTCTAGGGCCAGCAACTCTTCTGGAGACCCTGTCCTGACGTCTGAGCTGAATGTGTCCTCACGCCCTCTTCTCTCTCAAGACGTGAGGATGAGTCCTTGGCCAATGATTCTGCTGGTTCTTCCCCAAAACCACACGGCAGGAGAGTGGAAGGAGGCCCAGCTGTCTCTGTAGGAGGAGCCTTTGGTACAGATACTCACTGCATTTACCAACGACCCTTCCTGCCTACAGCCTTTCCTCTTTTGATTTAATCCTCAGGCTTCTCCTCTAAGAGGTGTGAAAACATGATTGAATTAGCCAGCAATGGTTCTTGCTCTAAAGGGGACATGCAGTAGGTGTCTAGCCTAACTCACCCATCTCCCTTCACAGGCCTGGGAGGCCGTATTTTAGACCTTGTTTGGATCTCTGACTTCAGACCAGCCAATCCATGTCAGTGCCTTGCAGTCAACTGTAACTGTTTTCCAAAGTCCACATCATGGCCTGTCCGCTCTACCTGCGTTGGCCCAGGCTACCACCCCCACCTCGTTTCCAGGCATCCTCCCCTTGCTTTCTCTGCTCCAGCTCCACTGGCTTCCTTGTTCCCTTTACGGGACAAGTAGATTTCCATCCCAAAGCCTTTTCACTTTCTGTTTCCTCTTCCTGAATGTTCCTTCCGCCATGTGTTGTATATCCGCTCCTTCACGTCACTCAAATCTCTGTTAAAATGCTCCCTGCCCCCCCAGGCCCATGACACCGATTTAAAAATAGCACTTCCTGTTTCCCTTTTCCCATCGCCCTGCTCCGTGTTCCCCTACAACCTATCTTTGTCGCCCTAACATGCTTGCCTTTGCATTGTCTCTTGCCTCCATAGAACTTACACCCCCTCGAGCAGGAGTTTATCTTGTTCATTGCTGTATCTCCACAGCACCTACAACAATTCTTAACACATTGAATGTTTTCAATTAATATTTGCCAGATGAATGAAAGTGACCAGCTTCTCTCTCAGGATCTGAACTAAGGACACAGTGACCTTCTTGGTTGGAGATAGGTTCTGGCCCTGTGGGTCAGTCGGGCTTGGGCTGACAGCCATGTTCATCACATACAAGCCCCAGGAAGCTGGTCAAGATCAAAAGAGAAGCTAAGGAAAGAGAGAGTCCAGGTGTCAGAGAAGGTTTCACTGCCTGAGGGATTCTCCTTCCCATTGTGGTCGGACTCTATTTGTATTGGGCTTTGTGTTTGTTTTGTCCCATGGACTTGTCTGGGTATCTGTATTAGTTTTCTCTGACTGCATAATGAATTTTGAAAAATTTAGCAGCTTAAAGCAACACCCATTCATTATCTCACAGTTCTATAGGTCAGAAGTCTGGGTGGGCTGGGTTCTTTGCTCCGGGCCCCAGACTGAAATCAAGGAATTGGCAGGACTGGCCTCTTATCTGGAGGCCTTGGGGAAGATTTCGCTTCCAAGGTCATTCAGCTTGTTGGCAATCTTCAGTTCGTTGCAGTTGTAGGACTGAAGTCTCTGTTTCCTTGCTGCCTTTTGGCAGGGACTGCTCTTAGCTCCCAGAGGCCACTCTCAGCTCCTTGCCATGTGGCCCCCTCCACGTCAGCAACAGAGAGCCTCCCACACGTGGAATCCCTCCCACATGCTCTCTGAGTTCCTCTTCTGCTACCAGCAGGAGAAAACTCTGCTTTTAAAGCACTCGTGTGATTAGGTTAGGCTCACCCAGGTAATCTGTTGATTAACCCCAAATCAACTAACCAGTACCCTTAATTAAATCTGCAAAATCCCTTTTGCCTTGTCACCTACCATTATCAGGGCATGATATCTCATCCTATTCACAGTCTTAGCTTTAGGATAGAAAATCTTGAGGGCCCATTTTAGGGTTCTGACTACCACCGCATTTATTTTATTAATCTCCTTTAATTCATTAGCTTGAGGGAATGGTGGAAGGGGGGTCTGTTTCTTGCAACTAGAGAGCAATCGCCATAATCCAAATGGCCTAGCCTTTGGGGATGGGTGCAGTTATAAACTTTGTCTTCTTGACCTCTGCTAAATTGTGGTTCTTTATTTTTCCTCTGGAATAGAGTTCAGTGTATAGAGATGTGAAAGATTAGACCATCTGCCATCCTTTAGATGCCAAAAATAATGAAAATAGCCCCTTGGCTCTAAACTTTCTGGTAGGAAACTTTTTTGTTTGTTTGTTTTGTTTTTGTTTTTAATGCTTTTCCTTGTGGATCACTCTCCAAGTGAGATCACTGGTGATCCTGAGCCTTTTCCCATGACTTAATTGAGGAGAGGACTGTCCAGCTAAAGCTTATAGAATACATTGGGGGTAATTGGCTTAAAGTCTATAGGCTCTTGTTGAAATGAGTGGTTTTGGTTAAAGCACACCATGAAGCTGAAAAGTATTATGTGTGTATATTTTCGTCTTGAGGTATCATCAAGAAATTCCATATAGAAGGGAATAAACCATGGTTTGCGAATGAAAAAAAATGTTTTAAGAAAAATGCAAGACGTAAACTCTGTTTCCTACAGATGTAAATCAGAGCAAGTTTTAAAGCCTTTCGTGACTCAGAGAGAGGTCACCAACCAAATCTGCTGAGGGAGGCAAGCTGAAACAAAAACGGCTACATTTTTATGATTTTTTTCCCCTGCTGCTGTTAGCTCCTCATTTCCCCAATGTCACACAATTTTCCAGACGCTATAGGAAATCAGAGCTATGGAATTGCTATCCAGTTCACTGCCTAGCTTCAAAAAATGTATAGTCAGGGTTGAGTGTCAAAACATAGTAAATTGAGGGGATTTGAGAGAGAAAGCATACTTTGTGGCAAATTGCTGGCATGTTGAAGGATTGTGAGATTATAGAATCAGAGAAGCTCGGAGTCGGAAGAAGCCTCACCCCTAGTAGCCTAGTCCAACCCTTCTTTGATGCACGGACCAACTCAGCAGCGTGGGGACAGGAGGTCATCGGCTCTGCTCAAAACTGCTCTTTGGAGTGAGTGAGAAGAAATTAGGAGGCAGAAGCTATGAATGAAGATAAGGAATCCTAGTTCTTGGGTAGTGCCTGGTGCTGCTGCTGGGGGACCTGGCACTTTTGAGCCCCAGTGTCAATTAGAGGTCATGATGCCTAGTTAGCAGGATTGTTACAGAATCAAATAAGATGCACATGTCCGCTTTGTAAAGAATTAAGCAAATATAAGTGACTGCATTACGTGAGCACCGTTAATAGGAAAACATTGAAGCTCCCACCTAGGATGGTGGATGACCTAGAGAAGAGGAACGTGGAGCCCAAGACAGGAATAGGAAATGCAGGGAGAGACGTGTTTTCAAGGCCAATAAATCTAACACTAGGAGCTTGAAGCTGCTTTAAAAAGAGAGGAGGGGACAGCCACTTTGCAAGATAGATGCCTCAGGCCCTAGACAGAAACCCAGGTTGAGCTCTCGGGAGTGTAGCCTAAGAGCAGAGCTCTTACAAGCTACACACCAGGCTCCCTGAGAAACCAGATACCAAGCTTGAGTCTGAGGACCTGAGGGGACAAGAGCCTGCCTCGAAGCTTCATGACGCGGAAGGCAGAGGGCTGCCACACATGAATTAAAGGCAGTTTCCATAGCCATTGGGAAATCATCCAGGTGTTTCCTGGTTCTTGTTGACTTAACTTTTTAAAAATAATTCATTTATTTATTGGCTGCCTTGGGTCTTCATTGCTGCATGTGGGCTTTCTCTAGTTGCGGTGAGCAGGGGCTACTCTTCCTTGCGGTGCTCAGGCTTCTCATTGTGGTGGCTACTCTTGTTGCAGAGCACGGGCTCTAGGCGTACCGACTTCAGTCGTTGCGGCACGGAGGCTCAATGGTTGTGGCTCGAGGGCTTTAGAGCTCAGGCTCAGTCGTTGTGGCGCACAGGCTTAGTTGCTCCACGGCATGTGGGATCTTCCTGGACCAGGGCTCGAACCGGTGTCCCTTGCATGGGCAGACGAATTCTTAACCACTGTGCCACCAGGGAAATCCCTTGACTTAACTTCTTAAAAGCATCCATCATAAACTGTTTTTTTCTCTTGGGTGACCCTTTTCCCCGGCAGATGGAGGATTCGAAGATAGAAAGCTGAACTCTTGGCTTGTGGCAGTAACAGGGTCCAGTGTATTCATTCATTTCTTCATTCAGTACGCATTTATGATGCCTGCTCTTGTTCAGCCCTGTTCCAGACCTGGAGAATCAGAGATGCAGCCTAGTGGGTGTCAGAGAGGAGTACGTAGATACTTGGATGGAAGCAGGTGTGGCATAATTTTTGATTTCCCTCTCTATGCCCTCAGCCAACAGTGATTTCCTAGAGGGACCATTGCTGCTGATTTCTATCCCTAAGACCTTGTTTCTGGACTTTCTTCCTCTCCTCTACCTTTAAGCTCTAGCTTGAGCCCTGCTTCTCCCCCAAAGAGCCCTACCGGATCTTCTCAAGCACGTAGACCAAAGAGCCCTATGAGATCTTCTCAAGCATGTAGACCAAAGAGCCCTCCCAGATCTTCTCAAGCACGTGGATCTCCACTTGCTTGTTGTCTGTGCCCCAAGTCGACGGTCTCTTGACCTCTTTCCTGTTTGCCTTGTCCTTTTCAGCGTGATTTGATAGTCCTGAGCCTGGCTGGGTGGGGGCTCCATGTTGTCATTTCCGGCACTGTGTGTTTTGAATTTCCTGCCGCCAACTTCTCTCTGCTCATGGTTTCCCCACAGAGTGGGGCATGTCAGCGTTGCCCCCAACTGGTACGGACCTGGCAGACGTGGAATCCACATTGTCGATGGGAACAGCTGTGGATAAGACATGGGTCAGTAGAAGGGCATTGCAGGGTCCTCCTGACAGCACCATGAGCCAAAGTTCAAAGGCCAAGAAGAGATGGGCCCCCACTAACGAAGATGTGGGGGACCAGGAGCAGGCAACTCAGATGACTCAAGCTGTGCTTGCGGTGACTCAACCGATTTTTATGTATAATGAATCGGGCCCAGTGTGTCTTAAAGGTATTATTATAGTCTCTGGCTTTCCGGTTGAAGAAAGAAGCCACTGGCTGTTGCCACGTAGGTGAACCTTGAGGCATTCTGAGCCCCTAGTGCTGGCCGAGTGGACAAGAAAGCAGCTGGGGTGGGGTAGAACCAGGACAGGAGGTTCAGGATTTCAAGAGCATGCGAGCAACTGGATTATAGTACCTGGTGGCCTGTCTAGGATGGAGCAGTCCTGCAGTCAGTGAGTGGAGCTGAGAAGGTCCTGCCCTCCAAGGAAGAGGCTGGCAGAGGGGTCAGGTAGGCTGTTGTCTAGGGGAGGGCTGTGCTTTAAGAAGGAAACTAAACATTGTGGTGGTTTCACTTAGTGATGGGGCCTGGGGAAAACTAACCGCAGTTGCATGTACTTATTTACCGAGGCAGTCTGGATACTGGGTGTCTCCGTTAAGGTCCCGGTACACTCAAATTGCGTAACTCAACTACAGTTTAATAAAAGGTTTATCTAGAAGAAGTGAGCTAAGTATACCCCATCCTGGGGCTAGTAACTGTGGGGAGCTGTTACCACTCCTGCGCCTGACTGATGACCGAATTCCAGAGATAAAAAAAATGGTGCGAGGAGGTCCACCCAACAGCCAGAGCCTATGACCTTTGGTGATGGTGACTCCCCAGGAAGGGAATCAGGAAATAAATAACCCAAGCTCCCCTCTCTCTCCTGGCCTTCCTGGGTCACTTCCCATTGGTCTAACTTAAGTTGAAGGCAGAAGGCAAGCGTACCCACTAATGCAGCCATTCCTGGGCAGGGAGAGGGTGGGGAATGATGGCCTGGAGGGGCCAACAGTAGGCTTTTGGAACATAACTAATTCTGGATCCTTCCTTCTGAGGGGACTGGCACTACCAACATCCTATCTGCCCTGCGAAGGTGGGGCTCAGAATTCGGGTGAGGTGAGCCTCAGGCCAAGTAAAAATCTCAGTTGCTTAGAGTTGACAGGAGCTGAGAAAAGAGGGTCTGGCACTGTACCTTTAAACTAACAGCTTGCTCCATACATACGGGGGCCATATGTCCTCAATTTTCCAAGACAGTCTCGATTTCAAATATTCTGTCCCATTTTGCCCATAAGAATACTGGCACTTGTCAGATCGCATGTTCCAATTTTTGATTCAGAAAATATGGTCACTGTATCCCAATACTACAACAAATGCCAGATGGTTTAAAGAGCTAATTTTTTTTAATGGTATACTTATCCCAATTGTTGAGAAAAGACAATTTTCAGACTATTGAAGCAATTGAAGAAATTATCGGTGACAAATTTGATGGATTCAATTACATTTTTAAAAATCACCTTTTTTTCTTTTTTTGTACAAAGAAAATCAAAACTAAAAGGTAAAAAGAGAAGCAACAGATTGGGGAAGTAGTCACAATAAACATAACAGCTAAAACTTACCATCCAGACACTTGGGGAGTTTTATATAAATTTTAAAGGGCATAATCAAGACTTCATTGGACAGATGGCCAAAGGATATGAGTAGATAATTCACAAGAGAAACATTCACTGTAAACAAATCCCAGGGAGGTAGTTTAATATATTCAAGTTAAAACAACCATGAGTTACCATATCACACCTATTTACATTATCAAAAATAAATCAAAGCTATAAAATGTAACATGAGCAGTGCTTTGTGGGAACATATACATTGCAGAAGGCATTAAAAATTATCTTTTTTTTTCTCTTCCTAGAGAACAGTGTGATGATATGTAAAAGAGATCACAAAAGCAATCCTTGACTCTGACTCAACAATTCCACTTTTGGAAATATATATATCCCAAGGAAATAACAGGAAAAAAAGTATACTATATATATATACCCTTGAACAACATGAGTTTGAACTGCGTGTGTTCACTCATGTGCAGATTTTTTCAGTAAATATGTACTGCAGTACTACACTGTAGTAGGTTGACTCCACAGAGGCAAAACTACAAATACTGAAGACTGACTGTAAAGTTATATTCAATTTTTGACTAAGGGGAGGATGGATACCTCTAATTCCCATGTTGTTCAAGGGTCAACTGTATGTCTACACATACAAACCACCCCCCACACCCACGTATACAGTTTTACCTACACTGAGACAGCCCAATTTACCAACAGTTGTGTGATGACTTAAATACAATAGTCTAGGATAAATATTATATTATTAAAATGTCAAGTATGTTCACTTTGTAAACATGAGGGAAGATATATTTTAAAATGTTACGCTCCAGAAAGGCACAATGAAACTCGGGCAGTAATGAAGTGGTCACGTGAAAGCTAGCTGTGGCCAATTATAAGGATCAGATAAGAGTCTAAAATGTGCCATCCGTCCGTTTTCTAAGGTAAAAGTGTATTCTGTGGTTTCTGGCCCATTGTTCATTATTGCTGGCTTTAGACATTCTAAATGTAGCCCAGTTTGCCATAAAAAGAATGAGAAAAGTAAGAACATGGTCTGACTCCTACAGGTTTATAGATTAAGTGTCAGGGGTGATGTCAGTTGCTTCTTTAAGTGGATCTCCGTACAGGACGGGTAGCTGCTTCCTGTCTAGCGCTGTATTCCTCTGCCGAGGAGCCCGCTGTTCTCTGTCTCTTTTCTCTCCCTCCAGAATGTGACCCTTGAACACCCACGCACCTGGTGATCACTCTAACAGGTGATGAGGTTCCTTCTATATGGTACTCAAATCCTCAAACATAGCTGCTTAAACTCAGCCATGAAGTCGCTTCAGGTCCATCCACGTAAAGATCAATCTACTTACTACCCCCACCGCAGGAAACAACCAATTCAATCTCTAGTGCATATTTTTCTGGTATTTTTAAAGCCTTAAATGCTAATCTGTTAAAAATAAAGGAGTGGGGTAGGGAGTTCATTGTGCACATGTGAAACTTACAAATGCCACTCCCCATGTTCCTCCCGTAAACCTGCAGCCAACGTGTAGCGACTCCTTGGTCTCTGGCAGCAGGGAGAGAGGGACCAGGGCACACTGCTGCACCCTGAGCTCTGCAGGCGGTGTCCCGGTCTGCTTGTGTGCATTGACTTCCTCTGGGAAACCCAGGTCCCACTGGTACCTTGCTCACTGGGACACTGGGTAGGGGTTCTTGGGCAGGGCTCTGGGATGGGATGCCAGGCAGATTCTTGGACAGGGATTCATCAACAGGGACCAAGGCAGAAGGTCAACAATGAGAACCTGATAATGGACTAGATAACGGACTGTGTCCGGTACTGGAACGAAGCACTGTTTCATGCTGTTGAGCCCAGGACAGTCTCAGGTCAAGTTGGAATCCTGGGAAACTGAGGCAGGACCGAGTCACAGGTGAGGGTCAGTTGGTCCGAGTCATGGGGATGGGATGGGATGCAGCAGCTGGGAGCCAGTGTGGGCCAAACACTGTTTGTCTTGAAAGCAGACTCACTTGCTGCCACTTGGTTAAAGTTTGGGCTCATCTCCACAGATATCAGCTCCCGCGTTCTCCAGGGGTGACCTAGAAGTTTCCGTTTCCCTCTTCCGTTCTCTTTTTTTTTTCCCTACCCAGCTTATCTAAATCCATGTGGGTAACATTTAGCCAAGAATCTCTATCAAGATTTTAGTGAGAGGAGGGAACTGCAGGTAATGGAAAATTATATTCAGGGTATTATCGTGGCATTAGTTTAGGTTTAATCATAATATTTAATTTGTTTTGAAATCTGAAAGCTCGCTAAAGTGAATTTTATGTTTAGCAAAAGGGACATGGATTCGAGGTGGTCACGAAGCACCATTTATGGGCCCCTCTTGGAAGCAGCCTTCCCTGACTTTCCGTTGAACGGCTCCCTCGTGGACTTCCTGTTGCTCTTTTCCCCACGACCACAGATTCTAGCTCCACACTGTCTCCCGTCCTCTCAGTGCATTACGCTTTTCAGCGAGACCAGTGGGTTTTTTATGGGGGCGGTTTCTCCTCCCAGGGGACATTAGGCAATGTCTGGAGACATTGTTTGGTTGTTGTGACCGGGGGGCAGATGCTCTTGGCATTAGTTGGGGAGAAGCCCCGGATTCTACTAAATGCACAGGACAGCCGCACATCCCGCCTCCCCCCCACGCCCCCCAGGAAAGACGTATCCAGTCCAAAACATCAATAGTGCCCCTGTTGAGAAACCCTGGGCTAGATTCTAAGCATGTTATGAGCTGACGTGATGTCTTAGATTCTGGCAAAATAATAATCACCACTAGCAACTAACATTTGTCAAACTCTTACAGGGTGCCAGGCATTGTTCCACACACTTTCCACATATTAGCTCATTTAATCTTTTTTTTGTTAGGAATTATTGTTATCCTGTTTTACAGATGGGAGATCTGAAACATGAGAAGATTAACTTACCCGGGGTCACACAACTAGTGGCTGGTAAAGCCACTCACTAGTAGTAAGAATAGTAATACTAATAGCAGTAGAATTTTTATTAAGCCAAGGGCTTTGTGTGTTTTATTTCATCTTTTCTAGGACCTCATGGAATAGAAGCCTTATAAGACACATTTCAGATCTGCAGAAACTAGATCTTGGTGGAACTTGCCTTGTTTTTATGAATGTGTGTATTTTTAAAATTGGTGTCCATCTGCCCCCCTGCCCTGTAATCCTGAGAATGTAAGGATCTTACTGGTCTCTTGCTCCCGGAGTGACCCCACTATTCAGCTTAAGGTCTGGCCCTGGTGCACACTCTGAAAGTGATTAAGGGACAAGGGAATGAAGTGGCAGAGTGTTAGATGCCCATAGATGGACCTGTTGAGACCTAGCTGTGGCTTGGCAATTGTGCTGTGTTTTCTCTGCCCTGGAGCTTTCCTGTGATTCTTTCCCTCCACTCGACCTCAAAGCTGCCCTGTGAAAGGATCTGGTCCTTATCACCATGTAGAGCCCAAAAAGTGTTGGGGATGGGCTGAGAGTGTCTGCTGTCTAGCCTCTTCTGAGCCTTGTCAAAACAAGCAGGAGCAACTGATTGTTTATAGGAGCTAAAAAAAATCACGATCATGTTAAAGCCAAGATTTTCAGGCACCTTTGGAAGTTTTTACAGCCTGCTCTCCAGAGGAGGGATGGGCTTTCCTGTGGCTGGATGCTCATGTCCCTACCTCATGAAATCTGATGACACATGATGCTAGGTACTAGAGTTACTTCTTTTTCCTTCTGATATCTGGATATTTTCAGAACTTAGATAATTTTATCCTATTTACATCAAACATGCAGGTAACTCTAGACTTTTATATCTGTATTATTTCTGGGGAAGTATAATATGATTATGAATGACAGTAATTGACATTACATGCTTTAATTAAATTTCCTTTGCTGTGAATCAAAACCTTTCAGTCCAGTCCTGCAGTGCTATTTCTGGACTTCTCTTTTACATACTCTGATGCGTTAGGCATCAGGTATGACATAAATTCACTTTTATAAGTTCTGCATCCCATAGATTAAATAAGATCATGCATGCATGGTTGACTTAATGCCAGCCACATAGTAATTATTCATCAAAAAACGTTAGTTGAATTTGCACACTTTGTGCCTTTTAGGTGTTGGCTGTTTGAAGAATATTGTCCTTCTTGGATAAAAATCATAAGGCAGATGTTCTGAAAAGGCCCCATTTTCAAGTGATGGTGGGTAGCATAGTAATTACATCCCAGGATTTCTCCTTCTGGGGTTTTTAGGGGGTCAGTAGGCCCTTAGAGTACTACCCTTTTCCGAAAGGAAGAAGTACCCAGGATAGCCTCCTGCCACCTCATCCCCCAAACAACAACAACAACAACAGCGAACTCATTAGCCACCTGGAGCTGCCAGCCTGCTAGAGGGGACTGAAAAGGAGGGTCTGGATCAGTTCCTGGAGCCTAACCGCCACCGCCCCCCCACCCCCACCCCTTTCATTTGGGTGCACAAGGCATGTTGCCCTGGAAAATGCACCTGTAGCCATTGCTAGGTGTCTGATGCTCCTGGGCTTTTGAGCATCCTCGGGCACCTCTGTATTACTGTCTCCCAACACAACCCACAGCTTGGTCTTTGGGGTCAGATAGAACAGGAAGTAAGAATCCCCTGCTTAATTGGCCATGGTCCCTCCTTCCAGCTCAGAGATTTTCTGCAGGACTGACTCTTAGTGAAGCCATCTTTGTCCCCTTGCTAAGTCTCTCCCCACCCCTGGGGCAGGAAGATTTGGACACAGGCTTCTGGAAAACTGATCACAGTGGTGGGCATCCCTGCTGATGCCCCACAATCCAGCATCTTGGAAACCAGTCCTGAGTCTCTCAGTACTTGACAAGGGCACAAATGAATTGGTTCTAGCCTCTGAGTGCCAGTGCTGGGTGACCTCCCTGCTTCATTCGTGAGTGAAACAGGCGCACAGTACCAGGGTTACCCCCTGCAGCTCCCCACCAGGGCTTTGCCTGAAACCAACCAGCCAACAAGCCCAACGGGCCATGGTGGCAAATATTCAAATACAGGAACGTTTCCTTGGCCTTAACACATGCCTAAGATGATAGGTTCATGACTGGAAATGTATATGTAGATACCTTGCCATTTTATTACCTAATTATGGGTTTAAGTTATCTTTCCCCCACCACCGCTGAGACAAGGCTTGAAGGCACAGCGTGGCCCTCATGCTGTGTCCAGGGCTGCTTGGTACCCACAGTTGTATCCGCACCTTGCCTCTGCTTAAGGAGATACTTATGACTTTGAGTCTGTGGGCAGACTAAGAAATTTCAGATCCCCCCAGATAATTCTCACTTCTCAGTGGCCCCAACACTGACCCCTTGAAATTACCCAGCCCAGCCTCCAACCCTGCCCAGCTCTGACTGAGGTGTATACCCAGACTGAACAGAAACAAGCAGGCACTCCAGATTTCCAGTTGCCAAGAGGCAAACGCTAGAATCCTGTTTGCTTTGCAGCAGGTCTGTGAGTCCCATGTGGCATCATATTAAATTATATAGGCAGCCACTTGTTCTCAACTGATGCGCTGAGCTGAGAGTTGTGTTGAGCAGGCAGCCTTCTCCTCGGGAAACGGTTGAAAAGATCCTATAGCTCCGTAGACCTCTGGACCTCTGAAAACTGGCCTGAAAGCAGAGGGGTGTGGGCCCACCACAGGGAGGGCTCAGCTCTGGGCAGAAGATACCATGATTGTGGCTGAAATCCTAGACCATGGGCTGCGGGGCACTTTGCCCTAAAGGTGGGTCAGAGCCTGGACGAAGTGGGATGCGCAATGGGAGGGGCGGTTCTCTGTTGGGGGTACCCTGGCCAGCTCCTGGTGCATCTCCCGTGTTTGGACTTCTGAGATGGTAGGTGCCCCTCCTCTCGCCTCTGAAGGTTTTTTGTGTCAACCTGACCTGCATTAGCCTAGCTCTGTTGTTAGAGATAGCTCTGGAGGGATGATGTGTGAGAGAGAGAGAGAGTGTGTGTGTGTGTGTGTGTGTGTGTGTGTGTGTGTGTGTGTGTGTCTAAGATGTTTAGGGACTGAGAGGGGAGGAGATGAGGATGAACACAGAAATAAAGGAGTGAAGGACGTTTGAAAGAAAAGGTCTTCCTAAATTTACTGTTTGCTGTCCTCTGCTCCTATGTAAAAGTAAATCTAAGCATGCATTCTGAAAGTGTAGCAAGAAGCTTTTGGTCTCAGTGAGCTATTAGTCTGCTAAATGCTTTTCCTGAGACCTAACAGCCAGCTCTGCTCCGTAGCTGGAGCAGAGAGGGTGTTGTAATTCTCATTAGTGACAGTAATATCAGCTGGACAAATATCTTACTTTAAGAGCTCATAATCAGTAATGCCTAATGGACCAATTCCCCCAAATAGTTTGAAATAAATAGATGAAGGCAAGAACTGAACTGGGTTTGATTGATGTGCATGCAAGTTCTCTGCAAGACTTGCCACTCAGTTTCCATCCAGGTTAAACATGGCTTGAAAATTCACATGTTTGGGTTTATGCCTGGGCTGAAATGCCTCCCCATAGCTTTTGACTGGTTGAAGGTTACATCAGTTTGGGCTCTTTGATCCAGGTTCTGAAAAGACTGCAACTAATAAAGGCGTAGAGAGGGTAGCTGTGAGCAACTTTTAGTCACATAGGAACCTGAGGGATGACTATGGTGAGCGAGTCTCCTTGGCTCCCCTGAAGATGTATAGGGGGGACCTGGCTCCTGCCTGGGGCCCACAGTGCTTTTATCAGAGATTCACAGCTGCTTGATGAATCAGGGAACCCCCAAGTCACTCATTTGCACCCTCTGGGAAAGCATTTATGTTAAAGGTCCCAGCCAGCAACTCTGGGGGGAAAGAAGGGAACTGAGGGACCCCAGAGTTTCAGCTGACCCCAGGCTGCTGCAGAGCAGAGCTGGTGTCCCTTTGATGGACTGGGGCAGTGGGTGCAGCAGACACAGAGGGAAGGAAGGGACAGAGAGGGAAGGGCTGATGCTCAGAGGCACTTCATTGTTGTTTCACTTGCATTGTGGAGACAAATGGAGAGGAATATGTCCCCTTATATTTACTAGATATTTATATACGTTTTCTTTATATTAATTGCCAGGTAATATATTTTGTTAAGTTTCCCTAGGGGCTTTGTTAGACTGTTACTATGGATTTTTATAATGAAGTTGTTATCCATTAAGAATGTTAATCTGTGTTTGCCATATTAGTTCCATTTTTTGTTTCCAGATTGACCTTATTCTTAGTTGCTTGCCCTGATGTGCCTCCTTATTTTACAAAACAAGCCTGTGGTTTCCTTCTGGTTCCCCGCACCCAGAATCTAGTTCATAAGTACCATGAAAAAACTGAAAAACCAAGAACTTCTCACTACAGAAACTTCTAACATACACAGAAGTACAAAGAATAGTGAGGTGCACCCCCAGAAGCCCATCACCCACTTCAACAATGATTAATCCACAGCCGATCTGATTTCATGTATACCTCCCATCTGACCCTCCGCCCCTGCCGGAAGATTCTTTTGCGGTGAATCCCAGAAATATCATTTCAGTATATATATTTCAGTTATAGTTCTTAAAGATAAGGATTTAAAAAAACACTATTATAGTACATGTAGAGAAAAATGTAATAATGCCTTAACATCTTCAGCTCTTCAGTTTCATAATTTTGATCATTTCATTTATTATTTTTACAGTTTGTTGGAATCAAGATCAAAATAAGGCCCATGCATCACACTTGATTGATATTATCCCAGATCTTTTTTATCCCTTGAAATATATTTATGGAAGAAACGAATCGAGTTCCCACAGTCTAGATTTTGCTAGTTGTATCTTGATGGTGTCAGTTAACATGTTCCTCTGTCTCCTGCATCTCCCGAGAACTGAAAGGTAGATCTAGAACTGACGGTGGTGTGTCTCTCTGGGGGCGGGGGAGAGGCATTCCATCTGGTTGTCACTCACTTGTCAGGAGCCACTGGTGATTATTGCCTAGAAACCTTCCTTCATTAGGAGTTTCCAAATGGTTATGTTCTAGTTCATTTATTCCATCATCACTTATTAGCTGAAATGCTTTATAAAAATAAGCATTGCCTCATTAAGTATTCAATCAACACAGGTACAGTTTGATTTAGAAAGATAGGGTGTACGTAAGATATTTTCCTTTTATTTACCAGTTTGCAAAATGAATGGGTTTCCTAGCATCCTCCAGAGGTGACTAGAGAGGTGTTGAGTTTTGTTTTGTCTTTCCGTGTCCCAATTAACTCATGGATTTAACTATTGATATATTTGATGCATTTGAACCGACTGCAGTTATTATCCTTATTGATGCTCAAATTTTTCTGTCTTTGGCCAGTGGAAGCCTCTTTGATGTGATCCTAATCTAGTAGAAATTCATACTTAACTGGTTTCTAGCAATAAGATGTTAGGCTCATCTTATATATTTTCCTCCTCAAAGCTAGAATCGGCCACTTCTCCAAGGAACCCTGATTCCTTTTATGGGAAATGGCATTATTATGTAGAGGCCACAATCCAGGTGCTATGGGTGTTAAACACCATTTTTTTCCACCTCTGAAAATCCATCCAAACCACAGTCACCACTACCAGCAGCACCACCACTCATTAAAACCACGATGGTCGTCACCCCCTCTGCCATCTCCATCCGGCCTTCACCTTGCCTCCAGGCCACCTCCCACCCACAAAGTATTCCTTCTCCAGCCTGCCTGGGTACTTTCACCACGTCACTTGACCCAAAACGTCCTTCTGCACTGTGAAGCATTTCATGGGCCTTTTTCTACTGCCTCTTTCACGATCCTGTCTCTCTTTATCAACCCGAGACAAGGGGATAGATCATAATTTCTCAAAAGTCTCCTGCAACTTTGTTCTGGAGCTCTGTTGGCTCGCCACAGTCATGCTTGTTTCATGAGATCATCTCTGAGCAGTCCGTCTCTCTCCCAGGGCTTATCTCCATCACTAGGCACATACTGGGGAAGATGGGGAAGGGTGGGTTAACAGTTACTGAATACTCACTTAGGCATGTCCTACTATGCTGGGCATTTCACGTGTGTTATGTCATCTAAGCTTCATTACAGACCTGTGAGCTAAGAGTTATGATTCCCATTTCAGAGGGGAAGAAAAGTTAAATAAGAGGCAGAGCTGGGATTCATCCAAGGTTTCTCCAGAGCCCAGGCCAGCTCAGACTGCCTTATCATGGTGGTGCATCCCAGGAGGACGTCTGCTTGGATGGATCCACTAAGGAATCTTTCTTGAGCCCTTCTGCAACTTGCAAAACTCTGCTTTCCTTATCCTACAGTGGTTTCCCGTTGCTTTCAGGAGTAAATCCATACTTTGTATGTTCTGGCTCTTGGCTTAATTCTCTACACCTCACAGACTCATTCCTCTCCAGTAATCTTCCTGAAAACATCCCTGTCCTCATGTCTCCAGCTCTTTTACATCTCTTGCTCCCTCTTTACCTGGTGAACTCCTACTTCTCCTTTAAGAAGCAATCAAAGCATCTCCTTTGAGAAGCCCTCCCGGATTTCCACGTACAGATGAGTTAAGTGATGCTGCTTTGGCTCCTCCTGGGGACTGTGCTGGACTCTGGGACTGGGTCTTATTCATCCCTTTGACCTCAAGACCCAGCACAGTGCCTGGCCCAGGAAAGTTGCTCAGCAGTACTGTTGAATGCACATTGAAACACATGAATGAGTATGTGGTACTAGCTAGCCTATGCTTGCTCACATAGGTCAAATGTTATCTTCTTTGAAATGGTCTTTGCAGTTTCTTGTGGCCTCTGTCACTCTCTGCTTTCGTTGTACATGTTTATTTTTGTCCGTAAGTTAAATTACGCTCTGGGCCTGGGAGATGCAACGGGCATAAGGCTCCTAAGGCATCGCCTTGCACATAGTCAAGACTCAATAATTATCCATGGAATTGAATCAAATGGAAGGTTGCACAAAAGGAAGTTACAGTGGAAGTGTGGGGCAGGCAATCACAATGCCAGGCAGACAGTTAAAGCATCTCTGATTTACTGCAATTTCTTTTAATAGGTTCTCTGTACAGATTTGCTGTCAACGTGAATTGTTGGTTTAGAAAAAAAAACAACCAGGGCACTGAAATGACTCTTGGGATGCACAGCGACCAGCAGCGTTTTGCCACTGCTTCCAGGGCAATGGTCACGGGTTTCTGCTCTGGGACAGCACTTAGTCATAACGCTGAGGAGGCCTAGATGATAAGCAAAGATGCTTCCACCTAAAGGTCTCAGACCTGTTGGCCTTCTCTGCTCCCTCCTTTGCTGCCTCCAGTTCCTTGTCCTTCTCTTCTGAAAGCCCGGACCCACCCAAGATTTCTATCTAGCTCTGACATAGAACGTGGAGCTGTCATTTGGCTGTGGGACTCTGCTGGAAAGGGGCCCTGCTCGGGGCCCAGCATGGCCGCACTGTGCATGCACTCCAGAAGTACTCATGAAACCTCTTGGAGTGGCAGGTGCTGGCCGTGCAGCCGTGGGCAAGGCTTAGGCCTCTTGGCGCACTCAAAATTGTGGAGACAGGGGTTCTTCAGATAAACGGGGCTACGTGAGATGGAGAGAGGAGCAGAGATCCGTCCATGGAAGGGTCTGGCACCACCTTCTCCATGAAGCCCTCCCTGGTCCCTCCTGGCATTGCAAGCCTAGCCTGGTCTCCCTCATCACCCGGAGGCAGGCCTGTGTCAGCCCTTGGCCCACTGAGACTCTGGGTGTATGTGACTGCGAGCTTCTAGGGCAAGGGTTCATTCTTTTCTAGAATAGCATGTGGCATACAGCCGGTGCTCAATCAGTACTGAAGACCGGGAGAAAGGGAATGAGCACATTTTACAGGGCCCCATTCCGCTAGACGAGGGAGTCATAGACTTCCCTCAGCACCACGAGCCTAACAGTGTGATGATGAACTAGTTCCGAAACTTCAGCTCCATCCCTAGAAGAAGGCATCTCTCCTCCAGAAGGGGTGGAGAGGGTGAATAATGAATGGGAAACCTTCAGCACGCAGCCTGGCCTGTGAGCAGCTCAGCACAGGGCACACACCTGCCCCTGTCCCCTCGTGCCCTGCGGGAAGCAACCTGCCCAGCAGCAGTACCTGCCTCCTCTCAGGGCAGACCTGAGCCGGGGCAGGGGCAGGGCTCACTTCCTGGTCAGCTCGCAGTCTCCAGCGTGGGCATGTCACAGTCGGGACGAAGGGAATGTTTATTTTGAATGGCCCTGGTCTAGTGTCATCATAAGAAGAATGGAATTCTGCCGCCCATCCACTCTGGTTTGCTTCTTCCTTGGAGAGCAAGGGATGTTCCCCTCCCAGATATGTTGCCAAAAATGTACCCACTTAACGCCTTCCCAGTCTCCTGGGGTTTGTCTCCTAGGGGAGGGGGTGGCAGATCCTTTCTCCTGAATCCCTGGGTGAGCACGGTAGATGCTTTTGCACTGTGTACAGCACCCCAGCCACCTCCTGTTTCAGCCCGGCTTGGTAGATGGTTTGGTGCACACAGAGGGGCTCCCCCCTTCATCTGGCACCTCCACGTATCTGTCCCAGGGCTCTCGCTTCTGAAGCCCCCTTGGTTGGCACCCAGCATAGCCTAGAAGCGCGGAGAGTAGCACCCAGGGGTCAGCTCAGTCATGGGGAAGTCTCCTTGGGACACTGTGTACGGTTCCTCAGCCCATGGGAGCTGAGGCTTAGTTGCCCACAGGTAACAGGCTCTGTAATGTGTGTGCACGTCCCTGACTTTTCCTCTGCATCTCTCTCCTCGCCCCTCACCCCATTCCCTGGGATTTCTTCTTGCTTTCAAATGACTTCAAACTAAGACACTGGGGAAAGGAGATGGCTAACTGGTAGAATAATCTTCTAGGGAACTTTTCAGGGAAGTCTCCTAAACTTTCTGAACTTTAGCCTCCTCATCCATGAAAGAGAGCGATGGCCTGTGGCCTGTCCCTCACATCGGGCTGTCATCTGGTGCCCTCGAGTCCCCTCATTCTGCACTAGCTAATGCCAGTGCCCCAGCGCCCCTCCCCCACCCCATCCACAGCTGGCGAATGACTCAACCCTCCAGACTCAGCCGCCTCCCCCTGGACTGGAAACCACCGAAATGTCCAACAGTTATGGAATGGTTAAATAAGTATGTGCGTACCTTCAGTAGAGATTGAGAAAGCCAGTTAAAGGGATATTTTTGGTGGCATGAGATGATATAATGAGATTGTCTGATACTATAAAAGCAGGCCATAGAACTACCCGGTACTGTGCACCCGGGTGTGTGTGTGTGTGTGTGTAAAACATAGAAAAGCTTACCAAAATATAATGTTATCTCTAAGCAGTAGGGTTATTTTCTCTTAGTTTTTTAATATTTTCAAAGTTCTCTTAAATGTGCATGTTTTTCTTTTCTAGCCAGAAATAAGTCAACCTGTTATTTAAAACAAAAATACTCCTCAAGTGTCACCTCCCTTTTAATCTGTCCTCATAGAGGCTGAGCTTCCGTTGAGTGACCAGGCAACCTATGGGGCTCAGTGCACACAAGATTATTCCCCATGGAACTTTCTCCTGGTTTTACGTAGGAATGTAGAAGTGACCATGTTCTAGACATGTTCATATTTAATAAAAATTATTACATAAAGTTGGAACAACATACAGTGTAGTGTTAAGGATATAAACGCTGGAGCCAGCTGGCCTAGTATCAAATCTGGGTTCCACTTTCAGCTGTGTGGCTTACTCAAGTTACATAACCTCTCTGGGCCTCATTTTCCTCATCTGTAAATTGGGGATAATCATAGTACCTACTCAGTGGATTGTTGGGAAGATTAAATGAGTTAATATATGTTTTTTTAAAAAGTGCCACATCTGTGTGCATGGTACAAAGAAAGTGCAGTGTAAGTATGTGTTCTCTCACCAGAAACATCATTGTTCATTCAAGAGAGAGTTTCCACCAATAGTGCTTCTTCAGGATAAACCACTCACTGCCCTTCAGACAAGTCCAGAATTAGCCCACCAGTGAACTGATCCAAACAAAACACAATGCCATGGTCACTCACCAGCCACACCACTACCCAGAGCTCTTGTTTCAGTGGAGGCCACCATTTGGGAATTCCAATGGACTGGTACTTGATGTGGTACTTATTAAGCATTGAGCCACGGCAAAAATAAATGACTGGCTTATTCAGGTTTGATAAGTAAGAAGGCTATAAACATGAAGGTCAAAGAGCCACAAAGAGTGTAATGAAGAAACTTGACTCAGGTGATACACAGAGATAAAAACAAGTGAGGTGCAGAGGCTGCCCTGGGTGCTCTGTTGCTCTCTCCACCTTGGAAGGATGCTTCGCTCTCAGGACGTGGTTCAGAACTGCATGGAGGACCTTATCATATTGCATGTGTGTGTACATCTTTCCCCTGCCCCCACCCCCAACTAAAGCATCCTCTGAGCACTTACTGAATGTGTAGCAGGTGCCAGGCACTGTACTGCTCTCTTGCAGCCACCACAGGTAGCTGCTCTTCAGGGATCTACCCTCCCCCAAAGGGAAGTACTTGTTTGTATTCACAACTCCTGGCCCAGCCCCTGGCACCAGAGATGCCCATACATGCTTATGAATGAAAGAGATAGGCAGTGCCAGTCCCACCCTGGCTGTCCTGGGTCACTTGTTGTACCCACACTTCGTGTGTAATTAGCCCACGTACCAGGTCAGTTTCTATGGTCTCCACAAGGCTGTTACACGTGCTTAGGGTAGATGGATACACCCAGATGCACATGCATGCACAACAGCTTGGTGTTTTCCATTGTAAACCCCCAGGATGGCACACCCACACCACTTTCTGCTTAAGTAGGAACAGACCTTTAAAACCAAGAAAATGGTTCTGGTTCCAGATGTAAAGAAACAGCGGACATGGCTTGGCAAAAGGCAAAGAATGGTGACGTAGTTGATGATGGACCCTCTGTGCCTGTGCAGTGTTTTATTTTTTTAACAAGTTTTATTGAGATACAATTGACATACAATAAACTGCATATACTTAAAGTGTACACTTTGATTTTTTTTTCTTATTAGTAATGTATATATGGCAATCCCAATCTCCCAATTCATTCCCCACTAATGTGCAGTGTTTTAAATTCCCATGGCTTGCTTGAGACCTCACCAATGTTTCAGTTCAGATAGTTCCCACTGCCCTAAACTAGCCAATGGTGCATCCATCTCCCTCTGTGCTTGTTTGCGATTGGAGGGCAGCTGAATCACATGCTTGGCTGAACAATGAATTAATGTCTGGGGGCCATTTGTCTGGCAGCCTTCCAGCTCTGCAGAGACTATAAAACTGACCAAAACAAAGACTCTGGTGGAAACTTTAAGACTTAGGATGATAGATCCCCCGTCAACTCCGATCACAACACCAGCCTCTAAGTTCCCTTTTTTGGCTGTGCTCCAAGGCCCAGATGTCAGACCCTGGTGACTGAACAGCTGTGTCAAGTAGAGGGGAGTGTGGGGAGACCCTGAGAGTCTGCTGAGGCCACTGCAAGCTGGTTCCCACATTTGCCTGATGCTTTATGTTATGGCTGCTGAAATAAGCATCCTTTTAGTTAAAAGTAATAAAACTCCTTTGGTTTAAGGGCTGGGATGGAGGGGGTTGGGATTTTGTGTTGCCTTTTGACAGTCTCACGTAGAGGAAAAGTGAACCCACATGTTGTAGACAGAGTGAGTATTGAGAACAGAACCTGTCCCCTTAACCAAGAAAACTGTTATAGGCAGAATAATGCTCCCCCCCCCCCCAAAAAAATATCCACATCCCAATCCCTGGAATCTGTGAATATGTTAGCTTACATGGCAAAGGGAAATTAAGGTTGCAGGTAGAATTATGGCTGCTCGTCAGCTGACTCTAAAATAGGGAGATTGCCCTGGATCGTCCAGGTGGCCCAGTGTAATCATAGGGTACATAAGGTGGAAGAGGAAAGGAAGAAGAGGAGGTCAGAGCAATGCAATGTGAAAAAGATTTGGCCCCCACCCCCTACTGCTGGCTTTGAAGATGCAGGAAGCGGACCACAAGCCAAGGAATGCAGGTGGCCTCTGGAAGACAGAAAAGGCAAGAAAAAGGATTCTCCCTAGAGAAGGGAACATGCCCTGTCAATGCCTTGATTTTAGCCCAGCGAGACCCATGTTGGACTTCTCACCTACAGAACCATAAGGATAATAAATGTGTTGTTTTAAGCCACCAAGTGTGTGGTGATTTGTTGCTATGGCAATAGAAAAGTAATACAAAAGCCCATGGTGTAAAGGCCACATCAGAAACAGTGGATAGATACAGTTTCCAAAGCAGTTTCAGAGGAAGCATTAAAGATACCTTCAGTGAGGGTTGTACTAGTGGGACAGACCTCTTCTCGGGAAAGCAGAAATGACCTTGCCAGGCATCCTTGAGTTATGAGGAAGCTCTGTCTTCCCATCTTAGCTCTGGAAACAAACCAAAAAACTATGCAGCTTCTTCCTGGAAACGAGTTCTCACTTGAGAATGAGTACAGCTTGCACTATAGGGCTTTGAAATGGTCTTTGTGCTTTGCCTCCTGTACAAATGCTTCTATAGGGCTCAACTAATATTGGATAAATTACCACTGTCTCCTTGGTGACAGGAAGAAACATATGTCTCTTAAAATCATGGATTTTCCCCCAGTGAACACTCTATTTGGTTGAAAAAATAGCAAGTTTGGGTTGATTTTTTTTAATAGACTATTTTTATAATACTCTTAGATTTATGAGAAAAATGCAAAGATAGTACGGAGAGTTCCCATATGCCCATGCCCAGTTTCCACTCTTATTAACATCTTACATTAGGATGGTACATTTGTTATATATAATTCATGATTGATATATTATTGTTAACTAAAGTCCATAGTTTATTCAGATTTCTTCAGTTTTTACCTGATGTCCTTTTTCTGTTCCATGATCCCATGCAGGATATCATATCACCCTTAGCCATCACATCTTCTTAGGCTCCTCTTGGCTGTTCCATTTTCTCAGACTTTCCTTGTTTTGAATGACCTTTTCACAAAATTCAACTCAAAGTGATCACAGACCTAAGTATAAAACATAATGTATAAAATTTATAGAAGAAAATACAGCAAATCTATGTGATTTAGGGGTTTGGCAACGAGTCTTTACATATAACACCAAAAGGACAATCCATGAAAGAAAAATGGATCAGTTGGACTTCATTAAAATTTCTACTCCGTGAAAGATATTAAGAAAATGAGAAGTGTATGGTCTGTATCAAGATTAACTTCTGCCGATGGACATCCGATTGTTCTAGCACCACTTGTTGATACAACTATCCTTTCTACATTGAATTGCCTTTGCTCCTTTGTCAAAGATCAGTTGACTGTATTTGTGTGGGTTTGTTTCTGGGTTCTCTATTCTGTTCCGTTGATCTATGTGTCTGCTCTTTTGCCAGTATCATGCTGCCTTGATTACTGTAGCTTTATGGTAAATCTTGAAGTCTGGTAATATCAGTTTTCCATCTTTGTTCTTCTTCAATATTGTGTTGTCTACTCTGGGTCTTTGCCTTTCTGTGTAAACTTTAGAATTGGTTTGTTGGTATCCACAAAATAGCTTACTATGACTTTGACTTGGATTACATTGAATCTATAGGTGAACTTGGGAAGAACTGACATCTTAATACTATGTCTTATAATCCATGAACACTGACTATCTTGCCGTTTATCTAAATTGTCTTTGATTTCTTTCATCACTGTTTTATAATTTTCTGTATATCAACCCTGTGCACATGCTTTTAGATTTATATATTAGTATTGCATTTTTGGGTGCTACTATAAATGATATTGTGTTTTTAATTTCTAATTTTAATCATTTATTGCTGGTGTATAGGAAAACAATTGACTTTTGTGTATTAACCTTCTATCCTGCCACATTGCCATAATTGCTTATTAACTCTAAGCGTATGGGTTTTTTTGTTCTGCTTCATTATTCTTCTGGTCAGTTCTTTGGGATTTTCTACATAGTTAATCATGTTATCTACAAAAAAAATGTTTTTATTTCTTCCTTCCCAATTTGTGAACCTTTTATTTCCTTTTCCTGTATTATTGTAGTAGCTAGAATTTTTAGTATGATTTTGAATAGGTGTGGTGAGAGAAGACATCTTTGCCTTATTCCCAGTCTTGGGGCATAAGTGTCCAGTTTCTCCCCATTAGGTATGTTAGCTATAGTTTTTTGGTAGATGTTCTTTCAGGTTGATTTTCCACATAGAGAAAAATTATTGGGATTTGCCGACCAGACAATGTAGTTCTCTCTAGCTGCAAGAACTTCTGGGAGGTGGGGGGTGTTGAGTCATTTGGAAATTAAGGGAGCTTTAGTATTAGCTTTCAAGAGGACCAGCAATTAATCACTGGAGTCCTGATAAGGATCTAGAGCAGCCTAAGTATCTCACTGGGGCCCACTTGCACTGAAGGGGAAAGAACGTCCTGCTTATCCTCTTGCTCTCTCTCGCTATGTTGTTTGGGTTTTTCATCTATAGACACGGGGAGCTCAGGTCCAGGGCGTGCTGGGGAACAGATGATTTCCCAGCCCTTGACACCCTGGCCCCCACCTACTTATTTGCCCCTTTTCCTCCCCCCACTTCCCCTATGTGCACCCTGCATTCCCGGTGCTCAGAAATCATCACAACTCTCTCAACACCTGCCCTGTTGGTCCACTGTTTGTACACAAGATGTGCTTTTTGTGGGGGCGCCTGTGTCGGATGAACATTTAAGTTTTTCAAAGTCCAGCTCACCTGTCCCCGTTTCTGGGAATCCTTCTCAGTCTTCCCCATTCAGAGTTATCATTGTTCCCCCCAAGCTCCCACAGCCCTCTAGTTACACGTCTCTCACCCCTGAGTGTGGTGCACCACCCATTGTGTTTTTCTGTGCCTGCCCCTCCTACCACCTGTGAACAAATTTAGGCAAACTCATGTCAGATCCCCAAACCTTTGTGCCCAGTGATGGCAAAGTTCTGCTTCAGAGGAGATACCCAGTAATGTTTATTGGTTGAAGGAATAAAATTACTAGCCTTGCATAAATGGACCCTTTTGTACTCTTAGAAACCTCTCTCCTTCTCACCATATTTGTTTTCTGCCCAGTGTTCATTGAGCCCCTGTATATATGTTCTGGAGTAAGAGATGCCTGCAGCTATTCTGTTTCTCATGGGAAAAAAAAAAAAGGAAAGGAAAATTACTATTGCAGACCTACTGTATTCATCCATCAACTTTATAATCCTGGTGTCCCATGTACCAGTTAGGGAGTTAAGGCTCCAAGCCCTAGAAAACACCAACTCAGCTGACTTACACAATAAAGGAATTTATTATATCAGTTATAGCAATACACACAAAGCTAGGGTGGCTCTAGGGATGGTGGGTTAGCAGTATCAACAAGAACCCCCTTCTTTCTAGCTTTCTTCCTTGCCAACCTTAGCATATTAGCTTCTTCTTTGGGCAAATTTACCTCATGACTACAAAATGGCTGCAGTAAGTCTCAGCATAGCATCCTGATGCAATGTGATGCAGCAGTGGTTAGAAGGAGAAAGATACCTTCTCTTCCTTGGGCCTCTATTTAAGATGGAGGAGAACTTTTCCAGAAGCTTCTAGAAATTTTCTCTCACAGCTCTTTGACCAGAATTGTATTACATGACAATGTTTGAGCCAATCACTGCTAAGGGGATTGAGATTATCATGATTATCTTAAACCAATCAAAAATCTCACCTAGAGGCATAGGAGGGAGAGTGTATACTGGCACAAAAAGAGGGTTCTTTCAGCAGAGAGAAAAGTAAAATCAATATTGGGGAGGAAACCAACAGTGTCAGCTACACCCTGGTTTTATGGAGACTTGTCTTATACCAAATTTCAAGGAGGTTAAGTCACTAACATAACATCCTATGTCTGATAAAAACAGATGTAGGATTCAAATCTAGCTCTTTCAGATGCCAGAGCCCATCCATGTACTTTTTCTGCTGCACAGCTGGACCCAGAGTCAGGCTGCGTTTCCCAGAAAAGCCAAGCCCCCTCTCATGGTGAGCGCTTCAGGAGTTGAGGCAATCGCCCTGCACTCCCAAGCCCGACCTTCAGCTGGGCATTTAATCTGTTTATTAAGTTATGACTAATGGCGCCACGAGACACCGAGGGCTGCACATTCAGACCTAGTTTTAGATTGTTAGAGGAGGTTCAAGGGATAAACATCATATTCATATTCTATGCCGAGAAAATTCAATTGCAGCTCTTTCTCTTTCAGAGCACGGAGATGGCGAGGGGCTTCTGCTGGGTCCTGCTTTGGTTTAATAGAAATGAAACCTCCAAAGCACAAGGGCTGTTTTGGGAACGTGGCCACTAATGCGGCCCCATGGGGCGGGGGCCAGGCCTGAACCGGGCAGTTTGCATATTCACTTTTACAAACAGTTGGCTCCGAGTCAGCAGTTAATGGGATGGGAATGATGTTCCTGTACCAAATCATTTCCTGAAAAAAAACATTTCCAATTGCAAACATATCTCAGCCTTTCTTCTCGGGTTTGTTTTGTCTCTGAGTGAATTAAAGAGGCAGGGCAGAGGGGAGTGTTTGTGACGGGGGATTTTTCATCTGAAAACATTTTTAACAATGATCTACACAGAAAAAGAGATCCTGTTCAGACCCACCTTTAAGGAGTCCTGGCTGCAAATACTGCCTTTCTAGTCACACGTTAGCAGTGTAAATATCTCTATATTCACAAATTGGCTCTGGCTGTACAACAGTCTTGGGACAGAGGCAGCTTTTTTCTCTTCACAAAATGTAAGCTGGAAATGCTGCCCTAGGAATGTGTCCACATTTGCCCACACACGCTCGCACCGGGTCAGGCCAAAATATAATTTCTTCCCGTAAGGACAGGCTGAAATCCTTCTTTGCATCCTATACACTGCTTTGGTCAATTGTGCTTCAGCTTGTAACCTGTGCAGTGGCGGGATGGTCTTAACAGTTTTTTTCATTTATTCAACAAATGGTTCTTGAGCGCTTACCATTTTAAGTAAGAATAGCAAATAATTACATAGCCCTTACCAGGTACCAGACACTCTTCTAAGTGCTTTACATATATTAACTCATATAATTTTCTCAACAGCCCTAGGAGGTAGGCAAGTTTATCATCATCCGCGTTTTGCAGATAAGGAAACCGAGGTACAGGAGGCTGATGAACTTGCCCAAGGTCATATCGCTAGTAAGTGGTAGAGCCTGGATTTGAATCTAGGCAATCTGGCTCCTCTTTGGAGATCTAGTAGCAAACAAAAGACAAAAAGTGCCAGTCTTCCCACAGCTTACATTCTGTTGAGGGGGGATAGATAACAAACGTAGAAATAATAGTTATTTCAGATCGTGATGAGTATTTTGAAGAAAACACAACATAAGAGGGAGGCAGGGGGCTAATCAGAGGGTCTTGTAGGTCTTAGGAAGGAGTTGGGGTGTTATCCTGAGTATGATCGGAGGCCACAAGAGGGCTTAAAGCAGGAGAATGTCTGACCCTACGTACATCTTTATAGATCACTCTGGTTGTAGACGGGGGCGGGGAGAATGCATCTGAAAAGTGCATCAGAAAGCAGTGGACTTGTTCGAAGGTGGTTCTGGTTATTTAGGTGAAAGATAATGTGACCTGGACGAGGACGGTGGTGGTGGAGCTGGTGAGAGGTGGTGGGAATAGGGTCCTGTTTTGGAGGGGGAGCCATAAAACTTGCCAATGTATTGGCTGAAAACGGTGAGGAAAAGAAGTAAAGGGTGAGTCCTCAGATTTCGGCTGGAACCCTTGTGTAAATGGTGGTGCCCTTCACTGAGGAGGATGAGAGTAGGGGATGGGGACAGGCCTTGATTTGGTGGTGTTATGGCGGGGGTGGGGGTGCTGAAAATCGCAGATGCTGTTTTGGATGTGTGCATTTGAGATCTCTACTAATAGACTCGAGAGGAGACGTTAAGTGAGTCTGGAGCTCAGGGTTAGGTCTAGGCTGGAGACTTTGTTTCTGGTTCTTGTTTTTATAACGACTCGACGTTTGTTTTCACAACCCAATGATGCTGGGTAAAATAAAACCCATAGAGAATACATTAGGACAAAGCTTGGTTGTTTTTGTACGTGAAAAATATCTAGGAAGAGGCTTCATTTTTATCCTATCCCTGATTCTGTTGCCTTGAGTTCAGTTTTAGATAATTAAATCTTATTAATTTTAAAAATATATAAGAAAGCATACATCAGGCTAGAGATTTAAACACGGGCACCATCAGTATTTAGATCTATGGGATCATCTAGCACAGCACCATCCAACTGTATCTCCTGTGATGATGGAAATCTACATCCTCACTGTCCAGTGTGGTACTACTTGTCCCGTGTGGGCCACTGAGGACTTGAAATGTGACAGGTGCAATTAAGAAACTGAATTTTTAATTCATTGAAACTTCAATAGCCACATGTGGCTAATGGCTACTGTATTGGACAGCACAGACCCGGCTGGTCAGAGGTGGGGGGGATTGGGGAGCTGGGGCGGGAGGGAGAAAAGGAGGAGAAAGCTAGTCGCTTCACTGGCCAGTAAACCCAGTCTCACACCCACATTGAAACGTGACTTTATTTCCACTGCCTGTTGCTTGTGTAGCAGTGCTTATTAAGTAGTGGAAATCTTGCTTCTTTGTGAGAAACAGCCTGAAAAAGAAAGCAAATTGCTAGTCCTAGGAGGAGTGCTAGAAGACGCTGTAGAGTCTAAGGAAGCAATTGTTCTTCGCTGGAAAGCAGACACAATCCTATACTTATAGAATCATTTAGGCCTTGAAGGTGTCACTTATATTTTTCAGTTATGTTTTCTGGGGGATGAGGGGAATTATATAGAGCGGTGGGTGTCTGTGGATTTGGAGATTCAAGACGGTGACCTGTGGATATTCCATATGAATGTCAAGATCCCACAGCAACAGAACTAAATACCAGCTTCATAATGCGATTTGTGTCTCTTTAGGGCAGAGTGGGTTTCACTCCCTTTGTTCGGCAATCCTGTTCCCTGTCCAACTGCAGGAATCAGTGTGTTTGCTAATATGAAAGAACTCTTTGTAAGCAACTGCCTTGTGCTTGAGAGTTCTTGCAAGTGTATGCTGGCAGTCGGTGAGGCCAGAGTCAATAAAAATAAATAAAATGGAAAGACGGGCCATCGCTTTGACTAAGGTTGATTGCATCTGCCATATCAGCTCTTTAAGAACCTTGTGGTGATCAGCGCCTTCATCTGTGCTTAATTGGTGCAAAGTAATTACCCAAACCGGAATTGATTAGAGGTGAGGGGATTTGAGCCACTGCTTTTAGGAGAGGTAATAATCCGAGGTCAGGGCTCAGCAAGAGTCCAGCACACAACTGGTTTGGGGGTAGGAATTGTTTTTGACTAAGGCTTCATGTCGGGGGTCAGTGCATCGAGGGAGCAGGTTGGACGTCTTTAGCGGTCATTGACCTCTTGTTATTTTTCTTGAGAACAGTGGAATGGTAAAAGAGAGCTTGCTGGTCATCCTGTCCAGGTCTTCATGTTCAGCTGAGGGGATAGGCCTGGAGTGGTGAGGGCCCTGGCCACAGGGCCCATGACTCCTTACAGTTGAAGGGACAGGTTCAGAACCCAGGGAGAGGCCAGAATGAGGCAGCTGGGGGCGGGGTGAAGGAGGGAGGGAGGATAATCAGAAAAACACTCAGCACAGCCAGATCAGGAGAGAAGTCAGAGGAGGGTGGAACTGAGGATGGAAATGGTCTACAACACGAATGTAGCCTCAGCTTGGGGACCTCGTTCATCCAGTCCACACAGAGTTGTCGGGCACACACTCTGCACCAGATGGCAAGCCCTTGGAGGAAGGGCAGGCAGGAGGCAATGGCAGACACTTAAGAAGACAGCAGCACCCATCTCACTTCTGTTTATTCCGAAATCATTTCTGAAAGGAGGGAGATTTCATGCCCAGTTTCTCCAGGAAAGCAAATGAGGTGACAGTCAGAAGAGGTGAGATGAAGGGGGCAGTTTGGTCCTTTTAGCATGGAGAGGCGGGAATCGGATGCAGGCTGAGTCACAGCTGTAGGCTAACCTTGGTGCTTTTATGTCTCAAACCATGTCAATACGGAACACGACTGGTATAAGCCCCACCCCTTGTTGTTTGTGGGCTGCAGTGTGACTCTGTGCTTCCTTCTTGCAGTGTCGGAGCTTCAGGAGGAGGGCATGAACGCCATCAACCTGCCCCTCAGCCCCATCCCCTTCGAGCTGGACCCTGAGGACACGATGCTGGGTAACGGGGTCTCTTGTTCTCTGGATTAGCCTAATGTCTTCAGTGGGACCACCCCGCTGACTGCCTTTTCTTTTTAAAGAGGAGAATGAAGTGCGAACGATGGTGGATCCCAATTCACGCAGTGACCCCAAACTTCAGGAACTGATGAAGGTAAGAGGAAACTAGAAGGGGCTTCGGGTGCCTCCCAGACTCAACAGGTATCTCTAGACCCCACGCCCTGTGCAGGCACCACACGAGCCACTGCAGAAAGAATAGAAAGGCATGGCAGTCCATGCCCACAGGCAGCTCATGGTCCAGTTTGGTCATCTACAAGTTAACGGAAGTGGGATGTGACACGCGCCTAATGAATGGTGTTGACCATAAGCACTGGAGAAGTTAGTGCAAATTAGGCTCACATTTGCAGGATCCCAGAGCTCACACAGTCCTTTCACCACTTTTCTCAAGGACCCTAGAAGCACCCTGTGAAGTCAGATTTAGTATCATCCCCATTTTACAGATGGGGAAACTGAGTCTTAGAACAGCCAGGTGGTTTGTTTATGGTCACAGCTGAGTGGAGGAGATGGGATTCAAACAGAAATGAATGAGATGAAATGAAATACTGTGTGTAATATACTTGGCACAGTGGCTAGCAAATGGTCACCCTCAAAAAATGTTCATTTCATCCCCCTTCTGATTCCTTGTCCTATGTCTTTCTTCTTCAGCTTCTCCAAGCTGCACTTAGAACAAAAAAGCACTGGATGCCAGTGATTCATTCAAAATGCAAATCTCAATATATCACTTTCCTGTTCAAAACCTGTATGTAGTTTTCTATGAACTGCGGGTTGAAGCCCACAGCCCTGGTGGCGGTGTTTGAAGTCTCCATGCTCTAGCTGCCTCTTTAACCTCACATAATCCCTGCCTGGCAACACAAGGACACCAGACCTGTTCATGGTAGCTTTCCGTACACACCTGCACACCATGCTTGCTTCCAGCGCTCTTACCACCAGGCCTCTGGCCATGCAATCCCTCTGCCCAGATGCTCTTCACCTAAAGCCAAAGCCAAGTCATGTCCTCCAGGAAGCCTTCTCTAAACCCCAGGGCTGTCACTCAGCCCCTCTATATGCTCTGTGTCTCAGGTATTTAATTCTGTCATTGTAGTCACCACATGACGTTACAACTACTCGTATACTTCTCTGTCTCCTTCACTAAATGGGGAGCTGCTTGGGGTTAAAGATTGTCTCTTTTTTTCATCATCACACCCCCAGGATCCAGCCCAGAGTGTGACATACTGTAGGTATTAATAAATGCTAGGTGGATAGATGTTGGATGGATGGATGGATGGATGGATGGATGGATGGATGAGGGAGAGAGGGAGGGAGGGGTAGGAAGGTAGGGGAAGGGGAAGAGAAGGGAGGGGAGGAGAGGGAAGGGAGGGAGGGAGGAAGCATGGGAGCTCCTGCCTTAGGACAGTAGAGCAATGTGCTTTGAAGGCCCCAGGTTCCACCCAGGGATGGAAAACCAGCCCAGCTCCTGCCTGTGTTGTAAAAGCAATCTACTTCTGCGAAGTCAAAGAAGTCAAACACAAAAGGTGAAGTTTCATTTAGGTGAAATGATCAGAAAGGCAAAACTTTAGTGGTTGCCTGAGGGCTGTGATCAGGGGAGGGGCCTGAGCACAAAGAGACCAAAGGAGCCTTCTTAGGTGAGGGAACTCTTCTGTATCTTGATTGTGATGGTGGTTACACAACCTTGTACAGTGACCAAAATTCATCAAACTGTATACTTGAAATTGGTTAATTTTATTGTATTTAAATAATACATTCATAAACAAAGCAAGAGGTTAAAATTAAAAAGGTAATGGCCTTGTGCAAGCTTCAGTTTCCTTACCTGAAAAATGAAACTGATGCTACCTGCCTCTCAGGTGTTGTATGGATTAACTGAGCGAGATATCACCTGGAGCGCCTCTGCTGGGTGCCTATGGCAAGGAGGGCTCTCAGGGAATGACAGGGGCTAAGATACAAGGTCACAGGGGTACACATACAGAGGTCCATGGATGACAGGTACACACACACACAGATGTCCATAGATCCCAGAGATGCACAAATTAATTAGTAGGTAAAGTAGGGGTTTCAACCCCAGTTTGTATAACTCCAAAGCCCATACTCTTGCTGGTACAAAGCCACACAGCCAAGCCCTGTGTGAGCATTGCTTGCCATTCAGGGAAGGGAAGGAAGGGGCTAGAGGTATTAGCAGAGACACTGGTGTCACCAGCCCTAGCAGAGCTTATATCTGAAAGTTGACGGGGCCAGTGGGACTCACACGCAACTACTTGTCCCCATCCTGGGTCATGTGGATGGTTCTCTTCCTTCCAGAATCTCAAGTTCATTTAAATTTTAACTGTCCAGGATGAGAAAGCTGTTCCATCAGCAAATACCCCATGACTCTTCTCTTATTCTCTCTCTCTGTGTAGGTATTAATTGACTGGATTAATGATGTTCTGGTTGGAGAAAGAATCATTGTGAAAGACCTGGCTGAAGATTTGTACGATGGCCAAGTCCTGCAGAAGCTTTTTGGTAAGAGGAGGGTTGAATGTCGCAGTGGATGTCTTTAATCTCCTAGCTCAGAGTTGTTCTCTGTTCACAGCAGTTTACCTGGAATGGACTAGGAATGGGTAGAATGTGGGATAACAGACCAGTGAGATGTCCTCTTGGATTGTTTTATGTAAATGCATCGCAAAGGGAGTCTCTGTGACCAGATGGGGCTGTTCCCCCCGAGGGTCATCAGCATGAAAAGTCTCCACTGTACACTGGAAAACATGCCTCACCCTCTCCAGAAAATTGTGCACCTGTGGTCTCTGTAGGTATATTTGCATGTGTATGGAGGTGCATGTATGTGTTTGTGTACCTCTCACTTGGGGACCTGTGTGTATGTACGTGTATACCTCTGTGATCTATGGCCGTGTGTGTGCGTGTGTGTGTGTTCTCTCTAGGTTGGTGCAAGTATTTGGAAGTGTGTGCTTCTGTGATGCCTGGTCCCTACGTGTCTCTAGGAGTCTTGCCTCTGGAAGGGTATATGTCCTTGCGTCAGTTCACAGCTGTTATATGAAAGTGTAAGGCTGTGGGGGAGGGAAAGGAGACTTCAGGGTGATCTTAGTGTTGAAAGGACAGGTTCAACTTGACTGGATTTGAACTTCTCCTCTCTGTTCCCCACTTTCTCTCGTCCTAACCGCTGCCCCAAGTTCTAGACTCTCATTCTTAGCTGCCCACTAGGCACTTCCAGCTGCGTGCATCTCACGCTGAGCTCATCCACTTTCCTAAAGATGTTTCTACCCCTCTAAGTGAACAGAACCGCTTCCCCTCTTCCTTGCCCCCTCATACTGTAGGGCAAGGGGGTCTCCAAGGCCCGTTTCTTGCTCAGAATTCTCTCCCGCATCCCTCCTCCCTCCCGTTTTCACTTGTCTCAACTGTTGAAACAATTTCCAAATTCACATCTGTGCCTCTCACCTCACCTCCTCCAACCTGTTCCTCACACAGCTAGCGGAGGAACCTTTTTTAATCGCAAGTCCCGTCTTGCCAGTACTTGCTGTCCCCTACCTGTGGCACAAAGTCCAGGCCCGCTAGAACAGCATTCAAAACATTGCATCATCCGACCCTCCCCCCCACTCCCCCCCCCCACGCCACTGTCTTGCCAGCCTCACCTCTGGCACAGGTGAGCTACTGCCAGGTAAAGTGCTTAGAATAGCGCCTGATGCACAGCGAGTGCCCTTCAGTGTCTTTCATCTTTTCAGTGTTGGTTTTGTTACGTTTGTGAACAGCAGCGCCGCGTGGTTACATGCGCCGGGGATAGCCACACCTCTCTACTTTTGCCCTTGCTATTCCTTCTGCCTTGAGGCCCTTCCTCCTTTATCCGCCGAGGCAAACCAGTACTGCTCATCCTTCAGATCTCTAGGGTCCACTGAATGCGCCTCCCTCTCATACCCCTGACACACAGTCACACCTCGAAGAGATGGTCATGCGTCCCTCTGTGTCCCCTCAGATGTAGATACACACACGTATACATAACATGCATGCCTTTAGTATATAGATACACACAGACATATACACAACATGTGCCTTTATTATATAGATACACACATACATGGACATAACATACCTGCCTTTATTATTATATGACATTCCATGTTGTTTGTAGCTGTTTATGTAAGTGTGTGTGGTTTTCTCAAGGGCAGGAACCATGTCGCATTTCTTTATCCAGTCTTCTCTTGTACGAACACATGTTGTCCAGCACTTAATCAGTGTATGTTGAACGAATGAATGAACAATATAAAATCTAGTAATTTCTAGGAAGCTAAGCTGATTTGGTACTTAAACCTCAATATTAATGCGTGTTAACATTTAAAGGCTTATAAATGCAACTTGAACATGGAGAGGAGTGAAACAGCTGTGGTACATGCAGATGTGGAAAGGCCGTGAGCCTCACCGGGCATCTCTCCTAGTGACTGTAGCTTTTAACTCCACCAGCAAATTTCTAGTTGGGATCTCAAACTGTCTGGAAGTGTTCTATGCTGGGCTTTGAAAGCAGGGGTGGAACGTGGCTCTGGAGTAAGGGAACATGGTTGTGAGCAATCTCGCCTCCGGGAACAGTTACAAAAGTTTTCCAGCATCATCTGTGCTGCCCCAAGTCAGGCATCAAGTACAGTCAGGTTAGATCATCTCAGATCTCAACCTTCATGTTGAAAGGTGATTCACAGTGAAGCTGATGCCTCTTTTGTCAGTGTAAGTGTAGACCCGTTGTGGGTCTAAGGCTAGACATTCGCGTTCAAAAACTATAGGCAGAATACCCAGTGGCGAGAACTAGTTTGCAGTTAAAAATATGCATCAGGAACCCCTGGGAGGAATCAGTCTGGAGATGGAGTTTTGGGTGACCCCTCTGACCCTGAGTTCCCCTCTGGCTATTTTTCTTTCTTCTTTCCCAACCACGTTTCTGAAAACAATGTGTGACACTCCCTCTATCTGCTTCCCCACCACTAAGCATTCCCTCCTGAGGTACAGGCTGGGTGCCACCACCTTTCCATCAACTTTTCCTTCCCAGGTCACCAGTGTCAATTGAGACCTCCTCTTATGCGGTGGCATTTGACTCTACTGAACATCTCGTCCCCCTTCCCCAGCCTGGTAGTTTCTGTGATCTCATGCTTCCCTAGTTCTCTTCCATCTCTGACACCCACTTCTCAGTCCTCCTCGTACATTCTGCTTTCCGTAATGGTTGGGGTTCCTCCATCTTCCATCCTTGGCCCCCTTCTCTTTTTCTTTCATAGCCTCTTCCTGGCTGATTTCATCTGCTCCTGTAGTTTTGACCATCAGCCATATGATCGTCACGCTCAGGTCTCTATCTCTGGAACAGCTTTCTCTTTGAAGCCATAAGTAAGGTTATCTTCTCCCTGCCCACCTGGATGTCACACAGGCACCTGTAACCAGCCTGCCCCAAACTGAGCTTATCGTCCTCCTCCCCGAACCCGTTCTGTTTTCCACATTGAGGAATGCTATTACAACCACAGATTAGAAACCTGGGGGTCATCCTGGATTGCTCCTTCTTTTTCCCTCATATTCTGTTAGTCATAATTCTGACAGCTGTTTTCCCGTATATATGTGTGTGCGTCAAACCATCCCATTTCTTAATCAGTACACGTGCAGCACTTGGAAAAGTGCCTGGCTCACTGTGTGCTAGGTCAGGAGTGGCTTTCACCAGTATTTTCCAGCCCCACTGCTGCGTCCTTAGCTCAGAACCTCATCATCTGTCTTAGCTTTTCTGGCTCCAAAATCCTTTTCTCCATGTTATGCTCTTTCCTGCCTTGGTAGCACTCTGAAGATCTCTCAGATCTTCTTTATATTTCACTTAACAGTTAAACCCATAGCCCATTTATCAGGGTTTCTTTAAAACTCTTTTTATTGTGGACTAATTTCAGACTTCCAATAGAACTGCAGAGACGGTCCAGAGAGTTGCCGTCTCCCCTCACTCAGCTTCCTCCTAATGTCAACGTCTTACCAAGCAGAGGGCAAGCATTAAAACTAAGAAATTAATCTCAGGACACTGCTTAATTGAACCACATAATTTATTTGGATTTCACCCGTTTTAACATTCATGTCCTTTCTCGGTCCTAGGAGATAACCCAGAATCCCCCATTACAATTTCAGTCGTCACCTCGCCAGTGTCCCCTCCTATCTGGGACAGTCTTTCCTATCTTTCATGACTTTGGTGCCTTTGAAGAAGACTGGTTGGTTATTTTGCAGGATGGCCCCCAATCTGGGTCTGTCTGATGTGTTCTCATGATTAGAGTAAGGTTATATGTTTTGGGGAAGGGTACCACGGAGTTCGTGTGTCCTCAGCGCATCATATCAGGGTGCACACGATGTTAACATGTCTTGTCACTGCTGATGTTAACATTGACCACTCAGTCAAGGTGAGGTCTGCCAGATTTCTTCACTGTAAAGTTATTGTTTTTCTCATTGTTATTAATTTATTTGTGAAGAGATACTTTAAGACTTTGCAAATATCTCGTTTCTCCTTATACTCCTCCCACTAATTGAAATCGGTGGAGCATGTCTGCAGATTACTGTGGTGGCCTAGTGGAGGTTTTCTATTTTTCTATTTTTCTGTTTTCCTATTCCTTCCACATTTATTAATTGGAAGTCTTCTGTAAGGAAAAGTTGTCCCTTGTCCCCCACTTATTTTTTCAGTATGGATAAATTTATTCAGTATGGATACAAGGATACTTATTTTATACTTTAGATTATCATCAATACTATCATTATTCACGTTTTGCTCATGTATTTCCCACGTTGACCACTAGGAGCTCTTTCAGGTTGGCTCCTGGGCACTTCCTGGACAGGCTGCCCCATATTTTTTTTTCTTAGCACTTCTTTACTTTCTAATATCATAAGATGCTCCCAGCTTATCTTGTATTTCACTTTCACTCTGGCCCTAGAATCAACTACTTCTCCAAGAAGCCTGTTTCTTTTATTAGAGAATGGTGTTTAGAGATCAATATCTGGGCACATTACTTAGTGTTTTTAACTTGCTACATGTCACACAAATAAACATGCGTGTGCAGGTATGGTACAATGACCTGGCAGTACTAAGGTGAATTAGGCATGATCATTTCCTGACATTCAGCTTCAAATTGTACTGGGGCTGGGCATGGAGAGTAGGAGGGGGCTGAGTTTGGGATTAGTAAACTATGAAATACTGGCCATTTAGAAAAAGATAAAAATGACATAGGGACCTCCAGGAGTCCAGATGTACCGACTCACATCTCGGGAGCAGAATATGGACCTTGAATCTAGGAAGCTATGCTGATGACATTGTGGAGCCAAGGACTCAACCTGGAAATGAGCAAGATTCTGAGGCAGGGATCTCTGGACCAAAGGTAGTGTGTGTGTTATTGTTACAGTGAAATTCTGAATAGGTGAGAATCCTGGAGGTGACAGGTAGACTGGCTGGCTGGGTGCTCTCTGACCATGAGCTCTGAGAGAGCGGCATGATACCTAGTGCTCCTCTGTGTGGCCAGATGCTACTTGCTCAGCATCAGTGCCCAATCATTTGCCCTTCTGAGTCCCTAGGCATGTCTGGGAAATTCTCCTGGCAGAGCCTCTCTCAGGTCCACCTTTCCAAGCTGCCTAACCCAGCTGTCCACTGCTGCCTCTGTTCTCTGCATCTTCCCTCCTGCCCTGGCAGCTGATCTGCATTGAGATTTTCCTGAAAGCAGATGCTGAAACAAGGACTTAGGTGCAAGAAGTTTACGTGAGGGGTGATCTTAAAAAGTACAAAATTATCCAGTGGGAAATGTAAGAGAGGAAGAGAGAAATGCCATTAAGGGTACATTTAAAAGGATGACAGCTCTGTTGGCAACTAGGGGTATCACCCCTCAAAATCGCCCTGCTCAGGACAGGGAGCAGAGGCATTTATCCTACAGCTCCCATCACTCTGTGGTTGAGGATTGTGTAGGAATTAAGAACCCCTGGATTGTACTCCCGGTAGAGAAGGGGAGCGCTTCAGGGCGGGAGATGGGAACCATCAGCGTGCTGAGAGTGGCCTGCAGCGGCGGGTGAATGCAGGGAGCACTGGGGAGGGGCAGCAGCAGCATCCAGGAAGACCAGGGACCGCAACTTCTGCGTTATGGGCCCCTCTTCCCGACACTGGCCATTCCTCTGTACTGTTGGTGCCGCCACCTGGGAAAAATCAGGTGCTGGCCATTCTGGCCTGCCTCTTTATGGTACCCACCCCCTCCTCTCACGACAATGGCTCCAGCCCTTTCCATCTCTCAGAACAAAAGCTTTCCACCCCCCAGAATGAAGAGGAAGTTTCTCTCTATCCTGTGCCAAAAATTCATCTCAGCTTTTATCCCAGGATTAGCCTCTTCTCAGGGTGACTGATAAAAGCAATATCCTCAGTTCCCCTGGGTATACTTTTACCCCCAATAACAAAGCCACAGAATGGTTTGAAGTTGGGATGCATTTCTCAGCATCTCAGTATGCAGGTGCATCCGTGGTTACCTTGCTATATTTGCATCCCCGGCACCTAGGAGGTAGACGTGACTGAGTGAAAGAGGCAGGAGGCGAAGGATTCTAGGGACATGCCTACCACAGATCATCATTTCATTTGACCATGGACTGCTGCCTGTTTCCTATTGAGGTTTCCTGACTTGGGACAGCTCTGCAAGTTCCCATATGGCATGTCTGATTCCCCTGATCCTTATCTTTGAACATGTGTGTGTAACTGGGAACAGAAAAGGCCTGTTCTGAGGAATATAAGTCATAAGGCTCTCCCTTCTGGTTTTCCCAATAGCACATGACTGAAACAGGTTATCTTTCTTTAGGCATGAGACCTTAGGCATAAAGGCTCTGCAGGAGAGTTTTTGTTTTGTGTTGGGTATGTGTGTGTCTTTTTCCCTGGTAGACCCTAAAGAGTACATCTTACACTGACCTTAATCTAGTCAATTAATGTTCATCAAGCAATAGCCATTTGATTTGCTATGTGCTACTGCTGAGTTTAGGAATATGGAAATAAATACGTCACAGTGTTGCCTTTAGAATTTCGGCCAGATGAAGGAGGAGAAGAACATTCTAGTAAAAAAAAATGTTGCTGGTAAGCCCTGGTGGATTTCAGTGTGAGTGGAGAGAGAGTGTCATAGAAACAGGAGCACATGGGTAGGTGACCATCAGGACTGGTTGAGTGGGGTGTGTGGCTAACGAAGAAGATGGGACGCCGCACCCAGACCTTGACTTCTAACACTGGTCTCCAATAATAGAAACCAGGGCTCAGGAGTATTGGCAGACTCTAGGACTGGAGCAGGACATACAGATGAGCCTGGAATATCTTGCAGTGCCAAAAAGAGGCAGTAAGCAAAAAATATATATCTTTGGGGCAGCATGTTGAAAGTATTCAGGGCCCATCTGAAAGAGCTCCCAATGGCTAAAGGTGGAATAATTTGAGCAAGAAAATGAGTAATAATAATATTGGATTATAACCCTAAGTCTAAAATAAATATCCTTAAGTCCATGTTGATATCAATAAAGGGCTGAATAAATAAATGAGGGAGAAGAGACAAATCTTCTTTACAGAATAATTACAAATAAGTTATTAATTTATAACTCCTTCAAGGACATAGAGGTTAACTCCCCTTCCATTAAGTGGACTGGATTTAGTGACTGGCTTCCAATGATCAGGGTATGAAGTGAAGAAAACTCGTACAGGCACTACTTTGGCCAAATCAAAGTTAGCATCACCAGTGATGTCATGTTAATAGCATGTGCCCTTGATAGGATGCAATGAAAAGGACATTTCACCTCTGTGGTCTTCCTCTCCCAAATACCCAGTCTAACCATGAGAAAAACATAGGAAAAACCCGGTACTCCTCAAAACTGTCAAGGTCTTGAAGAACCAGGCATCTCTGAAAAAATGATCCTAGAACAGAGGAGACCAGGTGAGTAGTGATGAGTAGGTGTGAACAGAAAAGGGGTGTTAGGGGAAAACTAGTGAAACCGAAATAAAATATGAAGCTTAGTTAACAGTCATATGCCAATGTCAGTTCATTAGTTGTGACAGATGTACCATAGTAATGTAAGAGGCGAACGATAGGTGAACCTGGATTTAGGATATGTCAGAACTATCTGAACTGCCATTTCAGCTCTTCTATAAATCTAAAAACCATTCTAAAATTAGAAATTTGTTTAATGAAAGATGAGCTTGTATTATAGAGGACCTTGCACTAAAAATTTTAGACTGTGCTCAGTGGGCAGTGGTAACTGCTGATAGCTTCTGAGCAAAACAACATGATCAGAAATAGGAGCAGCAGGAGGGTTGCTTACAGGCAGTAAAGGAAACTCCAGCAAGGCATCTTTTTACAGGATAATGATGGTGTCGAACTAGAGGAGTGGCAGTAAAGATGGGGAAAAGCTTTAAGAGAACCTGGTGATGTAGGGAATAAGCAGCTGAAGTAAACCAGGCTGACTCTAAGTGGTGTATGTTAAATAGGGGTGACTCCCTGAGTCCCAGGAAGAGTGGCGTCTTGAAGGGTTTGGTCATATTTTTTTGAGAGTCACCTCCCCATACTCCAAAAAGTACTTAGGCTGAAGTAGCAGCTATGCTAAAATTGAAAGAGGAATGAAGAGAAAGATAGGAGATCTGAGTTCCAATCCTGGTTGTGCCACTAAAACATTTCTCTGCAGCTCAGGTCACTCTTCTGTAAAACCAGGAAGATGGCCTGTACAACTTTACAGCTGATCTGTTCAATACAGTACCCACTAACCACATGTAGCTATTAAAAGTAACTAAAATTAAAAATTCATTTACTTAGTCACACCAGCTACATTTCAGATGCTCCCTAGCCAAATATGTCTAATGGCTACCATATTGAATAGTACAGAAATGAGCATTTCTATCATAGCAGAAAGTACTTTTGCACAGCACTGACTTAGGTGTTGCTATGATAGTCGTTGATTCTAAGATAATTGAAGATAATGTATGCTGCTATTCTTAAACTGGACGAGACTTTTTCTGGTCTCTGAAAAACTCAAAAGCTAAGTGAAAGTCTTTTTATTCTTGTTCTTTTGTAAGTAGTAGAGAAGCTCTCTAGAGTGTCTTACTAAGTAAAAAAAAGTGCAGAACTGTGTGTGTGTATATATATATATGTCACTGTGTGTGTGCATTGAGACAACTCTAATGATGGAGTATGTAGAGAATATCTCTGGTAAGTCACAATAAACTCTCTATAGCTTGGAACTAGGGAACTTGGGAGTGCAATGGGAAGAGGGGACTTAATTTTCATAACTTGAATTTTTTTCCATGTTTGCATATTCTCAATTTTATAAAAAGTGGTAGAGTACATGTGTAAATTTCAGTAGCAAAACTGAACCTATCAGTAGATGTCAAATAATACTTCACACATTTCAACAGCTATCCCAAGTAAAATAGGAAGAAAAGGAAACCACCTAAATATGGTAAAGACCATTTATACAAAACCTAACAGTGAACACATTACACAGTGAAATATCAAAGACATGGTATCAGGAACAAGTCAGAGATGTTGGCTATCACCACCATTATAAGTGTTTTGGATATGCAAGCTAATGTAATAAGATAAGGAAATAGATTTTTATGTTGAACATTATGGTTAACTAAATGTTCAAACAAATCCTCTTGGTCTGCATACCTTAAAAATCTGGATAAGCCTTAAAAAAACATATTTTTGTATTTCATGCCTAAACTGGAAGGGAAGGAAATCCTACTGATGCCAAAAACAACAAGGAATTGTAAATCCAGTAAAATAAGTGTTAATTTCTAATGTCCTCCTTAGCCTGAGGTTTAATGGCTCACACTTACAGGGTCAAGACACACAGCCTGAAGTCTGAAAGGAAGGGGAATTGGATCAGAGACCCCTGAATAAAGCCAGGGTCTCTGAAGGGTAATACTCTCAGGGGGTAAACTGGAAAATCTTGTCCCACAGAGGGGGCAGTGAGGATAAATGTCCATCTCAGCCTTGGATATGAATGGAACAGGACAAAGAAAAAGTCTGCACTGATAATTCCTTATCAAATGTCTGTACTCACACAGATTTTAGGACTAGGATTCACAGCACTTATGTGACTTTAAATGCTTCAAGCTGAAAATGTAGTTAAAAGTTGTTCCAAGTTATTAGTGTTCCCCAAGGCAGAAGTGAACATATACCTCTTTAAAGGAATGAACTTTAAACCCAGGCCACAAAAAATTCCCAGAGATAAAATTCCAAGGCAAATGAGGTCAAAATTGAAATCAACAAACACATGAAAGGAAGCCACCATAAGCAGCATCAACCAAAACAATAAACTGCAGATTCATCCCACAAATGCTGTGGATATTAGTAATTGATCAGTTATGGAAGATAAAATATACTTAATATGTCAAAATAAAAGTTTTAAGACTGTTGAAAGGATGATAAAAGAACAAGTAACTATCAAAATTGGACAGGCAGATATGAGAGAAAACTAAATAGAACTTCTAGAAATGGGAAAACATAGAATAATGAAATTAGACACCTCAATGGATTAGACACAGCTGAAGAAGGAATTGATGAGCTGGAAGATGGCATTGAAGAAATTACCCAGAATGCAGTATTAGAAAGACAATGGAGTAGAAAATGAGAATTAAAAGACATAGAGATTAAGAAAATCCAACATATGGCTAATTGGAATTCTAGCAGGAGAAAAGAAAGAGAAAGGAGTATAGACAATACTTAGAGACATAATGAATTAAAATTTTCCAGAATTGATGAAAAGTGTGAAGTTTCAGATTCAGGAGTCTTAGGGAATCCCAAACAGGATAAATAACAAGAAATCTTCATAATGAGACCTAAGAACACTGAAGACAAATGATTAAAAGCAGAAAGATAAAAGAGATTACCTATAAAGGAACAACAGACGGAAAGCTGTCTTTTGTCAGGAACAATAGAATCCCAAAGCCATGGGAATGAAATTTTCAAAGTGCAGGAAAATATTGTTAACGTACATGTTTATATCCAGGAAAAAAACAAAAAAACAAAAGAAAACAAAACCCAAAAACTATTTTTCAAAAATGGAGAAAAAATTATGGCATTTTAAGCAAACATGAAGTGAGAGGGTTTACTACCAACAGACCCTCACTAAAAAGAATTCTAAAGGGTGTTCTCCACAAAGAAGGAAAATGAACCCCCCCCCCCAAAAAAAAAAGATCTGAAATGCAACAAAAAATAAGGAATCAGAATCCCAGACAACTACAGCACTTAAGTCAGGAAAAGTGGTTTGAATTAGAGTGTGCTGAGTCCTTGTATTATCTAGTATGTGGATAAAGAGACTAGCGTAAGATTCTGTGAAGTTAAATACACGTGATACACTTTCTAGGGAAGTCACTAAAATAATAAAACAGAGTGTTATTAAAACCTCCCTACTTTTAATGGGGAGAAAATGAAATGAGCGGGAATAGAAACCTTAATCTAAGAGGCGGCAAGGATGGAAGGGGGACGTAAAGAATAAGGAAAGTTGGGACTTCCCACAGTGGTTAAGAGTCCACCTGCCAATGCAGGGGACACGGGTTCGATCCCTGGTCTGGGAAGATCCCACATGCCATGGAGCAACTAAGCCTGTGCCCCACAACTACTGAGCCTGCGAGCCACAACTGTTGAGCCCATGTGCCACAACTACTGAAGCCCAAGTGCCTAGAGGCTGTGTTCTACAACAAGAGAAGCTACCACAATGAGGAGCCTGTGCACCGCAAGGAAGAGTAGCCCCCACTCTCCACAACTAGAGAAAGCCCACGCGCAGCAACAAAGACCCAACACAGCCAATAAATAAACTACTTAATTTTTAAAAAAAGAATCAGAAAAGTAGAATAGTTGAAAGTTCAAAATAAGTTGGTAGAAGTGAATCCAAGTATATTCATAAACCCAATCAATGTAAATTGGTTTTATCCATTTAAAAGACAAAGACTGTCAGACTAGATAACAAAATAAAATCTTGCTGTATGCTATTTACTAGAGATAGTCTTAACATATGAGGATACAAAAGGGTTGAAGGAAAAAGAATGGAAGTAATCATATATAATAGACAAATACTAATTAAAATAAAGCTGGGGTAACTTTTAAGATCAAATGAAATAGACTTTAAGGTGAAGAAGCATTAATACAGAGAGTCTTTACATATTAATGAGGCTAAAATTACTAGGAAAATATGGACATTTTAAACCTAACCCACTTTTGTGCATTAAATATATAAAAATTAAAAATGCTAGTCAGAATTATAAGAACTTGACAAATCTGCCATTAACATATTTCTCTTAATAACACATTAAGAAAAAAGTTCATAAGGCTAGAGAAGATCTGGACAGTATAATTAACGAGCAACATCCCCATACTGGAGTATTCCCATTCTTTCAACTGCATGGAACACTTAGAAAATTTGACTATGTCCACAAAGTAAGTCTCAACAAGTTATTATACAGACCACATTCTTTGACCATGATGCAATAAAAAAAAAATTTTTTTTAACTAACCCTCTCCATGTTTTTGGAAACAAAAATATAACTTAGGAATTATTCCTTCTGGGAGGAGTATTTTACGTATTCTAATTCTTTGACTGGTGGTTACATTAATATAGTATGATATATATGGCAACTGTGTTTGTTAGAACATTTCAGTCCTTCTATCATTCAGAATAATTGAGTTTATTCTGCCCTGTGTTGATACTTTAGAACTTTTTGAATAGTGTTTCATTGTTTTCTGTAAATAATCTCTACAAAGGCATATTTGGATGCTAATTTCAAAAACAACTGAAAGATTCGCAAATAATCCTACCTGAGAAAATTTTCTAAATAACATCCTATTTCAAAATCATGCCTGGTACTTTATAACAAGTTAAACTAATGATGCACGATTTGCAGAACTATAAAAACATGAGAGAAACAATTTCCTGAAAGAATAAAAAAATTTTAGCAATAGAAGATTTTCATAGAGCTAGCTGAAATTAGCTGAATAAAGAAAAAAGAAGGGCTTCCTAGGTGGCGCAGTTGTTGAGAATCTGCCTGCCAATGCAGGGGACACCGGTTTGATCCCTGCTCCAGGAAGATCCCACCTGCTGTGGAGCAACTAAGCCCATGCACCACAACTATTGACCCCATGTGCTGCAACTACTGAAGCCCACATGCCTAGAGCCTGTGCTCCGCAACGAGAAGCCACGGCAAATGAGGAGCCTGCGCACCACAGTGAAGAGTAGCCCCCACTCACAGCAACTAAAAAGAAAGCCCGCACACAGCAAAAAAGACCCAACACAGCCAAAAAATAAATAAATAAATAAATTTATAGAAAAAAGAAGAAAATGAAGAGACTGTAAAAAGAAATTATCTTTAAATTCTTAGCAACACTGAATGAAATTATTAACTATAGGAATATTTGAGTAGATCTCTTAAATTTTGAGGGTTGAATTTTTTTTTTTTTTTGGGGGGTACACCAAGTTCAATCATCTGTTTTTTTATACACATATCCCCGTATTCCCTCCCTTCCTTGTGAATATTTTTAAAATAATGTGAAGGACAGAAATAGCAGAAGAGGCTCTCAAATCTTCTATCTTAAAATATCATAAAATTGAAATATGATATAAGCTTACAAAATAGAGACAACCGTGTTTCGTGTTATTTTCATACCCAGAGAATTCTGAACACTCAAACAATAATAAGGGGATTTGGTAAGATGACTGTATTCAAGAAGAAAATTTATAAGGCAACAGCTTTTTTTTTTACCAGTAATAATCAGTTGGTAATACATACACACACACACAGGATGTTTACAGCAACTTTATTACAAATAGGGAAAAAGTGGAATATAAGACTGACTACATATCTACAGGAGAATGGCTGAATAAGTTCTGTAATATATTATTCATTTTTCCTTAAAAAGATTGAGTTATATTGATATGTATTGATGTAGAAAGATACTCTTGATGTTTGAGACATATATCGAGACTAAAGAAATATTAACAAAACTAATAGCTTGTTCTTGTGAAAGCTAAACAAAATTGACAAACCTTTAGCTAGACTCACCAAGAAAAAGAACTCAAATAAATAAAATCAGAAATGAAAGAGGAGACATTACAACTGATACCACAGAGCCAAGAGAAAGCTTCAGAAGTTTCTTTAACCGAGTACCTTGGGCAGCCTCTACCAATGGCCAGTGTACCTCTATTAAACGCTGGTAGTTGCAGTGTAGCATGAAAACATCTTGTCATTTCTTCAGTTGGAGAGGATCCAGGGTAATAATTCATAGCCTGAAAGTGGAAAAGGCAACCGTTTCTTTAGAAGGTTTAACATTCATGAGAAAGATATTTATATATATGCTTGTTAAATCTCTGAACTTTAGAAATAAAGAATGATGGTATCAAGCAACTAAAGAAAAGAGAACGATAACTTTTTAGGCTATCACAGGTAAAAATAACTTGAGATCATCCTATCAAGATACTGAAAAGAATTCTTAAATCCACAGAACCTGCAGAAATTTTCCACTGGGCAACTTCATCTTCAAAGAATTATTCAAAGGGCATTTGACTTGGATGAGCTACAACTACTGAAAAATAAAATAAAGTAAGCCATAAGGGAAACACTGATATACAGTGAAGTTTAGTTTGTAATGGCAGCCCTTTAAAATGAGTAGAAAAGACATTTTAAATATGTTTCAGAGAGTCGTTCTATCCTTGAATGAGTTGTAGAGAGTGAATTAGGTGAATTCAACAGTAGACAACATATTTTCCATTAAGGAATCCAAAGTTGTTCTTTAAGATGAAAATATACATTTAGACTAATAAAATAATTAGACTTTTTTTGCCTTTAAGTATTAAGGGGTTATGTCATTGCATATAAGAACCATTGATTTTAAAACACACCAGTATAAGTACCACTCAGAGGAAAAAAAGCTTCAAAGTATTAGCCGATGCTTTCTTATTGCTTAGAATTTTTATGTTCTACTTTTTGAAATTGCATTTGTAGGCATTTTTAAAATTTATTTTATTGAAGTGTAGTTGGTTTATAATCTTGTGTTAATTTCTGCTGTACAGCATCTTGTAGGCTTATTAAGACACGGAAGTGACCACACTATGAAGAGCTATGACCAAATTCATGCACATGGAAGCAATGGTAACTCTTTTACCTTACACCTGGCTGTCAGCAGTTGCAGGATGCCATCAATTTTAAGACACAGCGTGATTTCAGGGATGTTAAAATGTGGAGAGCTGTGTGCATTAGAATTAATGAAATAGGACATATCAAACTAGTTAACCTTCCAGGTGGGTTTAAAAGGAAAGAAGTTTCTTAAGACATAAATGCAATTCAACAGGACACATATTATACTACAGGAGTGTTCAAAATACCTTGGATAAGAACTTGACCACTGCCCAGGGGAAGCACAGAAGGCTATCTCGCTGGGGCCCAGGAATGTCTTTGGAGAAGAAGACAGAAGTGAGAAGAAGAGGGGAAACCCCAGAAAAAGGAGAAAGAGCTCAAATGTGACAAGCTGGGTTAAATGCTCTCCTTCAGTGGTCCTGGGATCTTATGATTTGGGGATTCAAGACGCAATCACAAGGTTTTCACAGTACATACTGGTACCACCCGCGCCAGCACCAGACGAGGAGGGGAGAGCAACACACGCTAGGTGCTCAGTGTGTATTTAGTGAGTGAGTGGGTGTGTGCCTGAGTGCGCGGGGTAGGGCTGTCTGCAGCGAGAGTCACAGCTGTTCTCTTTGCCCTTGTCACCCTAGAGAAACTTGAGAGTGAGAAGCTGAACGTCGCTGAGGTCACCCAGTCAGAGATTGCCCAGAAGCAAAAGCTGCAGACTGTCCTGGAGAAGATCAACGAAACCCTGAAACTTCCTCCCAGGAGCATCAAGTGGAATGTAGACAGTGAGTTTTGCAAAGGAAAACGCGACTGCTACATGACACGTGTGGTGTCTCCCGCGGGGTTTCCCCAGGAAGTCGCATCGTAAGCTGGGAGGCCCCGGGGGGGTGCAAACCCACGTATCTCTGAACGCGATGGGCCTTTCCTAAGAAAGAAAGTTCACCATCCAAAGACAGCTGAGAAAAATGGCAAAATGGCAAAACCTAGTGTGCCTTTTCTGTAACAGGCTTTCCGTAGAAACCTCATGTGAGATTGGTGGGGAAGGAAGCTCCTCTTCATTGAGCCACTTCTGAGTCCCAGAACAACCTTTTGAGAAAACTCTTGTCTCCAGCTTGTTGAGGCTCTGGGAAGCAGAGATCCCTGGTTCCGGCAGCTGAGAAGCAGGGGGCAAAGACTTTGCTCTGTTCCTACACCTACGCCCTTCCTCTCACCCCCCGTACTGTCCAGAGGGAGCAGAGATGTGGCTGAGAGCACAGGCACGGGAATAGGATTTTTAAATTCAGGTTTTCATGCTAGCGTAGCTCAAGGATCTCATAAAGTGTAAACCATTCATTCTTCTGCTGCCTCAAGGGCCTGGCTATCTCACGTGGACTCAGTCGAGTCCATATCAGAGTCGACATGAAAGCAGCAGATTTGGATGAATACAGTAGCAACAACATATTTCCCACAGGGAGCCCAAAGTTGTTTTGTTCCTTGTAATAGACAAAAATATGAATTTAGATTAACAAAATGACTTTGTGGTTTTTGCCTCTAAGTATTAAGGGGTTGAACATTATATCTTATTGTATCTGATGTATACAACTTAAAATGGACATCTCACTGTGCCTTCGCCACGCCAAAAAAAAACACAAAAAACCACCTTTCAGACTTGGGGAAAGAAAAGGGAATCTTCACCTCTCCAAGTCAGAGACCCAGCAGCTGCCAGTGGCAATCTCTTCAGCAGGTTCCTAGCATCTAACATCGGAGGCGAGATGCCAAGTACCTCCTTCAGCATAATTACACCTTTGCTTGCACAGCGTGATAAGCTGCCTCAAGCAGCACACAGCGCTGGGAACAGGGCATCCTCTGCTGAGTAGAGGAGACACCCGAGGGCGGGAGGAGGCGAGGCCACAGCTCTGGGCCCTAGATGCTGCCCCGTGTCCCAGGAATGCTGTTAGTGTTCAGTGGGGGAGGGGAAAGGGGCCTGTCACTAGTTTGGGAAATGTAACTGCATTTTGGAAATCCATAATAGTAATAAGCATGAAAGTCCTATGGTGGTGACCTCTGCTTAGCTTTGTTTCATCCTATTTCCCACTCCCCTGAATATGGCCCACCTCTATATACCCCTCCAAAACAAAACACATTGTATCTTTTTTCTTTTTTAATTGAAGTATAGTTGATTTACCATGTTGTGTTAATTTCTATTGTACAGCAAAGTGATTCAGTTATATATGCATTCTTTTTTAAAATTCTTTTCCATTGTGGTTTATCACAGAATATTGGACATAGTTCCCTGTGCTATACCATAGGACCTTGTTGTTTCAAAACACCTTTTCATTTATCATGGAAGCCAATTTGGGAAATAGGAAGAATGGAATTGTTTTGTTTTGTTCATTTTTAGAGAACAGAAATTTATTTGCTCACAGTCCAGGAGGCCACAAGTCTGAGATGAAGGTGTTGGTAGGTTGGTTCCTTCTGAGGGCTGCAAGGGAAGAGCTGTTACAGGCCTCTCTCCTTCGCTCTCAGAGGGCTGATTTCTTGCTGTATTTCTTCACATCATCTTCCTTCTATGCATATCTCTGGGTCCAAAATTTCCCTTTTTTATAAGGACACTTGTTATATTGGATTAGGGGCTCACCCTACTCCAGTATGACCTCATCTTAACTAATCACATCTGCAAAGATTTTACAAATGAGGTCGCACTCAGAGGGACCGGAGGTTAGGACTACAACATATGAATCTGAGGCTGGGGGGTGCCAATGAACCCATAACGTCTGGTTGGTCTCCCACCTGCCTCTCCAGCCACCTGTATACTTCATGCTTCCTCAGCCTCGCTTCTTGTCATCTGCACACTGGCCTCATTTCCAAGGGCCACAATATTCCCACCTTTCTAGAACCGTTCCTGGAAGACATTTCCTTGATTTGAAACATCCCTCATTCCATCTTCCCCACCCCCAAACCATTTGCCTGGCTTGAGAACGGAATTTTTTAAAGCCACATCAGAACCACTGTCTTCAGTGGCTTTGAGTGATTCGTTTGGGGTTCGCGTTCACTTTCATTTCTTATGGGGAAATGTGTTCGAGTAAAATAATCACTCGTATTACCACTCTCATCTGGCTGTTTTCATTTTTTGATGTTACTGTCCACATCAATGCACATTTTTTCATATTTTTTCTTGATGAAGGCATATACAAACTCATTTTGTTATCTCTTCTTAATATTACATCATACACATCTTCTATAGTCACATGTGGTCTTCGTAGTTATAATTTTCGATAGCTGTTCTATTTCCTGGGGTGGATATCCCATAGTTAACGTAAACTCTATGCTGACATTGATCCTTTTAGGATGTTTTCCAGCTTATTGCTAATATCAGATAGTGCCAAGTTAAATGTTAGGTTGTGACACATTTTGCTTCTCTTGAATTACTCTCGTCAGATAGATTTCCAGAACTGAGAGGAATTACTAGGTCAGAGGGAATAAATATCTCGGTGGCCAGCCCCCTGCGATGCCCCAGGGCTTCGGGCAGCAGTGGTTTCTGCGATAAGGAATGCGGCAGGCACAACTCCAGGTCAGGCTCCAGCCCCTCCTCTCTCTGTTATCTTCCCTGGCCGTTTCTGAGGACATTGTGTCATCTTCCCACTCAGGATAAAGGTGGCAGGGACAGCTGCTGCGTTCCCAAGGTCTTTGATCCAGGGTTTTAGGGAGTTCTTCCTTTTCAATTTTTTTTTATTCATAACAATAATTTTCGTTATTGAAAATTTAGAAAATACAGAAGAGATTTAAACAAAGTCTAACATATTTATGGTGCTTGTATGCCTTGTACTAATCTAAACACTTTACATATTTTGATACGTGTAATCCTCATTCAACCATCTGAGGTAAGAACTCTACTGTCCCCATTTTACAGATGGGAAAGTCAGGGCATAGAGAGGTTAAGAAACAATGAATGCAAGCTTGCTGAGGGCAAGGATTTTTGTCTCTTTACTGGTAAATCCCTAAAACCTGGAAAAGTGACTGGCAATACTAAGCACAATACTATTTGCTAAAGGAGTGTCATTATCCAAGGTTACATGGGGGGTGGGGAGGGGGTGAGTGGTGGAGCCAGGAATGAGACCCAGAGAGTCTGGCTGGCTGCAGAGCCTGTGTGCTAAGCGCACACATACTGCCCCCACGAGCTGCCCATCAGATACAGGCACTGTCAGCCTTATGGTGTGTTCCTTCAAGTCGTGTGTGTGTGTGTGTGTGTGTGTGTGTGTGTGTGTGTGTGTGTGTGTGTGTGTGTGTGTGTGTGTGTAAGAAATAAATACATCAATAAATGAATAAAATGTGTGTACATACTTTATGTATAAAATACATTGTTTTATTTTTATGAAGATGATATCAACCTGTATATATTATTTAGAAGATGTATATCTTTGCAGATCACTATATATTCTTCTATATGTCACTTAATATTATATGACATAGAATTGGGTGTATCATAATTTACTTAACTGATAGAGTTTAAGACTTTTTCCCATTTTTTTCACTAATATCGATACAGCCTGATAAGTTCTCTCTGCTCATAGACATAATTACTTCTTAAGGATGAATACCTAGGAGTGGTAGTTTAAGGCCAAAGAATATGTACATTTTAAGGTCCTATCACATATTGTCAAATTGCCTCCCCCAGAATTGCACGTTTCTGTTTCCACCACAGTTCATGTTTCGAGGACTATTTTTGACTCAGCAGCTCCTTTGAAAAGGTTTTCCAGCACTAGAGTGACCCTCTTGGCAAGTTGCTGCAGGGTCCAGTTTATACCTCAGCGTCTTGGCTTCTCGGCCCTGCTGTCATTCTGCACGTTTTCAGTTCAGTGCAGGAGCACAGTGGCCCTGGATTCTGCCTGGCATCAGGGAGAAGACTCCCAGGAGATGTGCTGAGAGATGGCCATGATGAGAGTACCCGGATATGCAAAGGTCATTAGAAGTTTTCTTAATTGAAAAGATAACATGTCTCTATTCTAAAGAAACATTTGAAACAGGAAAAGAAAATCTTTCAACTATAGCATAACTTTTTTTTTTTTTACTTTCCTTTCCAAGTCTTGGCCACAAGTACATGCTTTGTGTGTGTGTGTGTGCGCGCGTGCACGCGTGCATATTTGTGTATGTATGTACATGTGTATGTATATTGATATATATGTATGTGTGTATATATATCCACAAATATATGTGTATATATGCATAAATTCATAAATATATATATTTCTAGGTCTCTAACATATTAATATCTATAGCTACATTGTCTTAACAATGATTTTCAATGCATGCAAACTATTTCATTATGTGGATGTACCATAATTTATTAAAGCAGTGACTATTACACCATGCTTGGCCCAACCTAGGGATTTGCAAGGAAAAACTCAAGCATCACTGAGGAGAAGAGAAGCAGCTGTGGGCAGGCTGTAGTTAGGACAAAGGGACCAGAGCAGTTGTACTGTTTTTTTTATCAGTTTTGCCTGATGGCTTTTAGAACAAAGGATTTCTCTGCTTAATTTAAAAAATTTTGAAAACCATTGGTCAACTATCCTCTTTCACTTGGATGTACGTTTCCCAGTTTTTTTTAAATGATAATATATTACACAATAAGTAACATCTCTTTTTCTTTTCCATTATGGTTTATTACAGGATATTGAATATAGTTCCCTGTGCTACACAGGAGGACTTTGTTGTTTATCCATTCTATATATAATAGTTTGCATACGCTAATCCCAAACTCCCAGTCCATCCCTCCCCTACCCACCCTCCCCCTTGGCAACCACAAGTCTGTTCTCTCTGTCTGTGAGTCCGTTCTGTTTCATAGATAAGTTCATTTGTGTCATATTTTAGACTCCACATATAAGTATTATCTTTCTATTTCTGACTTACTTCACTTAGTAAGATAATTTCTAGGTCCATCTGTGTTGCTGTAAATGGCATTATTTCATTCCTTTTTATGGCTGAGTAGTATTCCATTTTGTGTGTGTGTGTGTGTGTGTGTGTGTGTGTGTGTGTGTATACACACTATATCTTCTTTATCCATTCATCTATCAATAGACATTTAGATTGTTTCCAGGCCTTGACTATTGTAAATAGTGCTGCTATGGACATAGGAGTGCATGTATCTTTTCAAATTATAATTTTGTCCAGATATATGCCCAGGAATGGGATTGCAGGATCATATGGCAACTCAATTTTTAGTTTTTTTGAGGAACCTCCGTACTGTTCTCCATAGCGACTACACCAATTTACATTCCTGCCAGCGGTGTGGGAGGGTTCCCTTTTCTCTACACCCTCTCCATCATTTATTAATTAACATCTTTTTATATGTAGCCTGTATGTCTGTGTGAGAGAGAGAGAAAAAAAACTGTGTAATTATTTCTCTTGAAAAAACACTTAGGAGGACAGAGCTCTCACTGAAAGAGTCTGACATCTGTATGATGCCTACAGTATAGCTCTACTTGGCTTACAAGACAGTCAAGGTAACATACAATGTCACCGGTGTGTGAGAACAACCTTTCTGACCACAGCTTTTTCAGCATTGTTTTTCATCACTAAAAGGGGAGAGGTAGCAAATGTCCTTACAACCCTCCGTGTCGGGACTGAGGTGGTGGCAGTTCTGACTGCAAGAACAAACCCAGATTTTGGCTTTGTCCATCATGTCAGTGGGTCAGTCCCGTGTCAGGTGCCTTTTTTTGAAGCTATAACTGTGGGTGGCACTTAGGTGACAAAGCCCAAAAGCCCAGAAGTGAAACCTTCTGGAAGGCTACAAGTCAGGATCAGTTCATCTGCTGCTTGATGGTGGTGTTGAGCTGCTGTTCATAGTCAGTGGAGGACCTTTTTTGAAGCAGCAGTGATAACAGGAAGCTCTAATGAGTTCCCAAGGATTGTCTGAAGCATTTCCTTCTCCTGGTGATTTCTCAAAGCTTCTGTTAGAGCAGATCCATTGATCCTGGGGCTGACAGAATGACACCCTAATAATGGGCCCAGTTCATGCTAACTACACAAAACAGACATTTTTTGTTCCTTCCTTAAACGCCCCCTGTAATGAAGAGCCATGAGGCTGGTAGGACTGTGAAGGCAGGTAAAGTATCTAGGGACTCTTTCCTTTTATGAAAGAAAGGGGAGAAAGTTGATGTGGTTTAATTACCTAGATGCCAGGCACTGTCTCATAAGTGATAATAAAAAATATCAACCATTCCTAGGCATTGCTGTGTGCTAGGAGCTTTGCCTACATTATGTCTGGAAATTCTTCCTACTTGTATTTCTGCATAGGTACTGTTATCCCCATGTGTGAGGTTGAGCAGATTGAGGCTCAGGGGTCTTGAGTGGCCTACCCAAGGTCATGTACTCAGTAAATAAATGGTAGAGTTGTCCATTCAGAACTCAAGCTCCAGTAGGCAGGACGCTGTGTGTGCTCGTTACATCAGTCTTTCTCCTCTCATCTACTGAAAAAACTACAACTCAGCCTTCTCTAGCATGAATGACCTAACATCCAGCACACAGCTCAGCTATAGAAGCCACCTGGGCCATGAACATGCCCTCCCAACTTTGGCCCAAAGGACACTGCCTGCACTGACTGTATATGGCACTCATGAGAACAGTAAAGTCCTTTAGATGTCGCTCATGACTTCCTTCAAGGGTCTTAAAGCCCTGAACAAAGGAAGGGATCCAGTATCCTGACTCAGTGTCCATTGATTGAGGGCCTGCTTTGGGTAGAGCCTTGGGACAAGGGTAGTGGGGACAACCCACGGAGTTCACAGTTAGATGGGCAGGGAGGGGGATACCGCAGACATGCTTATGGTTAGCGGTGTAGGGCGAACAAGAACACGGGAGTGGCAGAGGGCTGATCTGAGCTCAGAATTCAGCTGTTGTCAGGGTGCCGATGGGAACCTTAGATTAGAGTGGAGAAGCACTACACTGCAGTCCAGCAGTAACATGATCTGAGAAGCAGATCCACGGGAGCTGGCTGAGAACCGAGGGGTCCCGGGGTGAGGCCTGTGATGAGCAGGGGTGGGATGAAAGGGACATTGGGTGTGGTACTGCTATACTCTGAATATCTGCTTGTATCTGCCTACATCCTAGAAGAAGATTCTCTAATTTTTAAATCATCTTTTATTTCAGCTGTTCATGCCAAGAGCCTGGTAGCCATCTTGCATCTGCTGGTTGCTCTGTCCCAGTATTTCCGGGCACCAATCCGACTCCCTGACCATGTTTCTATCCAAGTGGTCGTGGTCCAGGTAAGTTAGAAACCACAACAAACACCTGCGCCCTTCAAGGGGTGTGGGGGCTGAGTCCCTGCAAGAGCTAAGGCACACTGGGTAGCTTGCTAGAAGGACCACTGAGTGAGTACTGAGTGTGTCTGGGTGTGCTGTATGTTGGGAGGCGTGAGTGAGCTTTCCGGTGCATGTGGGCTTATCTCCAATATGTGCACAAAAGGTGGAAGAGCGTGTGCTTGTGTCTGGGACAGCCTTGTGTGGGGCATGTGCCTGGGGTTTACATGCTTTCGTCAGGAGGGTGCCTGTGTAACGTATATTTGAGGGTGTGTGATGTGTGTATTTGCGTATATGTCTGTGTGGTAGGATCAGGAAGATGTATCCCTGTGTGTGTGTCCTGCAAGCCATGGAGAATCATTTTATGGTTAAACACACAGGGCACAGTTATTGAGAAGAGGCAGGTGTCTGTGCACGTGAGGGCATGTGTGCGTGTATACGTGTGTGTGTTTGAGAGAGACCTTGACAGGCCGTGCCTGTGTTGAGGGCACTGCCGTTTTTTGCTTGCCCAGAGACGCACAGCTGGGGTCTCAAGTCATCTCTTCCAGATCATTGGGTGGAATTTCCATTCACACATGGCTGTGTGATTTCCACAGTGAAGGGATGTTGTCTCCCCGTGACTATCTCATTCTGCTCCTAACCCCATTAGATGCTCAAATTCAATTTTATTTTCCAACTTTATGCCCGTTGAGGGAAAGGCCATCATTTTGTTGACTTCTGTTCTTTTCCAAATAAACATGCTGCAAGGGAGAATGTCCCTTATGAACAGCTCCCCGATTATCCAAGGTTATCCAGGGTTCTGTCTGGCAGCTCTGCCCTCCCTTGGTGAGGAAGAGCCTGGAGGGCGGGTAGGCTTTGCCTGAGAGGCTGGGCCAGGCCAGTTTCCGGGACAAAAGGTCTTTGGGCGGAGCTTTCAGGGATCAGAAGTGAATGGGAGGGGAGGAGGATGTGGGGGTGCGGCTCAGCCATGCCCTGATGAAAAAGCATTTCTTCCAAGGCCTTCTGGGTTCTTAACTTGCTAAACATCGAGGGGGCATAGTAGGAATATGACACCTTGGCCCTGCCTGCCTGGAGACAGGGCGACACGTAAGCAGCAGAGAGGGCTCTCAGCAGCCCCTGTCAGTGCAGACGCGTGCGGCTCAGACACGAAGTGCAGCTGACTGAAAGGGACCAGGTGGCCTCATTTATTGGGCTCTCAACTGCGTCAAGCATGGTGCTAAGCATTGTATGGCTGTGTGGCCAGCCCAGAGCATGCCGGTACAAGCATCTTCCTCGTGAATCCAGGCCATCTCTATTGTGTCATTTTTTTTTTTACCAATAAAGTGTGAATCCATTTCATTATATTTTTAAAACTATGATTCAGGATTTGCAAGGGCCGGGGAGAAGCAGTGGTCACCGCAAGCCCATGTCTCATGCCTTATTTTGAGCTCAGTTATAGGCAGGCAGTTTTGTTAGCATGAGGGAGAAAGGAGGACGTGTTACGTAAAACGGCATCAAGGCATGTCAGGTTCCATGGGGTGTTTTGCTTTATCGAGTTAAACAGGCACAGAAGCAGGACCCAGATTTGGCTGTAAGACACTGAACTATAGGGAGAGTTCTTTAGGGGACAGATAGTGGATCAAATGAATCAGGATGCTGTGTGAGGGGTCACTGAACCCAGATTTCTTTTCCGTTCTGTGTACAAGCATTTAATGCTCCATGCAGTTGAAGATGAGGTTTGATGTCTGTGAATGGCCTCACAAGACAAGGACACAGATTCCATTAGCCCCGTGTGAAAATCTTACGTATGTTGAAGCTGAATTTGGAAAAAGTCCTGGTTTATTCTCCCTGGATCTTTTTTAAATGGTATTTTGATTTTTTTCCTCCTTTTTTGCTTTGATAGTTCATTCTTTTTAATCTAATCCAGATACACTTGTGGCCTTTATCCAGCTCTACCTTTCCTTCTATAAAAGTACTTTGCAAGGACGCTAGTTTCTGTGGTTATTGGGAATGTGAAAGAAAAGGCTGTGGAAACCTGGGCAGGAGGGTCGAGAAGGCAGGTTTCAGATGAAACACTAATGATTTGGAGGCTCCGTCTTGAAACTTCTCAGCCTTTGTGGAAGATGGATTTGCTCTGACAGCCTCCTGCCATGTCCAGACCATCTTCCAAGTGTCTGGTAGCTGATTGTGTAGGGACCTGATAAATTCGTCTTCCTCCTTACCCCCATCTGAAGGTCTTCCTGAGCCCCAGCACTACTTCATTGGCTCCCACGCCCACACAATGAGGTTTAAACTCCAAACCGGCACTCAATTGACCAACGGCAGCCACTGCCCCTCGAAACGGCCTCCTGAACATGCCTGTGCTCTCCTGACTCTGCCTTTTTGCTCTGGCCACTCCTCCCACTGGAGGGATCTCTCCTCTGTGTCCAGCCAAATCCTAGGTGTCCTTTAAGTTCCAGCTCAAGAATCTCTCCCCCGCTGGAAGGTCACTCTGACCCTCTCAGCTGAAAGTAGTACCTGTTCCTGTCCTGCACTCAGCATTTCCCCTCTTTAAGGGGCCACCATGTAATTAATTATCCATGACACATTTGAGAGGAAAAGGGAATCCTACTCTAATAATTGAGCTGGGACCTGAGGCTTAAAGCAGGAGGACTGTTTGGGGAAAACCATTCTTGTATACCTGTTCATCTAGCCCATTTTACTCTAAGTTCCTCAAGGTCTAAAACTATGTTATATGTTCCAAAGTGTGTGCTAAGTCCAACACAGGGGCTTGTACATAGAAGGCATTGATTAATGAAACGGAGAAGAAAGAGAAAGAATTGATGGGAAGGGGCAGACAGATGATGGATGGAAGGATGGGTGGATGGATGGGCAGATGGGTGGGTGGATGAACGGACGGATGGAAGGATGGGTGGATGGATGGACAGATGGGTGGGTGGATGGATGGGCAGATGGGTGGGTAGACAGACCTCCAAAGTGCTTATTATCCTTTTCTCAGAGACTAAGCTAGTTACCTGAGGACTGTACTACTTACTTAAAAGCTCCCCTAGTTAAACATTTTTTAAAAACTCTCCCTCTGAATTCTCCAAGTTGGCCTCAGTTCCTCCACCCAGCCCCCTGAGTTAAATGTGTTTCTCTGCATCCCTCTGTGGCCCCAACTGGAGGGCAGACACACCCCGGCCCTCATTTCCATTTGGTTTACTGTGGATTTCTCCAGGAGGCAAATTGTGTGCTTCCAGCAGAATGTCTTCCAATAAAGAAAGAAAAGATTCACCATCCAAGAAACAGCCGACTTGTTTGGAATAAACACCAATTGCACTTAAGTACGAATGGTACAGTCCAGTCCCAGGAAATCAGGAGCCTTAGTTCACTTCTAGCAGTATCTTGTCTCTGGATTCACTTCTTAAACGCCAGTAACTTTCTCAGAATCAGGAATGCTAATCAGGTTTTTGTATTTTTCTAATGCATATTTTTCTCTCCTCCTTCCAACCCTCTCCCCACCCCCCGTTTTCAGAAACGAGAAGGAATCCTCCAGTCTCGGCAAATCCAAGAGGAAATAACTGGTAACACAGAGTATGTCAACACTATTGTTGCCAGCGATTCTGTAATGGAACACAGATGTTTCTCCGAAATTCATCCATTTGCTGATATTTAGTTTTCATTTATTGGGATTGCAAGAGGGATTAGACTTCAGCCAATGATTATAGTTTAGCCTTTTCCGTGCATTCAAAACATGCCTCTCAATGCTTAAGGTACAAACTTGGGTGGAAGAGGGGAGAGGGAATTAGCCGTGACTGAAAAATTCTAATTTTGTGGCACTCCAGGAAAAAGTGTGCCCGAAAAAGCCAAACAGCATGAAATCGTCATGCCATGAACATGGGGTTGAATTTCAATTGTTAACCTTCAAAAGGACGTTTTTTTCTTCCTTTTCTGAATCTGATTTATATGGTCACATGCCATGACCCAGAAAGCCCCTCTCTACCTTAGGGTGGTGGATTGTTTGGGGTTGGGTTTTTTTGGGGGGTTTTTTTGTTTGTTTGTTTGGTTTCCCATTTACATTAAGAAATTGGAATATCAGAACATGTAAGAGGTTTGTCATGGGAAAGAGAAGTTTTGTTCTCAAGCAGAAAGAGAAGGACGGTGTGTGGGGCTCTGAGATCTCTGGACAGGCCTGAGCCCTGGCTGCATGTAAAAAATTTTGTTTGTATCATCCGTTCCCCCCAACTTTCCTCTCTATTCCTTTGAACGAGAAGAGCAAGTGGAAAGAACAGGGGCACGTGAAGCAATGATTACACCCCTAAAACCCCACAGCCCAGAGGTGGAGGAGGAAACTGCTTGGCCTCCCTGACTTGAACTCCAAGTTCATCATTCTTCCCATCTTGCTTCATAGGTGATAGCTGTACAGTTGGAATAAACCAACATAATAAGAATGGAGAAAAAAATGTATTGAGCATTTAGCACATACTAGAAATTATACTAAAATCGTTCTATATATTAAATCATTTAATGCTCACAACATCTGATTGAGGCATTTACCTCATTTTAAGGATAAGCAACCTGGAGCCCAGAAAAGTTCGGTAGCTTGCCCGAGGTCACACAGCAAGCAAATGGCTCTATAAGATTTGAACCTCGGTACTCTGTTCCTAATGCTTGTGCTCTTAATGCTTTGCTGCTTCACTGCTATGAGTGTGGTTCCAGTTACCGTCCTCTCTGAGAAAACCTATTCTAGGTCAATGGCAGGTGCAGCTTGGTGGGTATCACAGGATGGACAGGAGAGTCAAACCTGACTTCCCCAAGCTGATGCCCTCAGCAACCTGAGCAGGAAATAACACACTGGGATGGCACCTGAGCTCTGCTCCTAAAACATGGCTGGGAATCCTGAATGTCTGAGTCCAGTATTCTTTCTCAACTGTAAGCAATAATGTGAGTTTATTTAAGACGAGAAATAGTCCTTTAAGCATCACTTATACCAGGCTTTGTGCAAACACCAGTATATCTGTAAAGCAGAGGGGGAAAACAGGTGGTAATGAGGTAAAGACTACCCAGGGTTGGAGACTTAGTGCAGAATAAAATGCCAAAGAAGGAAGCTTTGGGGGATCTGCAACCAAAGGTGAGGAGAGAAGAGTCACACTGTTTTCTTTCTCTTGTTCCTGCAGGGCTCTTTCTGGACGGCATGGTGAGTTGCATGAGATTGTCCTCTGGTGCTGGTGACTGCCAATGGGTCTAGTTAATTCTGCAGCAGCTGGGAAGAACAGGCACTCAGCTTGCTTCCTGCATGTGTGTCTGCGCCAGCCTGGTGACAGGGCCGGTTGGTAGGGAGGGTCAGCGCACTGGTGGGAAGAGGAAAAGTAACCACAGCTGCAGTCCTCTTGCACGTAACCAGACCATTGACACTGCTGGGCTTCTGGATGGGTCCTGGGCACTTTCAGGGCAGTCTTGCTCTACGCGGATTGTGGAGGTAAAGCCGGAGTTGTGTATATGCACTCGGGGCTGTCCCCTCTCCCCACTCTGTCAAGCCCTTCTCCAGAAGAGCTGCTCCTTTCCTCATCACACCTCCTACCTCTCCCTTTTCCCAGAACTTTGGGTTTGTTTATAAAGTCTGTGAATGTCCAAGAGTCCAAGATCACAATCACCATTCTGGCTGTCTCCGATTTACTCACCATGAGCAGGAGAGGCAGCCCAGGACCACGAGCGCTTCCAGCCCGGGTTCCTCTTGGAGACGTCTCCTTCCCAGTTGCATATGCCTCCACTCTTTCACCTCTCAGATTGGGGGGCGGGGGGGGGTTGCAAAGGAAACCCCTGTGGGGGCACGGCTTCACTATTTTTTATCATTCTGTATTTACTGTGGATAATATTTTGAAATATTCCCGTCATACGAATAATGACTCAGGTTTACAAAGCACATACTTTCTCGTCTTTCATCCTCATAACCCACCTGGGGGGGGCTCATGTTCAGGAAGCATTTTAGAAAAGAAGAAAGTAAAAGGATTGAAGTGACTGGATACCTCAAGAAGGGGAGCTCCCCTTCTGTCCTGGGGCTCTGTGGCTCCCAGTCTGCTTATCTGCCCTCTACCAGGAAGTCTGTCTTGGGCATCTTGGTTTGGAAAATTAGGGAGTGAAGTGATTCAATACTTGGATGACATTCTGCTTCCGAAAAGCTTCAGAAGCACATTAGAACCATGACTAAGTCGTGATATGAAGGAATATACATAGTAAAGAGAAATGACCAGTTCCAAGTCAGGCTGCCAGCCACAGCCCCCCAACCCCAGCCCAAGGAGGGTGGATGTAGAGGGCAGACACACACACACTGACATACATACACACGGAGAGAAAAAGGCCCCTAAGATAAGAAGCAACCCCAAATCTCTGCCCAAACCCAGTTTCCCAAGTTCTCAGCACAGTCTCATACCCTAAAGAATTCTCGTCTGGATCTGACCGCGTGGCCTGTAGAGGCTGGTGGCTGGGACCTGGGGTGGCCTCAGCTCTGGGCTCTACTTTACATTTTCCTCTTTTTCAGAACGTGATGCCTTTGATACCTTGTTCGACCACGCACCAGACAAGCTCAACGTGGTGAAAAAGGTGGGAAAGAGGTGCCTGGGAGGGAGGGAGGGGAGCAAGAAGTCGAGAAACATTAGGAAAACCCACCCCCTGCAGCTTGCAAGTTTCCCAAAATTGGTATCATCACCAGATCACCACAAACACAGGGCTTTCCTGCTTGATGTTGGTTTGACCTGTCTTGTTCTCACTGGATGCCTTATCAAGTCTCTGCTCCCACCAAGATGATAGCATGTCTTGGGGCTTCTGGGGCTACAAGCCCCTGTCTCCCCACCCCCACTGAATCCCCAGCCATCCCTGCTCCTCACACAGACCTCTGTCTCCCTGGACACAGGCACCTGCACCTGGGAGGACTGGAAGGAGGGACCCAACGGTGTCATTTCTCCTCTGGCCTCCTGAGCCTGGCTAGGACACTCCACCTGTCATTCTGCCCTCTCAGCCCTCCCTGCTCCTTGCACAGTCCTGGACCTGGCTATTAGAGTCGCACAGTGCATGGGACTGCAAATCCTGGGGGCCATCCTTCCCTACGGACTCAAGGAGTTTCACAAGAGCCTCATAGGCTGACAGCCTCGCTTAGCTCGGCACTCTTGGCTGGGCGTCATCCTGTGTCCTCGTGGCTGAGTCACAGGGGTGGCCTCCAGGGTGAGAGTCTCCATCTCAGTGTCTGGCTTGTGCTTGTCTTCTAGACGCTCATCACTTTCGTCAACAAGCACCTGAATAAACTGAACCTGGAGGTCACGGAACTGGAAACCCAGGTGGGTGACAGCCCCGTGTGCGGGGTGGGGGACAAGGCCCCGCTGGACACCACTGTCCCCAGTGCCCCGGCCCCACATTGCCAGGAGGGCTTTCCACCCTGACCCCGGGGTTTTTCCAGGGAAGGGAGAAGGGATTCTATTCCACTGAGAGGGGTGAACTACATGGAATTTCTCTGAATTTTTTCCAGTTTTTTATTCTGAAAATTTGCAAGAATATTATCGTGAATCCCCACGTATTCTTCACCCACATACACCAACTGTTAACATTTGTTCACATGTGGGTTTTTTCTCTCTCTCCACCCCTAAATACCTCAGCATATATCTCTTAAGGACAAGTACATTCTCCTAGAGAATCATGATACAGTAACCAAAGTCAGGCAGTTTTAACATCAATAGACTATGTTAATCTGTTTAGGTTGAAGCATATGAAATCGCTATTTGACTACTCTTGACAGTGTCACATGGTTCAAAGAAACATAGTCGTCCTCGTATTCTCACCTGATGTGTTTAGTTGTCACATCTCTTTAGTCTCTTTTTAATAGAGAACAAAGCCTCAGCCTCTCTTTGCATAACATCAACATTTTGGAAGAGTGTGGGCCATTTGGTTCATGGAATGCCTCTATTTTCCTCCCTCATGATTAGAGCCAGGTTCTGCATGTTCAGAATCAGTACCACGAGGCAATGCTGTGTTCTTCTCAGGCACTTTTGTCCATCAGTCCTGTTCCTGGTGGTGGTAACTTTGATCACTTGGCTAAGTTGGCGTCCCCCAGATTTCCCTACTGTAAAGCTCCCTGCCCCCGCTTTATAATTAATAACTAATCTTTGTTGGGAGATACTTTGAGATTGTTATTGTATCCTGTTTCCCAGCCTCCTTTCATTGGCAATGAATTCCTAAAGTGTGGGTTTTTTTTGAACACTTGGGCACCTCCTATTATTTTTAAAGGCAATTCCCAGGCCCGTGACGGAGCTCTGCCTGGGTGTGTCTGGACTCTGGAGGCAGCTTCATATGCTCTCTGAGTGATAGGGAACGCACTGCAGAAGTGATGACTCCTGGAGAGGGTGGGATGAGCTCTGGAAATTCCCCTTCACTTTTCACGGGCAGGGAATGGGTCTCTGCCGAGCATGTCTGGTGTCTCTCTGCGAGTTTTACTGCCACATCATTGGAACCAGCAGTTGGGGGTGGGAGCAGTCTAGGTCAGTGGCACGCAGTGTGAGTAACCCTGACCCTAACCCAAGGTGCTTCCCTGAGTTGATAGACTGGATTCTGTCACTCTCAACCCATTCCAGCCACAGCCAGAATGAGGCCCAGTTAACTAATTCCATGGGGGAGGGCCTTGATTTTGACACAGATGCTGGGGTCTGCTTCCCATTGTCTACCCGGGGTGGCCTGGGACCAGTCATGCTCAGGCCCTACCAGCCAGGTGGATGGAAGCAGGGAGGAAGCTGCTCTCAGGTCAAGTTCACGCTTAGGGTTGTTTGTCCATAACCAAGGTTGAGTCACAGACCCACCAACCAGTCACCCAGCAGAGCTCAGACACTGGGCCCGGCCCAGATTCTGGGTAATTCGGTCTAGTATTTTTAAAGTTTCCTAAGATGATTCTAAGAACTTGGCCTCTTGTGAATGCTGGTAACTTGTTTATACAAATATTTGATGGCTCTGCCTCCTTTGAAAGGTTTGAGAATATCAGATATGCACCTGACCCCTGTATCTTTTCTCAGGCCATCCATCTTCCACACCCAGAACACCTACTCCTTCCAGAGTTCCCTCATCCCACAGGCCACTGCTGCTTCTGCAAAGCCTGCCTCGATTGCCCAGTGCATACATACTTGCCCTGCCTTGAGCGGAAGGCCTGCCCCACTCTCCTTGGCTTAGGCAACTGTTCTTCCTCTGACCAGGTTCTCAGACGATCTGGCCTCTACTGTCCTTGATGGAAGGGACCAGCTCTAAGCCTCTTGCCATGGCCCAGAGCATACAGCTGTGCTTTACAGCAAGAGCCAGTACGTTGTGTCCTGACTGCTTTGTAGTTTTCCTGGGTAGTAATATAAGTAGTTAGTATGTATTAAGTGTTGCCTACATGCCAAGCAGTGTTCTAGGCACCTGACACATATTTGCTGGTTTAGGCCTCATGATAACCCTATGAATTAGACACTATACTGTTATTGTCCCCATTTTATTTTATTTATTTTTGGCTGCATTGGGTCTTTGTTGCTGAGCATGGGCTTTCTCTAGTTGTGGCGAGCAGGGGCTACTCTTCATTGCAGTGTGCAGGCTTCTTATTACAGTGGCTTCTCTTGTTGCAGAGCACAGGCTCTAGGCACATGGGCTTCAGTAGTTGTGGTGTGCAGGCTCTAGGGTGTGCAAGCTTCAGTAGTTATGGCTCACGGGCTCTAGAGTGCAGGCTTAGTAGTTGTGGCACATGGGCTTAATTGCTCCACGGTATGTCTTCCCGGACCAGGGATCAAACCCACGTCCCTTGCATTGGCAGGAGGATTCGTAACCACTGTGCCACCAGGGAAGTCCCCGTCCCCATTTTACAGATGAGAAAAGTGAGGCACAGAGAAGTTCTGTAACTTGCTCAGGTCACTCAGTAAGTGGTAGAACTGGAGGCTAGCTCCACTACACTGCCTCTCAAGCAGTCATAAGGCGAGGGTGAGAGAGGAGAATGCCCAGGCCTGTACAACACTAGAGTCTTTCTCTGTTCATAAAGCAGAAGTTGCCCTAGTAGCCTCATGCTGTTGACCTTGGACATCCCCTTTCCCTCCTCCCTCTGCCCTCCCTAGCTAACTCCTGCTCATCCCTCACATCTCCATCCAGGTAGCGCCCCTCCAGAAGCCTTCCCTGTTGCCTGCAGCAGGGTGAGTGATCTTTGTCAGTCTCACGCAGGCCAGCATACTTCCCTCCATCAGCACCAGCTGCATTTCCTCCACATCAGTCTTCCCACTGTACTGTGAGCTCCTCCAGGGCAGGGGCCACACCTGACCCACCTCTGTGGTCCCAGTGCCAGATCAGGGCTTGGTACATAGTCGGTGATCAATAAATACTGGATCAGTTGAGGTCAGGACCATGGGCTTGTGGCTTCTGTGCTGGACCAGCCAGACATGGGGCAGGCCTGCTGCAGAGCAGACCTTCCTGCCTCAGGCCACTCTGCCCCTCACCCCCTGCCAGCAGCCTGCCTGGGGATATAGCCTTTGAGGGGTCGGTGCGGAGACTGATGAGCCCCTGGATGGCCCTGGGCTGGGGGGTTTGGGGGCCCAGAGCCTTCATCTGGCTCTCTCCCTCCAGTTCGCAGATGGGGTGTACCTGGTGCTGCTCATGGGGCTCCTGGAGGGCTACTTCGTGCCCCTGCACAGCTTCTTCCTGACCCCAGACAGCTTTGAACAAAAGGTAAGGGGAGGTGATCTCACAGGAGGCCCCAGCCCACATGCCCGACCTGTCTGCCCACACCTGTGCTGGGGCCATCTAGGGAAAAGGCGGTAGCTTCCCATCTGCCCAGGGTCTTCAGTGGTTGGATTGGGGCGGGGGTGGGGGGGACATGATGCACAGCTGAGCTGGAAAGCAGCTACCTCCAGGCCACTGAGCGTCCTGGACAGCTCTCCCTCCCCTGCACCCTGGCTCCCGAGCCATACGCTCCTGCTGGGGGCCACAGCCCAGCCTTGTCTCTGCCCAGAGGTGACTGGGAAGGTGACTGCAAGGCTGATCAGACCTGAGGCCTGCACTCAGCCAACTTCCAATGCCTCTCATAGCCTGCTGCAGCCCACCCGCCAGACAAGGGGCATTTGGTCCCAAGCAGAAACTCTTCTCTACCTCTTGAACATGTCTTGCTGTCTGATCCCTTCGACTGTGGGCACTTATGTCCCTGAGTTTTCAGTCCTGGCAGTGATACGAGAACACAGTAAGACAGGGAGCGGATTTTTAACTCCTCTGGGGATGCTTCATCAACAGCAGGCTGGGCTGACCCACTTTGGCAGCCTTGTTTCTCCTTCACAAAACTGGCCTCATTTTAGCTCAGCTCCTGCCCTGCTGGCTACAGTGCTGGTTCCTTCACCTTCCAGGGGCAGGTCCTGGGGAGCTGCAAGGGTCCCGGAATGTGTGTGCAGCACCTCATGCACTGCACTTCTCTTTCCAGGTCTTGAACGTCTCCTTTGCCTTTGAGCTCATGCAAGATGGAGGATTGGAAAAGCCAAAACCACGGCCAGAAGGTACTTTGCTCTTCCCTGGGTTGGTGACAATATGGCAGGACCCTACCCTGCACACAAGTTTTCAGGACACAGAGCAAGGTTCATATTTGATACCAGAGGGAAGACTATCTTTTCTGAAGCCTTCTTTGCCATTTGCAGGGGAAGGTGGGACAGGGTGCAGTTGCTCAGTCCTAGGGATCCTTTGTGAGCTGCAGATCACACAGCCATGGGGAAAAAAAGAACCTGAAATCCTACACATGGGATCATATGGATAAGGGCCCATGCAGACGTGATGCAGAGCAGAGGTGCTGCTGCAGTAACTGCCCTGGCCTGATTTCCAGGTTCTTCAGTCCCTGGACAGGGTGCTGACCTGCCCAAGAACTGTCTCCCAGGTAGGCAGGGGGAAGATGCAGGGGTCATCACAGGCATTTCTGCTCCGAGCATAATGGCTTTTTCTGCCCTTTGCCTGCTCCAACTCTGCTCAAGGACAAGACTTGATGTGTCAGGTTTGGGTTGCAAATGTTAAGGCTGAAAAAATGCAAAAGGAGCGAAATGTTCCAGGAGCCCTCCCATGCTTGCGCTTGAAGCAATGTGTGCATTTGTGCATGTAGGAGGAGATGGTGAGAGCTGGGCTAAACTGAAAGGGTCAGGGAGGGCTTTTGTATTTTTTTTCATTCTTATTTTATATTGGAGTATGGTTGATTAACAATGTTGTATTAGTTTCAGGTGTACAGCAAAGTGATTCGGTTATACATATACATGTATCTATTCTTTTTCAAATTCTTTTCCCATTTAGGTTATTACAGAGTACTGAGCAGAGTTCCCTGTGCTATATAGTAGGTCCTTGTTGGTTATTTATTTTAAGTCTAGCGGTGTGTACATATCAATCCCAAACTCCTGATCTATCCCTTCCCCTCTGATAACCATAAGTTCATTCTATAAGTCTGTTTCTGTTTTGTAAATAAGTTCATTTGTATCATTTTTTTTAGATTCTGCATATAAGCGATATCATATTTGTCTTTCTCTGTCTGACTTACTTCACTCAGTGTGATAATCTCCACAACTATCCATGTTACTGCAAATGGCAGTATTTCATTCTTTTTAATGGCTGAGTAATATTCTGGTGTGTATATGTACCACATTTCTTTATCCATTCATCTGTTGATGGACATTTAGGTTGCTTTCATATCTTGGCTATTGTAATCAGTGCTACAATGAATATTGGGGTACAGATATCTTTTCAAACTATGTTTTTCTCTGGATATGTGTCCAGGAGTGGGATTGCTGGATCATATGGTAGCATTATTTTTAGTTTCTTAAGGAACCTCCATACTGTGCTTCATAGTGGCTGTACCCATTTACATTCCCACCAACAGCGCAAGAGGGTTCCCTTTTCTCCACATCCTCTCCAGCATTTATTGTTTGTAGACTTTTTGATGATGGCCATTCTGACTGGTATGAGGTGATATCTCATTGTAGTTTGATTCGCATTTCTCTTATAATTAGTGATGTTGAGCATCTTTTCGTGTACCTATTGGCCATCTATATGTCTTCGTTGGTGAAATGTCTGTTTAGGTCTTCTGCCCATTTTTTTATTTGGTTGTTTGTATTTTCTTGATATTGAGCCAATGACTTCACTTGCAAATATTTTCTCCCATTCTGTGGGTTGTCTTTTCATTTTGTTTATGGTCTCCTTTGCCATGCAAAAGCTTTTGAGTTTAATTAGATCCCATTTGTTTATTTTTGTTTTTATTTCTGCTACTCTAGGAGACATTGAAAAAGGTATTGCTGCAATTTTTGTCAGAGTGTTCTGCCTTTATTTTCCTCTAAGAGTTTTATAGTATCTGTTCTTACATTTAGGTCTTTAATCCATTTTGAGTTTATTTTTGTGTTTAGTATTAAAGAATGTTCTAATTTCATTTTTTTTACATGTAGCTATCCAGTTTTCTCAGTACCATTTATTGAAGAGACTGTCTTTTCTTCATTGTATAGACTTGCCTCCTTTGTCATAGATTAATTGACCATAGGTGCATGGGTTTAGTTCTGAGCTTTGTATCCTGTCCCATTGATCTATATTTCTGTTTTTGTGCCAGGACCATACTGTTTTGATAACTGTAGCTTTGTAGATTAGTCTGAAGTCAGGAAGCCTGATAAATATATTGTTCCACTCTCTTTTGGCCTCCTGTGTTTCTGCTGAGAAATCAGTTGATAACCTTATGGGAGTTCCCTTGTATGTTATGTTGCTTTTCCCTTGTTGCTTTTAATATCTCGTCTTTAATTTTTGTCAGTTTGATTACTATATGTCTCAGCATGTTCCTCCTTGGGTTTATCCTGCCTGGGACCCTCTGTGCTTCCTGGACTTGGATGACTGTTTCCCATGTTAGGGAAATTTTCAGCTATCATCTCTTCAAATATTTTCTAAGGTCCTTTCTCTCTTCTCTTCTCCCTTTAATATGAACGTTGGTGCATTTAATGTTGTCCCAGAAGTCTCTTAGACTGTCCTCATTTCTTTTCATTCTTTTTTCTTTATTCTGTTCAGCAGCAGTAATTCCCACCATTCTGTCTTCCAGCTCACGTACCTCTTCTTCTGCCTCAGTCATTCTACTGCTGATTCCTTCTACTATATTCTTCATTTCAATTGTTTTGTTCATCTCTGTTCTTTAGTTCTTCTAGGTGTTTGTTAAACATTTCTTGTATCTTCTCAATCTGTGCCTCTGTTCTTTTTCCAAGATCTTGTATCATCTTAACTATCATTACCCTGAATTCTTTTTCAGGTAGATTGCCTATCTCCACTTCACTTAGTTGTTTTTCTGGGGTTTTATCTTGTTCCTTCATCTGGTACATAATCCTCTGCCATCTCATTTTGTCTAACTTTCAGTGATTGTGGTTTCCGTTCTGCAGGCTGCAGAGTTGTATATCTTCTTCTTCTGCTGAGTTCCCTCTGGTGGATAAGGCTGTCTAAGAGACTTGTGCAGGCTTCCTGGTGGGAGGGACTGGTACCTGCCCCACTGGTAGGTGGAACTGGGTCTTGTCCCTCTGGTGGGGAGGGCTGTGTCAGGGTGTATGTTTATTGGGCAGCCATTTACTCAAGAAAACTTGAAGCTGCCTGTCTGCTGATAGGTGGGGTTGTCTTCCTGCCCCTGTTGGTTGTTTGGCCTGAGGTGTCCCAGCACTGGAGCCTGCAAGCTCTTGGGTGGGGCAGGTCTTGGTGAGAAAATACCAGCCTCTAAGAGGGTTCACACCAATGAGTATTCCCCAGAACTGCCACTGCCAGTGTCCTTGTCTCCGCAGTGAGCCACAGCTCCACCTCTGCAGGAGACCCTCCAACACTAGTAGGTAAATCTGGCCCAGTCTCTTATGAGGTCATCACTTTTTTCCCTGGGTCCTTGTGTGCATGAGACCCTGTGTGCACCCTCCAGGAGTGGAGTTTCTGTTTTCCCCAGTTCTTTGGAATTCCTGTGATCAAACCCCACTGGCCTTCAAAACCAGATTCTGTGGGGGCTTCTCCTCCCATTGCCAGACCCGGGGCTCAGAGCCTGACATAAGGCTCAGAACTTTCACTCCTGTGGAAGAACTTCTGTGGTATAATTGTTTTCCAGTTTGTGGTCATCCACCCAACATGTATGGAATTTGATTTTATTGTAATTGTGCCCCTCATACTGTCTCATTGTGGCTTCTTTGCCTTTGGATGTAAGCTATCTTCTTAGATAGGTTCCAGAATTTTTTGTTGGTGGTTGTTCAGCAGTTAGTTGTGATTTGGGTGTTTTGTAAGAAGAGGTGAGCGCACGTCCTTCTACTCTGCCATCTGGTCTCCTCTCCATTAGGGCTTTTGTATTTAGACATTAGGATAGAGGAGTGAGCACCCCAGACAGGATGGCAATGTGAGGAAAAGTCCTACCTGGGGAATGGGGAGGGACTTAGTTTGTGAGACAGCAGAGCATGTGGCTAAGCTCATGATAGCCCTGGGTCCAGTCCCTACCCCACCAGCCTTGAGCAACTTACTAAGCCTATGTTTCATGTCTATAAAAATGGAACTCCTAGGGACATGCACACTATGTGATGAAATGTGATGTATGATACACAGCACCTGACACCTGATAATGAGTGTAAGCAGTTACCTATTTGGCTGGAATATTAAGAGTATGAATTGAAAAATAATAGTTGATGATGGTGAAGCAAGTCCTGGAGGGACTTGATGCCAAGGCAGCAAGTTTGGACTTGATTCTGTAGGCAGTGGGAGTCGTGGAAGGTTCTTGAGCAGGTGAGTGATGTGATCAGAGCTCTATTACAGAGAGATCATTTGGAAGGCAGTGTGAAGAACAGATATTTAGATATGGGGCACCATCAGCAGTACTGGGGGACCCAGGAGGAAGAACAAGCTTGGGAGGGGACATAAGACTGTGAGCTTTGGAAACCCTGAGGTTACACCTACGCATTGACATAAGCAGAACTAGAGTTTGCGCAAAAGATCAGGGCTGTGGTTATATCATTGCTAGTCTTCCACATATACACCAAAAGACAGTGGAACAACAGGAAAGCACATAGAGAAAAGGGAAGAATTAGGGACAGTGTCTTGTGGGAATGCCTTTACTCATGAAGCTGGAGGAAAACACAGGAAAATCAGAGGAGAGAGGTCAATTGTGAAGACATTGGTTGGTCTCTGTCTCATGACTCTTTCCAGACCTCAGTAACTATCCACTTGGGCCAACAAAAGCCAGTCCTTAGTCTTATTTATCATCACTTTATTCTAAGCATCTGGTCACTGCCAGAGGAGGACCTCTAGCAAGGCTGCTGTCCTTCTCAGGGCTCTCTTCCTGCAAGGCCATTCTAGCCATCCTAATGCCTTTAGAAGTGGACTCTGAGTGTCCTATGGCCAGCTGATAAGCTCCCTGCTTTTGGGTAGGAGAGACATAGCAAGAGAGTTCCAGTCAGCATTTCTGCTTCCACTTCCTTGAACTGCTTAATATGAAACTTCCTAGTTACAGATTGGAAGTTCTTCTTCTGATACTTCAGTTTTCAAGCATTTATTTCCCTCAAGACAGTTTTCCCAATATCAATTAGTTTACAGGGATATTTCAGCATATAGATGACATTTCTTGTGTAATTATTGAACTGCTTAATATGAAATTTCCTGACCAATGTGAATGGAAAAACACATCTGTTTTATTTGCTATTATACTGGGCACCATGCCCATGCTGAAAATTTCCAGTGTGTAAAGAATTGAAATGGTATTTTGTGAGACCGTACTTGGTGAGAGATATACCCCAGCATTCTCCCTTGTTTCTGTGCTTCTAACTGGGAAGTGAAATTTGGTAGTAAATGCTGCAGACTTTTGCAGTAAATGCTGCAAAAGGTGCTAATCTAGGTAATTCTCTGGGGGTGTTTCAACATCAGACTGGCTGTGGTAGAGGCATTTTTCATGGCAAATATTATTAAGGGCAGGAAAATGCATCCCCTGCCATGCTGTTTGACTCTCAAAGCTCTGTTGTACATTGAAACTTTGGGTTTCCATCTCAGCTGACTTTTGCTGCCCAGGCTTCATAACCTTTTAGTACCCCAGATAGTGTAAGCCAAGTGTTAGCATCAATTTCATGGCCAGTGGAGCAGCTGACATACTGGCATGAAGCTGGTGGCTTTCTATTTAGGGGGTCATACCATGTGTCTTCAAATGCACGTGCTTATCCTGTTATCATCATTCAAGTAGACTCGTCATTGAATATGGTTAGGATCCCAGCACAACAGACAGCTGGGGACTGGAAGAAACCTACTACAAAGCAGGAATGAAGTCTGCATGTAAGACAGCCAGCAGGCTGATGGAATATCTAAAATACAAGCCGTCAATAGCTGGGACCAGGCTACTTCAAACAATGCTGAAAATCCAGGCAGGTGAGGGCAGCTTAGTTGTAGATGATCAACACTATTTGTAGAAGGATTTAGTCAGTGTCTGGAAATATGGGAAATCGTTTAACTTCCCTTCCCCATTCCCTTAGGAAATAGTGTACAGACCAGTGGCAAAAAGTGTTAGCAAGGATGTGCAGCAACAGAAACTACTGTTTCTGTTTGTCCTTATCTAATACACTTAAGATTTGTAATACCAATGTGGTATTAAATGCAGAATGATGCCCCCGCCTCCCAGATGTCCACATCTTAATCCCTGAGACCTATTAAAACCTTACATGGTAAAAGAGATTTTGCAGATATGATTTAAGTTGAGGATCTTGAGCTGGAGAGATTACTTTGGATCATCTGGGCGGTTCCACTGTAATCACAAGAGAAGAGGGAAGCAGAAGACTCATCAGAATGATGTAGCATGAGAAAGACTCAACCAGCCATTGCTGGCTTTGAAGATGACAGGGGACCATGAGACAAAGAATGCAGGCAGCCCCTAGAAGCTAGAAAAACCAAAAAAACAGATTCTCCCCTAGTGTCCCCAGAAGTGAACACAACCCTACTGACACCTTGATTTTATCCCAGTGAGACCCATTTTGGACTTTGACCTTTAGAGCTGTAAGATAATAAATTTGGATTGTTTTAAGCCGCCAAATTTGTGGCAATATGTTAGAGCAGCAATAGAAAGCTAATATACCCTATGACCAAGCAATTCCACTCATAAGTGTACTTGTCCATATACCAGAACACGAGTCCAAGAATATCCATAATAGACTAAACTGGAGTGTGCATCCCCAGTAGACAAACTAAATAAATTGTAGTATATTTGTACCCTGGATTATTATACAATGGCAACAATAAAAAAAGAATGAACTGAGAAATTGTGAGAGACTTCTAGTTACTATAGCATGAAGAGGTCAATGATTATCCTCTGCAAAAAAAGCAAGTGTAAAACTGGACAAAATAATCAAAAACAGGCATTTCAAGGCACTAAAAATGACATGACACTATATATAGAAAATCCTAAAGATGCCACCAGAAAACTACTAGAACTAATCAGTGAATATGGTGAGGTTGCAGGATACAAAATTAACGTTAACGTACAGAAATCTCTCTCATTCCTATACGCTAATAATGAAAGATCAAAAAGAGAAATTAAGGAAACAATCCCTTTTACCATCGCAACATAAAGAATATAAAATACCTAAGAATAAACCTATCTAAGGAGGCAAAAGACCTGTACTCAGAAAACTATAAAACACTGATGAAAGAAATCAAAGAGGACACAAATAGATGGAGAGATATACCATGCTCCTGGATTGGAAGAATCAATATTGTGAAAATGACTATACCACCCACAGCAATCTACAGGTTCAATGCAATCCCTATCAAATCACCAATGGCATTTTTCACAGAACTAGAACAAAAAATTTTTACAATTTGTATGGAAACACAAAAGACCCCAAATAGCCAAAGTAATCTTTTTTTTTAAAGCTCTTTATTGGAATATAATTGCTTTACAAATATTGTATATTAATGCATATATGTGAAATCTAGAAAAATGGTACAGATGAACATATTTGCAGGGCAGGAATAGAAACGCAGACATAGAGAATGGATGTGTGGACATGGGGGTGGCGGGTGGTAAGGGGAGAGTGGGATGAATTGGGAGATTAGGTTTGCCATAAATACACTACCATGTGTAAAATAGATAGCTAGTGGGAACCTCCAGTATACCACAGAGAGCTCAGCTCAGTGCTCTGTGATGACCTAAATGTGTGGGATGGGGGGGGGGGGGGGCGTCCAAAAGGGAAGGGATATATGTATACATATAGCTGAATCACTTCACTGTATAGCAGAAACACACTATTGTAAAGCAATTATACTCCAATTTAAAAAAAATTTTTTTGATAAAAAAAAAAATGACAAAAAAAAAGCAACTGTAAAACTGGACAAAATGATCAAAAACAGGCATTTCAAGGAACTGAAAATTTATCAAAAATAGATAAATTGAGAAGCATTCTTGAAAAATGATAGAACATAGTTGAATAATTACACCTCAGTAAAACAATAAATTATACCTAAATGAAATTGTTTAAAGGATTAATCCTATAAGCATAATTTTGAGTAAAAATTTCACAAAATAATATGTATAGTATGAATCTATTTATATAAAGTGTAAAAATAGGCAAAACTGCAGTCTGCTGCTTAAGGATTCATATGTTGCTGGTGGAACTATGAAGAAGAGCAAGGAGGTGATCACGATAAAAGTGAGGATAGTGGTTATCTTTGCACGGTGAGAGAGGGTTGTGACCTGAATGCAGAGAGGAAGGGGCTGCTTCTGGGGTACTGACAATGTTCTACCTCGGACATGGGTGGTGGTAACATGAA